>NC_090323.1:86438040-86783060 GCF_040869045.1 Eurosta solidaginis | reverse complement strand
AAGATCTACTAGCTATATATTTTTCAAAAGGGGAAGGTCCCCGGCCCCTAGGAACAGTTATAATTTAATTATTTTATTTTTTAGTCTTTGCGACTGAATCACGCCAGAACGGCTACACGGATTTTGATGAAATTTGGAACACAGACAGTAGCCTACTAGCGAAATTTTTTTCGAACATGGAAAGAGGGGTGGGGTCTTCGAGCAATTACTTTTTAATAATTTTTACACATTATAACTTTACGTATACTGGCCTTCACCAATATCACAGAATCAATGGGTCAAATAAGTCAAGGGCTTACAAAGTGAGCGGTGACACCCTCCGCCCCCTCCCCCCTTTCCCAACCGCTCTGGTGTAAAATCTATAAATTGTTATAACTCAATATAAATTTTCTCCAAAATCAATAGTTTTTGGTATCTGGCACATACAGATCGAGATCTAAACAATTTTGGAAAAACGAGCAGCGGTCCTTCTCCTCCCGCCATCCACCATCGTTTTTATTAGCACGCTTTTATTAGCTTTACCTGTATGTTTCTTTGTAACTCTTCATTATTTGTAATCCCGTTGGGGTCATATCGAGACCCTTCCGGAAACATTTTTGGGTGGTTTTCGGGATCCGTCCGAGATCCCGCCGGGGTCATTTCGGGACTTTTTCGGTACTATTTCGGGATAATTTTGGGACCCTTCCGGGATCATTTCTGTATAGTTAGGGGTTATTTTGGGATATTTTCGGGACTATTCCAGGATCATTTCGGGACTTTTTCGTGAACATTTAGGGACCTTTCCGGCAACATTTCTGGATGGGTTTCGGGATCCGTTCGGCATCCCGTCGGGGTATTTTCGGGATCATTTGCGTACCTTTGAGAGATAAATTCTTGATGGTTTCCGGGATCATTACGGGACTTTTTCGTGGTCATTTTAGGTCTCTTCCGCCATTATTTCTGGATGGTTTTCCGGATCCGTTCGGGATCATTTCGAGATTATTAGGGGATCATTTGAAGACCTTTCCGGCATCATTTCTGCATAGCTTCCGGGATTCGTCGGGGATCATTTCGGAGCTATTAGGAGATCATTTTAAGAACTTTCCGGCATCATTTCTGCATAGTTTCCGGGATCCGTCGGGGATCTCGACGGGGTCATTTCGGGACTATCTCGGGATCATTTCTGCATAGTTTCCGGGGTTCGTCCGAGATACCGTCGGGGTAATTTCGGGACTTTTCTCGACTAATACTGGATCAGTTGGGGTCCCTTTCAGCATCACTTCTGGATACCGAAGTACCCGTCGGGGATTCCGTCTTGGTAATTTTGGGACTTTTTCTCTAAAAATACGGGATTATTTGGGGACCCTTTCGGCATCGTTATTGGATGGATTTCGGGATCCGTCCGAGATCCGCGCGGGATCATTTCGGGACTCTTAGGGGATCATTTGAGGACCTCTCCGGCATCATTTCTGCATAGTTTCCTGGATCCGTCGGGGCTCTCGAAGGGGTAATTTCAGGACTATTTCCGGATCATTTGGGGTACCTAACGGGATCACATCTGGATGGTTTTTGGTATCCGTGCGGGATCCCGTCGCAATCATTTCGGGACTTTTTCGGGATCACTTGGGGTACCTACCGGCATCATTTCTGGATGGTTTTCGGTATCCGTCCGGGATCCCGCCGGGGTCATTTCGGGACTTTTTCGGGATCATTTGGGGTACCTACCGGCATCATTTCTGGATGGTTTTCGGTATCCGTCCGGGATCCCTTCGGGGTCATTTCGGGACTTTCTCGGGATTTTTGGGGTCCCTTCCGGCATCATTTATGGATGGTTTTAGGGATACCGTCGGTGTAATTTCAGGGCATCATTTATGGATGGTTGTAGGGATCCGTCCGGGATCCCGACGGGGTCATTTTGGGACTATTTCGGGATCATTTTGGGGTACCTACCGGCATCATTTCTAGATGGTTTTCGGTATCCGTCCAGGATCCCGCCGGGGTCATTTCGAGACTTTTTCGGGATTTTTTGGGGTCTCTTCTGGCATCATTTCTGGATGGCTTTCGGGATTCGTCCGGGATGCCGTCGGGGTCATTTCGGGACTTTTTCTCGACTAATACGGGATCATTTGCGGACCCTTTCAGCATCATTTCTGGATTGTTTTAGGGATTCATCCGGGATTCCGTCGGGGTCATTTCGGGACTTTTTCTCGACTAATACGGGATAATTTGGGGACCCTTTCGGCATCATTTCTGGATGGTTTTCGGGATCCGTCCGAAATTACGTCAGAGTGATTTCGAGGCTTTTAGGGGATCATTTGAAGACCTTTCCGGCATCATTTCTGGATAGTTTTGGGGATCCGTTCGGGATCCCGACGGGGTCATTTTGGGACTACTTCGGGATCAGTTTGGGGTACCTACCGGCATCATTTCTGAATGGTTTTCGGTATCCGTCCGGGATCCCGCCGGGGTCATTTCGGGACTTTTTCGGGATCATTTGGGGTACCTACCGGCATCATTTCTGGATGGTTTTCGGTATCCGTCCGGGATCCCGCCGGGGTCATTTCGGGACTTTTTCGGGATCATTTGGGGTACCTACCGGCATCATTTCTGGATGGTTTTCGGTATCCGTCCGGGATCCCGCCGGGGTCATTTCGGGACTTTTTCGGGATCATTTGGGGTACCTACCGGCATCATTTCTGGATGGTTTTCGGTATCCGTCCGGGATCCCTTTGGGGTCAATTCGGGACTTTTTCGGGATTTTTTGGGGTCCCTTCCGGCGTCATTTCTGGGAGGTTTTGGGGATACCGTCGGGGTAATTTCAGGACTTCTTCGAGATCATTTGGGGTCCCTTCCGGCATCATTTCTGGATGGTTTTAGGGATCCCTCCGGGGTCCCGTTGGGGTAATTTCGGGACTATTTCGGGATCATTTGGTGCACCTTCCGGCATCATTTATACATGGTTTCCGGGATCCATCCGTTATCCCGTTGGGGTAATTTCTGGACTTGTTCTCGAATAATACGGGATAATTTAGGAACCATTTCGGCATCATTTCTGGATGATTTTCGGAATCCGTCAGGGATCCCGTAAGGGTCATTTCGGGACTATTAGGGGGTCATTTGAGGACCTTTCCGGCATCCTATCTGGATGGTTTTCGGTATCATTTGGGGTCTCTTCCGGCATCATTTCTGAATTGTTTTCGGGATTCGTCCGGGACCCGTAGGGGTCTTTTTAGGACTTTTTCCGGATTATTTGGGGTACCTTCCGGCATCATTTCTAGATGGTTTTCGGGATCCCGTCGGGGTCATTTCGGGACTTTTTAGGATCATTTGGGGTATTTTTCGGCATCATTTCTACATGGTTTTCGGAATGCGTCCGGGATCCCGTCGGGGTCATTTCGGGACTTTTTATCGACTGATACGGGCTCAAATGGAAACCCTTTCGGCATCATTTCTGCATAATCTGCGGGATCCGTCGGGTATCCCGTCAGGGTCATTTCGGGACTATTAGGGGATCATTTGAGGACCTTTCCGGCATCATTTCTGGATAGTTTTGGAATCCGTCCGGGATCCCGGTGGGATCATTTCGGGAATTTTTCGGGGCTACTTCGGGATCATTTGGAGTATTTTCCGACATCATTTCAGTATGGTTTTCGGGATCCATCCGGGATTCCGTCGGGGCCATTTCGGGATCATTTGGCGTCACTTCCGGCATAATTTCTGGATGGTTTTCGAGATCCGTCAGGAATCCCGTCGGGGCCACTCCTGTACTTTTTCGGGACTAATGCGGGATGATTTGTCGAGCCTTTCGGTATCATTTATGGATGGTTTTCAGGATGTGTACGGGAACCCATAAGGGTAATTTCGGGACTTTTTCGGGACTATTTCTGAATCATTTTGGGACCCCTCCTGGTTAATTTCTGGATGATTTTCGGGATCTGTCCTGGAATTTTAGTATCATCTTGGGACCCTTCCGGCATCATTTTAGGTCTCTTCGCAACCGGTAGTTCAGCACACATGCCTTTTTAAATTATGAGCTTTTATGGCCGTGGATTTGCTGCTAATTATTCGTAATTAAAATTGGGTATGTTTTATCTTCAATCTAACACAGCTTTTTCGTTCTATAATCGTGTAAAGAACTGTTATAGCTATAATTACACCTTTTGTAATATTTTAACCAACTAAATACCCGAAAAAGCAACACTATTTTCGTCTAAAAAATTCTCTTTGGTTTTAGCTAATTGTAGTTTCACTCCTTTGTTCTATGAGAAGTAATTCTTTCACCCCTTTCATATCAGTTAATTTAATTTAAAAACAAAATTTATTTTTTTGATTCGAAAAAACTGTATTGTACTGTTCATGAAAGCGTGCCTTTCAGCTTATCTTCTCATTTAGTTCTTTTTTTTTACTAAATTACAAAAATAAAATACATTAGACAAAAATAATTTTTAAACAGATAACTTGATAAGCAGGCTACCGCGAATAGCCCATATATTTAAATTTCTCCTTGCGGACGGGGCCGCGGGTAAAGGCTAGTATATTATAAATGGGAATGTTGGGAAGTTTGGATGTTTGTCCAGACGTTTGTTTTTGTGACTCAATCACGCAAGAACGGCTGGACGGATTTGGATGATATTTAGCACACATAAAGCCAATAGTCTAGAAAGATCTACTAGCTATATATTTTTCAAAAGGGGAAGGTCCCCGGCCCCTAGGAACAGTTATAATTTAATTATTTTATTTTTTAGTCTTTGCGACTGAATCACGCCAGAACGGCTACACGGATTTTGATGAAATTTGGAACACAGACAGTAGCCTACTAGCGAAATTTTTTTCGAACATGGAAAGAGGGGTGGGGTCTTCGAGCAATTACTTTTTAATAATTTTTACACATTATAACTTTACGTATACTGGCCTTCACCAATATCACAGACTCAATGGGTCAAATAAGTCGAGGGCTTACAAAGTGGGCAGTGACACCCTCCGCCCCCCCCCCCCCTTTCTCAACCCCTCTGGTGTAAAATCTATAAATTGTTATAACTCAATATAAATTTTCTCCAAAATCAATAGTTTTTGGTATCTGGCACATACAGATCGAGATCTAAACAATTTTGGAAAAACGAGCAGCGGTCCTTCTCCTCCCGCCATCCACCATCCTTCAATTGTTTTTATTAGCACGCTTTTATTAGCTTTACCTGTATGTTTCTTTGTAATGAAGAATTATTTGTAATCCCGTTGGGGTCATATCGAGACTCTTCCGGAAACATTTTTGGATGGTTTTCGGGATCCGTCCGAGATCCCGCCGGGGTCATTTCGGGACTTTTTCGGTACTATTTTGGGATAATTTTGGAACCCTTCCGGGATCATTTCTGTATAGTATTCGGGATCCGGCTGGGATACCGTCGGGGTTATTTTGGGAAATTTTCGGGACTATTCCGGGATAATTACGGGACTTTTTCGTGATCATTTAGGGACTATTAGGGAATCATTTGAAGGCCTTTCCGGCATCATTTCTGGATGGGCTCCGGGATCCGTTCGGCATCCCCTCGGGTATTTTCAGGATCATTTGCGTACCTTTGAGAGATAAATTCTTGATGGTTTCCGGGATCATTACGGGACTTTTTCGGGATCATTTGGGGTCCCTTCCGGCATCATTTCTGGATGGTTTTCGGGATCCGTCCGGGATCATTTCGGGACTATTAGGGGATCATTTGAAAACCTTTCCGGCATCATTTCTGCATATTTTCAGGGATCCTTCGGGGATCATTTGAAGACCTTTCCGGCATCATTTCTGGATAGTGTCCGGGATCCGTCGGGGATCCCGTCGTGGTCATTTCGGGACTTTCTCTCGACTAGTACGGGATCATTTGGGACACCCTTTCGGCATCATTGCTGGATGGGTTTCGGGATCCGTCCGGGATCCCGTAAGGGTTATTTCGGCACTTTTTCTCGACTAATACGGGATTATTTGGGGACCCTTTCTGCATCATTTCTGGATGGTTTTCTGGATCCGTCCGGGATTCCGTCAGGGTCATTTAGTGAATCATTTGGGGACCTTTCTGGCATCATTTCTGGATAGTTTTCGGGATCCGTCCGGTATCCCGTCGGGTTCATTTCGGGATCATTTGGGGTATTTTCCGGCATCATTTCTAGATGGTTTTTGGGATGCGCCCGGGATCCCGTCGGGGTGATTTCGGGACTTTTTCTCGACTAATTCGTGATAATTTGGAGACCCTTTCGGCATCATTTCTGTATGGTTTTCGGGATCCGTTCGGAATCCCAGCAGGGTAATTTCGGGACTATTAGGGCATCATTTGGGAACCTTTCCGGCATCATTTCTGGATAGTTTTCGCGATCCGTTCGGGATCCCGTAGGGTCATTTCGGTACTATTTCGGGATCATTTGCGGTACCTTCCGGCATCATCTCTAGATAGTTTTGGGGATCCCGTCGGGGTCACTACGGGACTTTTTCTCTACTGATACGGGCTTATTTGGGGACCCTTTCGGCATCATTTCAGGCTAGTTTTCGGGATCCGTCCGGGATCCCGTCAGGGTCATTTCGGGACTATTAAGAGATCATTTGAGGACCTTTCCGCGTCATTTCTGGATAGTTTTCGGGATCCGTCCGGGATCCCGTCGGGATCATTTCAGGACTTTTTCGGGATTATTTCGGGACCATTTGGGGTATTTTCCGACATCATTTCTGTATGCTTTTCGGGATCCATCCGGGATCCCGTCGGGGTCATTTCGTGACTTTTTCGGGATCATTTGGTGTGCCTTCCGGCATAATTTCTGGATGGTTTTCGGGATCCGTCAGGAATCCCGTCGGGGCCATTCCTGGACTTTTTCGGGATCATTTGGGGAGCCTTTCGGTATCATTTCTGGATGGTTTTCGGGATACGTTTGGGAACCCACCGGGATCATTTCGAAACTTTTTCGGGAATAATACGGGATCGTTTAGCGACGCTTCCGGCATCATTTCTGGATGGATTTCGGGATCTGTACGGGAACCCATCAGGGTAATTTCGGGACTATTTCGGGATCATTTGGGACCCTTTAGGGGTCATTTCGTGACTTTTTCTGTATGATTTCGGGATAATTTGGGACCCTCTCGGCATCGTTTCTGGATGTATTTCGGGATTCCGTCCGGGATCCCGTCAGGGTAATTTCGCAACTTTTTCGGGACTATTTCGGGTCCCCTCCGGGATAATTTCTGATGATTTTCGAGATCTGTCCGGGATCCCGTCGGAGTTATTTCGGGACTTTTTCGGGATCATTTTGGGACCCCTCCTGGTTAATTTCTGGATGATTTTCGGGATCTGTCCGGGAATGTTATTATCATCTTGGGACCCTTCTGCGAACTGTTATAATTATAATTACACTTTTTGTAATATTTTAACCAACTAAATACCCGAAAAAGCAACACTATTTTCATCCAAAAAATTCTCCTTTGTTCTATGAGTAGTAATTCTTTCACCCCCCTCATATCAGTTAATTTAATTTAAAAACAAAATGTGTTTTTTTTTTATTCGAAAAACTGTATTCTAATATTCATGAAAGCGTGCCTTTCAGCTTTTCTTCTCATTTAGTTCTTTTTTTTTTACTAAATTACAAAAATAAAATACATTAGACAAAAATAATTGTTAAACAGATAACTTGATAAGCAGGCTAACGTGAATAGCACATATATTTTATTTCCTCCTTGCGGACAGGGCCGCTGGTAAAGGCTAGTATATTATAAATGGGAAAGTTTGGATGTCCAGACGTTTGTCTTTGTGCCTCAAGCACGCAAGAACGGCTGGACAGATTTGGATGAAATTTGGCACACATATAGCCAATAGTCTAGAAGGATCTACTAGCTATATGTTAAAATTTAATTATTATATTTTTTCGCCTTTGTGACTGAATTACGTCAGAACGGCTACACGGATTTTGATGAAAGTTGGGACACAGACAATAGTCTACTAGCTAAATTTTTTTAGAACATGGAAAGGGGGTGAGAGTCCCACGACCCATTCGAAAAATTACTTTTTAATAATTTTTACACATTATGACTTTACCTTTACTGACCACCAATATAGTGAGCAGTTATACTCTCCATCTCCTCACCCCCCTTCCCCTCACCCCCTCTGGTGGAATATCTATAAATTGTTATAACTAAATATAAATGTTGTAAATCAATAGTTTTTGGTATCTGGCTCATATAGATCGAGATCTAAACAATTTGGAAAAACGATCGGTGGTGCTCTCCGTCTCCCCCCGCCATCCGCCCTCCTTCAATTGTTTTTATAAGTGCGCTTTTATTAGCTTTACCTGTATGTTTCTATGTAACTTTTCATCGCTCCAACGCGCCTGCTGCCTTATTAACATGGATTTATAATAAGCTTCACCTTATTTGTAATCCCGTTAGGGACATATAGAGACCCTTCCGGGATCATTTCTGGATAGTTTTCGGGACCCATCCGCGATCCCGTGGGGGTTATTTAGGGACATTTTCGGGACTACTTCACGATCATTTGGGGACCCATCCGGCATCATTTCTGGATGGGTTTCGGGATCCGGCGGGCATCCCGTCGTGGTATTTTCGGGACTTTTTCTCGACTAATGCGGGATCATTTGGGGACCCTTTCGGCATCATTTCTGGAAGGTTTTCGGGTTCCGTCCGGGATCCCGTCAGGGTCATTTCGGAACTTTTTCTCGACTAATACGGTATCATTTTGGGACCCTTTCGACATCATTTCTGAATGGTTTTCGGGATCCGCCCGGGATCCCGTCGTGGTCATTTCGGGACTATTTCGGGATCATATGGGGTACCTTCCGGCATCATTTCTAGATGGTTTTCGGGTTCCGTCCGGGATCCCGTCGGGGTCATTTCGAGACTTTTTCTCGATTAATACGGGATCATTTGGCGACCCTTTCGCCATAATTTCTGGATGGTTTTCGGGATCCGTCCGGGATCCCTTCAGGGCCATTTCGGGACTTTTTCGGGATAATTTGGGATCACTTCCGGCATTATTTCTGGATGGTTTTCGGGATCCGTCCAGAATCCCGTCGGGATCATTTGGGGTCCCTCCCGCCATGATTTCTGGATGATTTTCGGGATCTGTGTGGGGTTCCGTCGGGATCATTTCGGGATAATTTGCGGTCCCTTCCGGCGTCATTTCTGGATAATTTTCGGGATCTGTCCGGCATCTCGTCGGAGTTTTTCGGGACTTTTTCCGGGCTATTTCGGGATCATTTGCGGACCTTTCAGAGATAAGTTCTGGATGGTTTTCGGGATCCGTCCGAGATCCCGTCAGAGTAATTTCGGGACTTTTTCGGGACTATTTCGGGGTCATTTTGGGACCCTTCCGGGATAATTTCTGTATGATTTTCGGGATCTGTCCGGCTTCACGTCGGAGGTTTTTCGGGACTTTTTCGGGATCATTTGGGGATCCCTCAAGAGTTATTTCTGGATGGTTTTCAGGATCCCGTCAGGGTCATTTCGGGACCTTTTCGCGACTATTTCGAGATCATTTGGAGACGCTTCCGGCATTATTTCGGGATGGTTTTCGGGATCCATACGGAATCCCGTCAGCGTACTTTCTGAACTTTTTCAGGGCTATATCAGGATCCGTTAAAAACATTTTGGGACCTTTTTGAGAGTATTTCCAGATCATTTGAGGATATTTCAGGGATAATTTCTGGAATCCCGTCGGGATCATTTCGGGATCATTTGTGGTCCCTTCCGGCATAATTTCTGGATGATTTTCGGGATCTTTCTGGGGTCCCGTCAGAGTTATTTCGGGACTTTTTCGGGACTATTTCGGGGTCATTTTGGGACACTTCCGGGATAATTTCTGTATGATTTTCGGGATATGTCCGTGATCCCACCGGAGTTTTTTCGGGACTTTTTCTGGACTATTTCGGGATTATTTGCGAACCCTTCAGAGATCAGTTCTGAATGGTTTTCGAGATCCGTCCGGGATTCCGTCAGGGTCATTTCGGGACTTTTTCGGGACTATTTCGGAATCATTTTGGGACCCCTCCTTTTTAATTTCTGGATGATTTTCGGGATTTGTCCGGGATCCTGTCGGCATCATTTCGGTACTATTTTGGCATCATTTTGGGACCCTTCCGGGATCATTTTAGGTCTCTTAGCAACCGGTGATTCAGCACACATGCCTTTTTAAATTATGAGCTTTTATGGCCATGGATTTGCTGCAAATTATTCGTAATTAAATTCGGTATGTTTTATCTTTAATATCTAACACAGCGTTTTCGTGCTATTTTTGAGTTTTTTGAATGAATTCTGTAACGAACTGTAATAACTATAATTACACTTGTTGTAATATTTTATCCAACTAAATACCCGAAAAGCAACACTTTTTTCATCTAAAAAATTCTCTTTGATTTTAGCTAATTTTAGTTTCACTCCTTTGTTCTATGAGTAGTATTTCTTTCACCCCTGTCATATCAATTAATTTAACTTAAAACAAAATGTATCTTTTTTAATTCGAAAAAACTGTATTGTACTATTCATGTAAGCGTGCCTTTCAGCTTATCAGCTCATTTAGTTCTTTTTATTACTCTATTACAAAAATAAAATACATTAGACAAAAATAATTTTTAAACAGATAACTTGATAAGCAGGTTAACGTGAATAGCACATATATTTGATTTTCTCCTTGCGGACGGGGCCGCGGGTAAAGCCTAGTATATATATATGTATGTATAAATTATGTTTTTACTTAAAAGATAGCCGGTCAATTATGTGCTTTACAGCAGTATAAATAGGCTTTTTGACCATTATTTGCTTAGTGCAAAGTTAAATTAAACTCCACTATTTCGGCTCGACGTTTCGCTAAGCACCTTAGCTTCTTCAGGAGCGAAGCTGAATTTATTTAGTAATTTTTATCACAAATAAGTAATTTTATCACAACAACAATGTACATAAAAGAAAGTTATTAAAATCAATTTCGGTTAAAATTAAGCAAACAGATTCCCTAGATTACATCGAATGCGTCATAAATTACACAATTTTAGTATAAAGTAACTAAGTTATGCATGAAAATTATAAGTATAATAAATGGTACTAGTTATATGTAGTACACTTGTCATTAAGCTGGACTTTGATCATCAAACATAATTGGTATGTTTTGTTTACATATGTACGTATGCAATATTACCTCACAGTAGTGCAGCCGCAGAAAGGTAGTTCTCTATAATGAACTACATAAAAACCACCAAGCGTAATGGATTAAAAATCTCAAGCCAGTCAAATATTAATAAAAGAGTATTGTATCGGGCGGACTTTATTTCAGCCTCCCATTAAATTAATAAGATTTTATAAAAAACTTTTGCTTTGTAGAAGGTGATTTTGTTCCTTGTATTTAATAACACCCATATGGAAATAGATTTTTCTTTTGCTTTTTTTCTGACAATTTTTTTTTTTGAAATTCGGTTCTTATTTTGAAAAATTTGTGCACAAATTCAAATTAGAAATAAATTTTTGTATGAAAGAAATGTAGTAAATGAGCTCGCAAATATTTTACTGCTATATTTTCATCAGTTCTTTATGAATAATTTTGAACGAAAATAAAAAAGTTTTGAGTAAACGATAACATGCCAAAGTCGGTTATTTTGTGGCAGAAAAATACTGGTACATTGGAAAATTGTTGTTGTAATGCAACGTATTGGTAAAGTTTCCTCATATACAAATTTACATGCATTTTTTTGTTTTGTTTACATTTTTTTTAAGTGTTATTTCCGTGAAATGTGCTTTAATTGTTTTAAAATTAAATACGAATTGTTTTTTACAAATATAAAATGGAGCTATTGTTTTCTTGAAAAAAAAAATCTACCAACTTCTACCACTATTTTAATTTTTCGTCTACCAACATTCTCTTTTTAAAAGTCCGCGCACTGCTTAAGAATATGAAAATATAAGTTGTAGTCATTGGTGCCGTTTGTCGTATCGCTGTAGTCGTATCCCTAACGTAATCAGCTGTTTATCATTACGACGGTAAACCAAAAACCAATTGGTTGGCTACGATACGGTTACGCCGTTAGCGGCACCAATAACCGATTGCATTGATTCTCATAAGGTTGGTCGAATCAGCTGTTATAAGGATACCGATACGGTTACCGATAAAGCACCAATGTCTGCAGCTATAAACAAAAACTTTATAAACATAAAAGCATGGCGTAACGATACAAGGTGGCAGCACGTGACAGCTGATTATAAACTTTTTTTTTTATTTGAGATGATACATCAACTTCCGGCGCAGTACGAATTTGACCTTTGTCCATCGGATTTACAAAAACAGAGACCATGGAACTTTTATTTATATTTGTAGGTATGTCACCATGCTGCCACTTTGTATCGTTCCGCTATGCATAAAAGATATGCAGCGGAGATGTCAGCTGTGTATTCCTTTCTATTGACAGTTCTCTCTATATTTTGCATAATTCTTAAGCTTTCCGTTGTGTATCTCACTTTTTCCCGTCTTTTCTTGTCCAATATTCTCGCTTTACGTCATGGTTCAACTATATGGTTGGCTCATCTGTAAAGCAACAAATTATGTATGTTAAAGTTGTCAAAATCTGTTTATTGGTATTAGGCGAATGGAACGAAATGAAAACATAAAACATGGCAGTTTTTGTGTGTGGTAAGAAAATGTTGTCAATGTTTTGGTTTCATTTTGAGTTTGCCATCTGCTTTTGACAATCCCATCACCCATGCAATGATAAAAATAAAATCAGCTGATGAGATGCGCCAACCATATAATTGAGCCATGCTTTACGTAGATCAACAGAATGTCCGCTTTCCGTTGTGTGTTGCGATAGTGCTGTTATTATACTCAGTTGAGCAGAGCTCACAGAGTATATTAAGTTTGATTGGATAACGGTTGGTTGTACATATATAAAGGAATCGAGATAGATATAGACTTCCATATATCAAAATAATCAGGATCGAAAAAAAATTTGATTGAGCCATGTCCGTCCGTCCGTCCGTCCGTCCGTCCGTTAACACGATAACTTGAGTAAATTTTGAGGTATCTTGATGAAATTTGGTATGTAGGTTCCTGAGCACTCATCTCAGATCGCTATTTAAAATGAACGATATCGGACTATAACCACGCCCACTTTTTCGATATCGAAAATTTCGAAAAACCGAAAAAGTGCGATAACTCATTACAAAAGACAGATAAAGCGACGAAACTTGGTAGGTGCGTTAAACTTATGACGCAGAATAGAAAATTAGTAAGATTTTGGACAATGGGCGTGTCACCGCCCACTTTTACAAGAAGGTAATTTAAAAGTTTTGCAAGCTGTAATTTGGCAGTCGTTGAAGATATCATGATGAAATTTGGCAGGAACGTTACTACTATTACTCTATATGTGCCAAATAAAAATTAGCAAAATTGGATGAAGAACACGCCCACTTTTTAAAAAAAAAATTTTTTAAATTCAAATTTTAACATAAAATTTAATATCTTTACTGTATATAAGTAAATTAAGTCAAAATTCAACTCCAGTAATGATATGATGCAGTAAAATACAAAAATAAAAGAAAATTTCAAAATGGGCGTGGCTCCGCCCATTTTCATTTAGTTTGTCTAGAATACTTTTATTGCCATAAGTCGAACAAAAATTTACCAATCCTTCTCAAATTTGGTAGGAGCATAGATTTTATGACGGTAACTGTTCTCTGTGAAAATGGGCGAAATCGGTGGAAGCCACGCCCAGTTTTTATACACAGTCCACCGTCTGTCCTTCCGCTCGGCCATTAACACAATAACTTGAGCAAAATCCGATATATCTTTACTAAACTTAGCCCACGTACTTACCTGAGCTCACTTTTTCTTGGTATAAAAAATGGGCGAAATCTGACCATAACCACGCCCACTTTATCGATATCGAAAATTACGAAAAATGAAAAAATGCCATAATTCTATACCAAATACGAAAAAAGTGATGAAACATGGTAACTGGATTGGTTTATTGACGCAAAATATAACTTTGGAAAAAACTTTGTAAAATGGGTGTGACACCTACCATATTAAGAAGAAGAAAATGAAAAAGTTCTACAAGGCGAAATCAACAGCCCTTGGAATCTTGGCAGGAATACTGTTAGTGGTATTGCATATATAAATAAATTAGCAGTACCCGACTGATGATTTTCTGGATCACCTGGTCCACATTTTGGTCGATATCGCGAGAACGCCTTCACATATACATCTAAGGGCCACTCGCTTTTAAAACCCTCATTAATACCTTTAATTTGATATTCATATCGTACAAAAACATACCAGAGTCACCCCTGTCCCACCCTAATGGCGATATCTCGAAAAGGCGTCCACCTATAGACCTAATGCTCCCTCCCTCTTAAAATGCTCAGTAACACCTTTCGTTTGATACCCATATCGTACAAACATTCTAGAGTCACCCCTGGCCCACCCTAATGGCGATATCTCGAAAAGGCGTCCACCTATAGACCTAGTGTCCACTCCCTCTTAAAATGCTCAGTAACACCTTTCGTTTGATACCCATATCGTACAAACATTCTAGAGTCACCCCTGGCCCACCCTAATGGCGATATCTCGAAAAGGCGTCCACCTATAGACCTAATGCCCACTCCCTCTTAAAATGCTCAGTAGCAGCTTTCGTTTGATACCCATATCGTACAAACATTCTAGAGTCACACCTGGCCCACCCTAATGGCGATATTTCGAAAAGGCGTCCACCTATAGAACTAAAGATTACTCCCTTTTAAAATACTCATTACCACCTTTCATTTGATACCCATATCGTACAAACACATTCTAGTCACCCTGGCCCACCCTAATGGCGATATCTCGAAAAGGCGTCCACCTATAGACCTAATGTCCACTCCCTCTTAAAATGCTCAGTAACACCTTTCGTTTGATACCCATATCGTACAAACATTCTAGAGTCACCCCTGGCCCACCCTAATGGCGATATCTCGAAAAGGCGTCCACCTATAGACCTAATGTCCACTCCCTCTTAAAATACTCAGTAACACCTTTCGTTTGATACCCATATCGTACAAACATTCTAGAGTCACCCCTGTCCCACCCTAATGGCGATATCTCGAAAAGGCGTCCACCTATAGACCTAATGCCCACTCCCTCTTAAAATGCTCAGTAACACCTTTCGTTTGATACCCATATCGTACAAACATTCTAGAGTCACACCTGGCCCACCCTAATGGCGATATCTCGAAAAGGCGTCCACCTATAGAACTAAGGATTACTCCCTTTTAAAATACTCATTACCACCTTTCATTTGATACCCATATCGTACAAACACATTCTAGAGTCACCCTGCCCACCCTAATGGCGATATCTCGAAAAGGCGTCCACCTATAGACCTAATGCCCACTCCCTCTTAAAATGCTCAGTAACACCTTTCGTTTGATACCCATACCGTACAAACATTCTAGAGTCACGCTTGGTCCAGCTTTATGGCGATATCTCGAAAAGGCGTCCACCTATAGAACTAAGGATTACTCCCTTTTAAAATACTCATTACCACCTTTCATTTGATACCCATATCGTACAAACACATTCTAGAGTCACCCTGGCCCACCCTAATGGCGATATCTCGAAAAGGCGTCCACCTATAGACCTAATGCCCACTCCCTCTTAAAATGCTCAGTAACACCTTTCGTTTGATACCCATATCGTACAAAGATTCTAGAGTCACCCTTGGTCCACCTTTATGGCGATATTTCGAAAGGGCGTCCACCTATAGACCTAATGCCCACTCCCTCTTAAAATGCTCAGTAAGACCTTTCGTTTGATGCACATATCGTACAAACACATTCTAGAGTCATTCCTGGCCCACCCTAATGACGATATCTCGAAAAGGCGTCCACCTATAGACCTCATGCCCACTCCCTCTTAAAATGCTCAGTAACACCTTTCGTTTGATACCCATACCGTACAAACATTCTAGAGTCACCCCTGGCCCACCCTAATGGCGATATCTCGAAAAGGCGTCCACCTATAGACCTAATGCCCACTCCCTCTTAAAATGCTCAGTAACACCTTTCATTTGATTCCCATATCGTACAAACACATTCTAGAGACACCCCTGGTCCACCTTTATGGCGATATCTCGAAACGGCGTCCACCTATGGAACTAAGGATCACTCCTTTTCAAAATACTCATTAACAGCTTTCATTTGATACCCATATCGTACAAACACATTATAGAATCACCCCTGGTCCACCTTAATGGGGACATCTCGAAAAGGCGTCCACCGATAGACCTAAGGCCCACTCCCTCTTAAAATGCTCAGTAACACCTTTCATTTGATACCCATATCGTACAAACAAATTCTAGAGTCAGCCCTGGTCTACCTTTATGGCGATATCCCTAAATGGCGTTCATCCATAGAACTATGGCCTACTCTCTCTTAAAATACTCTTTAATACCTTTCATTTGATACACATGTTATACAACCACATTCCAGGGTTACCCCAGATTGATTTTCCTTATTTTGTCTCCATAGCTCTCAACTGAGTATGTTATGTTCGGTTACACCCGAACTTAGCCTTCCTTACTTGTTTTTCTTTTCATTTCTATCCGACTCAAGTTCTTTGAGTCGAATACCCAAGGTACGCTTTGTTGTACCTATAAATATTTTATTACATTTTTCGTTCTCGGTTACTTCACATGGTATTTCGTATACTATATTGTTATGTTGTGAAAGGGGGATAGGGCTTTTTGCTTTAGTGAAAATACTTTGTAGAGTTCGATTTGATTTATAAGCCAAGCATGTGCTATTTTTGTTGTATGGTATATCAGAGCCGAAGTTCTCTGTTAATTTTGGTATGTAAGTCACACTGAAGAACTTCTTCTGTTGGCTTGCAGTGTTTGTTGTTGATAATGTGCTACTTTTGTTTTCTATTTGTGCTATCTTCTGCTGTATAAGATTTTGTATTAGGGTATGCGGGTAATTATTGTTTTTTAAGATCTCACGGATTTTATTTATGTTGACATTTCAAAATTGTTTATGGCTAATATTTAGTACTTTTTCGATTAAGTTTGATGCCCTGTTGACTTTATATTTGAACGGTTGGGCTGACAGAAAATTTATGAGGCGCTTCGATGATGTTGGTTTCGTATACCAATCTAATACTAATTCCTTTTCCATTATGTGAATTCTTATGTCTAGAAAAGGAATATTGCCGTTCTGTTCTATTTCAGAAGTGAATTTTAGTTTGCTATAGTATTTATTTAATGTGTCTAATATAATGTTCAAATCGTTTCTTTTAATTATTCCAAGGATGTTATCCACGTATTTTACTATAAATTGTATGTTAATGTTATATTTGTTAAGTTCAGACATAGTCTCATTCAGTAAGTCATCCATGACTATGTCGGCTGTGGTTGGGGAGAGGGGATTACCCATGGGCATACCAAGCGTTTGTGAATATAATTTTTCATTGAACAAAAAGTAACTGTTATCTTTCAGGCAAAATTCTAATATTTGCATGAATTTTGGTCTAGGTATACCGCATATTTTTTCAATTTCATCCCACTTTTTGGTGCTTATTTTTGCATTGTCGGTATATTTGTGAAGAGCGAAACAATATCAAAAGATACCAGTCAGTCGTCGTCTCCCACTTTGATGTCTTTTAGTCTCTCTTTTAATTCAAAAGCATTTTTGATGTTGTAATCATCTGATACCAAGGATCTCAGAAAACTTCCAAGGTATTTCGACAGTTCATAGCATGGAACGTTAGCCGACGACACGAAAAGGTAAATCAGCCTTTGAGTATTAGGCAAGCCGTAAAGTCTTGGGGCAATCGCTGTTGAACATGCTAATCGTTGTTTTTCCCTTATGTTAATTATATGTTTAAATATGTTTTTAAATATTCTTTATATTTCTTATATTTAACATTATGAAAAGACCTGCAAATATTAAATAATATTTTTCATCTTAAACTAAATAAAAGACTTAGGGTTGATGATATCACATATTAAATTTGGTCTCTAATGAAGCCCTGAAGGCGTGTCATACAGAGGTCATAATTCAAATTACCCTCCGAAGGCCCAAAGGATTAAAATAATTGTATATATGCCATACCCAAACCCGTTAAACTGTAAGAATGAGAATTGCGCTTGTACTTATTAAAAAAATATTAGCTACATTGTAAAAAACTGATATTGAAGAAATGAGCCTGATCAGACTAATGATTATTTGCCGATTTCAATGTTTTTGGAGCTTTTGTTTTCTAAAAAATGTCTAGACAATATTTTTGCAGAAATACAAGTGAAGAAGAGCCTGTGGGCGGATAGGCGGACTAATGGGCGAATGGAGGGATGAGCATTGCTAACTTTTAATTTTCTTTCGGTTGAAGCTACCGATTTTTGCGGTTGTCAGAAATCAATGGAGGTTACCGAAAAAATCGGCTAATGGACCAAAAAATCTTTTCTTTACAAGAATCCATACAACTAGAACATATAAACAAACTAGGGCAACATTAATGCTTGAAAAAAATCGGAATTGTAGCATCGAATTTTATAATAGGCTCCAAGATTTCCAATGCTGCTGCATTGCAAATTGTATAGACTTAAAAAAAATTGTATTTCACTCCATAATTATTCTTGTGGGACTTTTATAATATATTGTGTTATAATTATTGTGTTACTTTAAAAAGTGTGACAAAAACAATAATAAAAAATTGTTTTGTTCTTACTGCAAAGTTGTAATTTCCTTTTACTCAGAAATAAAAAGATGAAAAAAAATTTAAGGACTACCTTTATATAAATGGACCGAAAAATAGAAGGCAATTTTTCCTTTAATACAGACATAGCCTTGTTGAATTTTGACTATAAAACCTTTAACAATAGCTCTTGTAAAATAATTTTGGGACTTAAAACTATAAAGGTGAAGCGCAGTCTTTCAATTTAAGGCAAACCATGTACTTGGGATTAACTAATTCATTATTTAAAATTTAAACACGCGCTCTACCTTCATAATTTTAAATCCCAAAATTCTTTTACAAGAGCTCTTGTTAAAGTTTTTTCATCAAAATTCAACAAGACTATGTCTGTATTAAAGGAAAAATTGCCTTCTATTTTTTGGTCCATTTAAATAAAGGTAGTCCTTAAAATTTTTTTATCATCTTTTTATTTTAAATTTTTTAGTTCTGCCTACAGAAAGGCAATTGCAACTTTGATTCGTAATTTAAGTAATTCCTAAGTGAAAATTCATATCTCTATTTATTTGTTCAAAACAGCTAAATCTGCAAATACCAGACACAAATGGCCATTATATCCAGCAGATGTCGCCGTAATTCCGATATAATGGCATTTAACCAGAAGGGATTGTATCTTGTATTTGCATTGTGTGAGGGAAATGCTTGGGCTGCTATATCATTTTTGCTATTTATAGCGACGTATTTCGTGCGATATCTATTTGGAATGGATCCACTATCAAATCTTATTTGCATCCATTGTGAATTCATACAAGTGAAAAATCTTTCTACTCCTGCATTGCCATACCTACCTGACAAATAATAGCTGACAGGGAGAACGGCTTTCACGAATGGCGGAGAATGGAAGAAAGGTTTGTTGTTTGCTCGCTGTTATTAAATTGAAGTGCCATGAATTTCCCATTTGTGTTTCAAATCAGCTTTTCTTTTAAATTTGTCTACAGAAAATCAGACTACATTTTAATATTCACGTTTTAAAATAAATATGTAAATAATGCAATATACCAGTCGTCTACAAAAATGTTTGAAAAACACTATTGAGTAAATTATTTAAATGAATAATTTTCTTCGGCCACCGTGGTGTGATGGTAGCGTGCTCCGCCTACCACACCGGATGCCCTGGGTTCAAACCCCGGGCAAAGCAACATCAAAAATTTTAGAAAAAAGGTTCTTCAATTAGAAGAAAATTTTTCTAAGCGGTGTCGCCCCTCGGCAGTGTTTGGCAAGCGCTCCGGGTGTATTTCTGCCATGAAAGGCTCTCAGTGAAAACTCATCTGCCTTACAGATGCCGTTCGGAGTCGGCATAAAATCATGTAGGTCCCGTCCGGCCAATTTGTATGGAAAATCAAGATGAGCACGACGCAAATTGGAAGAGAAGCTCGGCCTTAGATTTCTTCGGAGGTTATCGGGCCTTACATTTATTTTGTTTTTTAATTTTCTTCCGATCAGTATGCCATATGTGGAGATTAAGTTTCCTTTAAGCTATTCTGATCTATTTCGTTGTAGTGCGAATAAAAACAAGGTTTATTCCACCTTACGGCCCAACGTTTCGCCAAATTTCCTTGGCATCATCAGTGGCGTAATATTCTATTCATTATTGTATAAAATAAAAACAACAAAAAATGCAAAAAGTTACAATACTAAAATTTTGAAATGCTTATGACATATATCCACAGACAAAACTCAGCGAAACAGATGAACAAATACAACATACTTCTGAAAATCAACTTACTATAGATGTGGCGGTAGACAAAATTACAAATTGAAAATAAATAAAATTTACAAAAAATTACACCATTAATTACATATAAAATCGGTACCATCGATTTGTGGTACATTTTGTTACATTAAACACTATAAACATAATAAATAAGATGGCGCAATATTGTCAGTATCTTCCTTCCTGTTGATTGCCTTTTCTCTATTTTGCAGTATTCGTAGGCTCTCTAAAGTGTATCGTTTTCTTTCTCTCATTTCTTTATCTAAAACTTTCGCGCCTGCAAAGTCAGCTCTGTGATTATTTGTTATTGCATGCTGCGCTAATGCTGTGTTTTGTTTTTGTTTTCGTATATCGGCTTCATGTTCAGATAGTCGCGTACCTAAAGCTCGTTTGGTCGTCCCGATGTACACTTTGTTGCATTTTTCTTCGTCGTTTCCTTTGCATTGTATTTGATACACTACGTTGCTTTGTTGTTGGAGATCTACAGGGCTTTTTGTTTTTGTGAAGCAAGTTGCCAAAGTGCAATTTGATTTAAAAGCCAATGTCTTGTTTGATGTTTTTATAAAATCTCGCGCGAAGTTTTCTGTGAACCTATGAATATATGTGACACTGAAGTATTGCTATGTTTGGTAGTTGTTGTCTGTGTGTGTCGTTTGAAATCTAGTATTTTTGATGTCCATTTGTTTTTGCATGATTAGGCTTGATATCAAGTAGTCGGAGTAATTATTCTTTCTAAGTGTCATTTTGATTTTTCTTATATTAGCGTCGTGAAATGTTTGAAGGCTGATTGTCAATATGTTGCTTATGAAGTTCTTGGCAGTATTTATTTTATATTTTAAAGGTTGCGATGAAAAATAATTTATTAGGCGCCCAAAAGCAATTGGTTTGGAATACCAATCTAATATTAAAACGTTGTTATTTCTATATATTCGGGTATCTAAGAAAGGGATGCTGCCGTTTTCTTCTTTTTCTTTGAAAATTTCAATTTGTTCAATGTATTTAAAATTATATTTGCGTCTTTTCTTTTGATTACGGCGAATATGTCATCAACGTATTTTATAAGGACTTTATTTGTATGTTGTGTTGTTTTTGGAGTTCTGTGAGAGTGTAGTTAAGTAAATCGTCCATGACTATATCTGCGATGGTTCGAGAGAGGGGGTTGCCCATCGGCATTCCATGTGTTTGTGTGTATATTTTGTCGTTGTAGGTGAAATAGTTGTTGTCTTTGAGACAGAAGTCATGGCCTTCAGGCCATTCCCCCCTCCCCACCCCCAAGTTCCATGAGGAGCTTGTGGTCGCCAGAGCCTCGTCTGTTAGTGAAACAGGATTCGCCGCGGATAGGTGAGGTTGACAATTGGGTTCGGAGAAGCTATATATTGCGCTGGCAACCTGAAGGGTTGCGTTACACAACCCCTTGAATCTGGTATTTTAGTCGCCTCTTACGACAGGCATACCTACCGCGGGTATATTCTGATCCCCTAACCCGCTGGGGCACCTCTTATTGCTTTGTAAGTATTCTTATCTCCTAGTAATTTGTTCATTTTAATGTTGTAGTCATTTTTGTAGAGAACGACTGTTTTGTTACCCTTGTCCGCGTCTGTTACGACTATGTCCTCTTTGTGTGTTTTTAGAAAAACCTTTGTTTTGTTGTATGTTTCTAGTATAAATTTTTCTAACGGAGTATGTTTGATGTTTCGTTTAAATTCTGTGATTCTGTTGCTTAATTTATTTCTTGCTAATTCTTTTTCATTTTCGTTTTCTAGGGTTTCAAATACTTGTTCCATTTCGGCTATTGTGTGCACGGGTGAAAAGTTATTTTTTGTTGTTGGTACTGTAAATTTTTTACCTAAAGACAGCAGCCACTTTACATCTTCGGGAAAAACTATGTTTGTGTGGTTGAAAAACCATTCGTTATTGAGATTTATTCCTAATTTTAGTATTTGCTCGTGCTTGAGCTTCTTGATTTTGGTGGATAGTGCCGTTTCTTTCTGCTTACCGATTTTGTTGCTTAGACAGTTTTGTTTTACGATTGCAGATTTAAATTCCTCTTCGTTGAGAGTACTGCGTATTTGCTGTTGCGCGTGATATATTGCATTTTTGGACTTTTGATGTTTATATTTGTTTGTGTTATTTAAATGTTAAGTATTTTTAAAAAGAAGTTGTGTTTTGTTTTTTTCTATTTGTTGTCTTATTTTACCCTATTTGTGTTTATTATAGAGCTTTCTAATGTGTTAGAAATATAGTTTGGAATGAGTCCGTACCTTTTACGTACTAATAAGAATTTGAGTTGTTGCCTTTGTTTTGCAAGTTTGATTTTCTGTTTGCTGAAGTGTTTAAGATACATGCACGTATGTTCACCATGCTTGTACTTCATGTGGTTGTAGTAGTTCTTCAGTTTAAGGGATTTTTTTTCTTGATTTGTTGTTTTTATTGTTGTACTGAAAATGAATATTCCTTATGCTAATTTACCGGCTGGCTTTCCATGAATGATAATTGAATAATTTTCTTCCGATCAGTATGCCATATGTGGAGATTAAGTTTCCTTTAAGCTATTCTGATCTATTTCGTTGTAGTGCGAATAAAAACAAGGTTTATTCCACCTTACGGCCCAACGTTTCGCCAAATTTCCTTGGCATCATCAGGGGCGTAATATTCTATTTATTATTGTATAAAATAAAAACAACAAAAAATGCAAAAAGTTACAATACTAAAATTTTTAAATGCTTATGAATATACATATATCCACAGACAAAACTCAGCGAAAAAGATGAACAAATACAACATACTTCTGAAAATCAACTTACTATAGATGTGGCGGTAGACAAAATTACAAATTGAAAATAAATAAAATTTACAAAAATTACACCATTTATTACATATAAAATCGGTACCATCGATTTGTGGTACACTTTGTCACATTAAACACTACAAACATAGTAAATAAGATGCGGCAATATTGTCAGTATCTTCCTTCCTGTTGATTGCCTTTTCTCTATTTTGCAATATTCGTAGGCTCTCTAAAGTGTATCGTTTTCTTTCTCTCATTTCTTTATCTAAAACTTTCGCGCCTGCAAAGTCAGCTCTGTGATTATTTGTTATTGCATGCTGCGCTAATGCTGTGCTTTGTTTTTGTTTTCGTATATCGGCTTCATGTTCAGATAGTCGCGTACCTAAAGCTCGTTTGGTCGTCCCGATGTACACTTTGTTGCATTTTTCTTCTTCGTTTCCTTTGCATTGTATTTGATACACTACGTTGCTTTGTTGCTGCAGATCTACAGGGCCTTTTGTTTTTGTAAAGCGAGTCGCCAAAGTGCAATTTGATTTAAAAGCCAATGTCTTGTTTTATATTTTTATAAGATTTCGCGGGAAGTTTTCTGTGAGGCTAGGAATATATGTGACACTGAATTATTGCTTTGTTTGTTTGTTGTTGTCTGTGTGTGTTGTTTGAAGTCTAGTATTTTTGATGTCCATTTGTTTTTGCATGATTAGGCTTGATATCAAGTAGTCGGGGTAATTATTCTTTCTAAGTGTCATTTTGATTTTTATTATATTAGCGTCGTGAAATGTTTGATGGCTGATTGTCAATATTTTAATTTAAATTTTAAAGGTTGCGATGAAAAATAATTTATTAGGCGCCCAGAAGCAGTTGGTTTGGAATACCAATCTAATATTAAAACGTTGTTATTTCTATATATTCGGGTATCTAAGAAATTATTTAAAATTCATTTAATAATTTCTGAAAAATTTAAACAACGTGACATCAGGACAGACAAACATTATTTAAGTAATCGAACAGCGATTAAACAGGTGATCTAGGCTGTTTAATATTGTGAACGTTTTTATCGAACATTCGCCACTTCTATGAATTCACAATGTTTGCATCTAATAAAAAGTCATATCGCAGTTAAATTTTTGTTTGGATGGGACTTAACTTTTTTATTTGTATAAGAAAAATATTTATGGACGGCACTTTACTATTTCATATTGGCGTGAAAGCAATATTACAACTTGTTTAAATGCTTTTTGGATTAAAATTTTTTTTATATTTCATATATTTGAATATTTCTCTGTAAATTTCATTACATGCCGTAGCCTAATGGTAGAGCACTGGGCTCATAGTCCAGACAAACAGGGTTCGAATCATGCTGAAGGCAAATGTCAAATTTCATTTTTTTTATTAAGAATGCCGAATTTATAAATAGTTAATTGATTTCTTACGCATACTTTTTTTTGGATACTATTTCAATACTGATTCATCATTCGTACAGTGATAGCATTCCATATTTAATGATGGGACAGGATTAACAATTTTTATTTAATGTAGTATCAATAATTGTGGGTGATCGAGAAATAGATTTCCCTCCGTGTGGTGAAAGTTGCGAACGCCTGAAAGGACTTGGGCCTTAAAGGCGCGTCCTTTCAAACTTTCAGGCTTATGCGACTTTCACCACGATTTTTAGCTGTGTAAATTGAATAGCTACAAACGAGGTGGAATTCTAGAACGCCTGCAACGCCCACGAGGCTATCCACGGAGTTCTGGCTTAACTCAATAAGCATAACAATTTTGTGCCGGCAGTTTTTGGAAAATTTTAAAGTCTAGTAACAGCATAATTTGTTTAGAGAACTACCTCTTGGCTGTGGAGCATCAGCACCACTAATAGTTCATTCAGAAGAACCCGTGATTCACCATTTGTTAGGTCATTGCTTCCAAAAATTCACCAAAGAAAATCAAAGTATAAGAAGCTTCATGATAAAGAATAGTGGGTTGAGCGGCTGATAGACGAACGAAAGTCCGAAATTAACTGCCTTGATCGGAACTAACTTGAAGATAATCCCATAGTTAATTCCCAAGATTTAAGAGAATTAGTGGTATTTTTGCAGACAACACTGGCGAAAACAACAGAATTCCACCTCGCATCATAACAAGAGAATTCCACCTCGTTTGTCAGCTATATAATTTGCACAGCCGAAAATCGTGGTGAAATTCGAATACGCCTGAGAATCTAAAAGAATCGTGGTGAAAGTCGCGTACGCCTAAAAGTATGCAAGGACGTGCATTGATTTGGGCCTTCAACGAGGTGGAATTCTACAACGCCTGCAACACTCAGGAGGCTAGCCATGAAGGTATGGCCTAATCTTCTAAATATTTCGACTTGTGCGTTACGTAGCTCAAATTTTTTGATCAAACATTGCACTGTCATCGAGTTTTAAACTATATTTCAGGTTTCAAGTCTCTATATATCCAGGAAATTAGTTAAAAATCGATTGCATGTTTCCCCATTTCTATACTAGTTTTCTCGATCCATGCGCCACTTAGCGGAATTTTTTTGATAAAATATTGCATTGTCACCAGGTTCTGACTTACGGCCCAAGTTTCATGTCTAGCTCATCGGGAAGTTACTAGAAAATCGATCGCAAGTTTCCCCCCGTTTTTAAAGATTTGCAGTTATCTTGAATGGCGCGCAACCTAGCGGAACTTTGTTTTCTATAAGTTGTATTGTCACCAGGCCTCTAACTAAGTGCCAAGTTTCAAGTCTCTAGGTAACCGGAAAGTTAGTTAAAAATGGATTGAAAGATTCCCCAATTAAAATTTTTTTCTTACTCTCTCGATCCGCGTGCCACCTTGCGAATTTTTTTTGATCAAATCCGTCATGTCACCGGGTTCTGACCCACGGCCCAAGTTTCAAATCTTTAGCTCACCGGCAAGTTACTCAAAAATCAATCGCTAGATTCCCCTCGTTTTTCAGGGATTTGTAGTTATCTCAATTAGTACGTCACCTAGCGGAACTTTGTTTTCTATAAATTGTATTGTACCGGATCTCGAACTATGTGCTAAGTTACAAGTCTCTAGGTAACCGGGAAGTTAGTTAAAAATGGATTCAAATATTCCCAAATTAAAATTAATTTTCCTAATATCTCGATCCATGCGCCACCTAGCGGAATTTTTTTTGATAAAATATTGCATTGTCACCGGGTTCTGACTTACGGTTCAAGTTTCATATCTCCAGCTCAGCGGGAAGTTACTCAAAAACCGATTGCAAGATTCCCCTCGTTTTTTCAAGGATTTGTAGTTATCTCACTTAGCGCGCCATCTAGCGGAATTTTGTTTCCTGTAAATTGTATTGTCGCCAAGCCTTGAACTGTGTGCCAAGTTTCAAGTCTCTAGTTAAAAATGGTCCCATATCAAAACTAATTTTCTTAATATCTCGATCCATGCGCCACCTAGCGAATTTTTTTGATCAAATATTGCATTGTCATCGGGTTCTTACACAAGGCCCAAGTTTCAAGTCTCTAGTTCACCGGTAAGTTACTTAAAAATCGATCGCAAGAGTCCCTGCTTTTTTCAGGGATTTTCGTTTATCTCGATTCGTCTTCCACTTGGCGGCATTTTGTTTTCCACGAATTGCAGTGCCATCGACTCGCAAACTATGTGCTACGTTTCAAGTCTCTGGATCACCGGGAAGTTAGTTAAAAGTAGATCGCAAAATTTCGTTTTAAAATTAATTTTCTGTATATCTCGTTCCGTGCGTCACCTAGCGGATTTTTTTTCAGTTGCATTTTAGTGTCCCCCAGATCTGAACTATGTTCTAAGCAGGGACGGAAAATAATTATTTTTTTTTTTTGAGTCGAAAGGGTCCTGGTCAAAAGCCTTGAACTGTGTGCCAAGTTTCAAGTCTCTAGGTCACCGGCAAGCTAGTTAAAAATGGTTCCCATATCAAAACTAATTTTCTTAATATCTCGATCCATGCGCCACCTAGCCAATTTTTTTGGTCAAATATTGCATTGTCATCGGGTTCTTACACAAGGCCCAAGTTTCAAGTCTCTAGTTCACCGGTAAGTTACTTAAAAATCGATCGCAAGAGTCCCTGCGTTTTTTCAGGGATTCTCGTTTATCTCGATTCGTCTTCCACTTGGCGGCATTTTGTTTTCCACGAATTGCAGTGCCATCGACTCGCAAACTATGTGCTACGTTTCAAGTCTCTGGATCACCGGAAAGTTAGTTAAAATTAGATCGCAAAATTTCGATTTTAAAATAAATTTTCGGTATATCTCGTTCCATGCGTCACCTAGCGAATTTTTTTCAGTTGCATTTTAGTGTCCCCCAGATCTGAACTATGTTCTAAGCAGGGACGGAAAATAATAATTATTTTTTTTTCCAGTCGAAAGAGTCCTGGTCAAAAATTGTCCTAGGTGAAAATGTTTGAGTTCCCAGGTAAATCCGAAAATAATTTTTATCTTGATCCCAAATATATTTAAAGTCCAAAATTAATAGTTTTGCAAGGACTTATATTATAAAAGGAATAACAGTTTCAGCCCCTGGTTCTAAGTATCAAGTGTCTAGCTCAACGGGAAGGTACCGAAAAAGACTTTTCCGTGGGTCAAAAATTCGTATGGAAATGAGGGGACAAACATGAAAGGGACTTAACATAAAGGTAGTAATAAACAGCGATTGAAATCAAATTATTATTTTTGGAATTTGACAAATATTTGTTATAATAATTTATTCTATGTCTCTATCTCGATCCATGCGCCACCTAGCGGATTTTTTTTGATATAATGTTGCATTGTCACCGGGTTCTGACTTACGGTTCAATTTTCATATCTCCAGCTCAGCGGGAAGTTACTCAAAAGTCGATTGCAAGATTGCCCTCGTTTTTCAAGGATTTATAGTTATCTCACTTAGCGCGCCACCTAGCGGAATTTTGTTTCCTGTAAATTTTATTGTCGCCAAGCCTTGAACTGTGTGCCAAGTTTCATGTCTCTAGGTCACCGACAAGCTAGTTAAAAATGGATTGAAAAATTCCCATATCAAAACTAATTTTCTTAATATCTCGATCCATGCGCCACCTAGCGAATTTTTTTTATCAAATATTGCATTGTCACCGGGTTCTTACTCACGGCCCAAGTTTGAAGTCTCTAGTTCACAAGTAAGTTACTAAAAAATCGATGCAAGAGTCCCTGCGTTTTTTCAAGGATTTTCGTTTATCTCGATTCGTCTGCCACTTGGCGGCATTTTGTTTTCCATGAATTGCAGTGCCATCGATTCGCAAACTATGTGCTACGTCTCAAGTCTCTGGATCATCGGGAAGTTAGTTAAAAGTAGATCGCAAAATTTCCATTTTAAAATTAATTTTCTGTATATCTCGTTCCGTGCGTCACTTAGCGGGTTCTTTTTCACTTGCATTGTTATGTCCCCCAGATCTGAACTATGTTCAAAGCAGGGACGGAAAATAATTATTATTTTTTTTCGAGTTGAAAGAGTCCTGGTCAAAAAATTTTCCTAGGTGAAAATGTTTGAGTTCCCAGGTAAATCCGAAAATAATTTTTATCTTGATCCAAATATATTTAAAGTCCAAAATTAATAGTTTTGTAAGGACATATATTATAAAAGGAATAACAGTTTCAGCCCCTGGGGTTCTAAGTATCAAGTGTCTAGCTCAACGGGAAGTTACCGAAAAAGACTTTTCCGTGGGTCAAAAATTCGTATGGAAATGAGGGGACAAACATGAAGGGACTTAACATAAAGGTAGTAATAAAAAGCGATTGAAATAAAATTATTATTTTTGGAATTTGACAAATATTTATTATAGTAATTATATCCATGTTAAAAAACAATAAGGGCACTCTCCGCTTGATAATATAAATTAAATTAAACTCATTTAAATTAAATTAAGATAAATTGAATTAAATTAAATCGATTTAATCGGCGAGTCATCCGTTTGTTAACGAACATTTTTGGGTTTATCATCAATAAATTATCGTTATGTTATAAATATGTTATCGGATTGTTACCAATTTCTTTTCGGAGTGTTATCGACTTTATATCAACAAAGTTATCGATTTTTTACCACAAGGTTATCGATATATTATAAAACGGATATCAACTAGTTTTTCAAAACCTATAGACTTGTTGTCGGAGTGTTACTAATTTATTACCGGAGTGTCATAGAAAAGTTATCGACTCCGTTATTAAAAGTTTATTGATTTGTTATCGAAAAGTTGTTTATTTCTTATCTGAGTGTTACCAATTTGTAAGCGACTTCTTAACAACGCATAAACGGTTTGTTATGAAACATATACCTATAATACTTCAACATAAAATCTATGACAAATGTGTAAACCTTCAAAAACAAGCCGATTAAAACCCAATAAAAATACGATGACAAGCTGATAACAAATCGATAACAATTTTATTATAAATCGGCAAAAGTAATTCGCTATCTCTAATAAACCGAAAATAATACAATAACTTGTCGGTATCGGTTCACCGAAAGAATTTAAGTTAGTAAAATCAACAAATCAGGTTTTCTGTTCTTGATTCACAGCTATTCGGTAAAATTGATCGCATAATGATCAATCCAACGGAGTGTTTTATCAAGAGGGCTTGTATGGTAATTGCAACCGAAGAAAAACTTAGATTCTACAATCAACCTACAGATTCTCAATCAACCTAACTGATTTTTCTGTCAAAAGAGGGAGATCTTTAATATCAACAGCCACTGTTCTATTTTAAGGGTTTTAATTGGTGTTTTTAGAGCTGTGGCTTATATTTTATGATCTTTTTTTTTAACATGCATATATAGATTTCGAAAACTGATTAATAATTCTGCAGAAAAGAAATATAAAAGTAAGTAAGGGAGTCTATATTGGGAGGAAACACAACATTATATACTTAGTTGTATGTTGGAAGACTGTGACGGTCCCGGATTGCGTTCGATACCTTCCCGGAACAGGAGAGTATGGCGCAGTCCCCCTGCATCTGCTGGAAGGATGACAATTTGTGGGAGCGATGCAACAAATTAAATGAGGTTACACTGAAATGACAGCCTTTGGTCGGGAAAAATCCCGATTCGCTCCGGTACATAGACCGACTGCCTTGGGAAGCATTTCAAGTACCTTGCGTGGCTTTACACCACAATAGTCCTGGGATTTCTTTAACTTATTAAGCTGGGTGAGAAAGATTTAAATATCGACTTTCCAAACGAGAAGTAACGATTTCAAAATTAACAAAATCAGCAGATAATATTTGGGAAGTAATAAACAAGAATGAAGTATTTTCGGATAGTAATTTTTCGGATGCAAGAGTAAAAAATTCTGTTGTGGAAGTCTTGGTTAAAACGACTGTTCGGACGAGGTGCGTCTGATCCTTGCGAGAGGTGGGCGCACAGGGGTCGATCTCAGTGAGCGGATTGTATTTGGGATAAAGAAAGAGCAGACGAAAATGTCTCGTTATAATGAAATGTTTTATTGGGTAAATAAGAAATATACAGGAAAATATATTACCTTGTGAATATGTAACTACAACAGAGATCGTTGGCGGCAGATGCGTACACAAGGGCTGTTGAAATCCAAGAGGCCGGTTGTATCGCCTGCCACAACCGTTGGCCCAAAAAAATCCTCCGTTTGGGGGGGAAAGTCACCCACACATAAACGCCGACATGCATGTGCATGAGTGCTGACAAAACACACACACACACGTGCATGTACATGCATGCACATGCATGTTGCGGTGATGGTGTGGATGGCTATAAGTTAAAATCGAGTATCGAGTCGCAGAGTTGCATGAGGGGGGTCGCAATCAGATGCGGAAAAGTTAGGCGTCCTGCCTAAACAAAGACCTCTTTAATTTATGAGAATTTCCAGAAACTCTCTTTAGAGCTCGAGGAACAAATCTAGATATACATTTAGGCATAGATCGAATTCACGAAATAATCAAAATTGGTTGTGTAGATTCCACTACAAAGTTGGAAGTAATTCCAGAAAGTGTGAACAAACTTGTTCCTATAACAAAAACAAAAATTCAACAAACTAAATTCTTCCGTTGTTGCAGCGACGAACAACAGAAATTTAGAATTTTCGACACGTCGCTTATTTATTTTCGATAGAGAAAACACACAAAATTTTGGATTGATAGTGGAGCAGATATTTCGTTATTACCCGCGTCTAAATTTCCTCATACGAAACGTTCAGGTATAATTCTTAATGCAGCCAATAGCTCAACAACTGCCACTTACGGGAAGGGTTTTTAAATGTAAATTTAGGTTTAAGACGTGAATGTCCCTTTACTTTTTGATTGCGGATATAGCCAAACCAATAATTGGCGCTGATTTTATTTGTAAATATGGTCTACTTATAGACATTAAACATAAGCGTTTAGTAGATCCATTAACCAATCTCTCAGTTAATACAGTATCACATTTACCTAAATTATTTGTGGTTGATAATAAATTTACAAAAGTATTAGGAGAGTTTCCATTGTAACAGAAGGAGTCTTCCATTTTCTAAGCCCAGGCCCTTAGATCCGGCAAAATACAAAAACGGAGTTTGATTTCTTAGTTAAAACAGGAATTTGTCGGCCTTCAAATTCTTCAGTAGCCATCAACACTTCACCTTCTACCTAAAAAAGAGTTAAATGATTGGCGCCCATGTGTTGAAACTTACATTTTCAAAATTAGATTTAGTTATGGCATATCACCAAATTCCTATGGCTGAAGAAGACATTTTTAAAAACGCTTTTACAACTCCTTTCGGTATGTTTTAATTCACGGGGAATACCTTTCGGATTTAGAAATTCTTCACAAACCTTTCAAAGATTCATATATGAGGTAGTTGGTGACTTAGATTTTGTGTATGCTTACATCGATGACTTACTTATTGCAAGTAAAGACGAAGAACAAAATTTAAAATATTTACGTGTCCTTTTTCAACGCCTTACAGAGTACGGTTTAAACATTAAACCAAGTAAATGTACTTTTGGTGTACCAAGTATCAGTTTTTTAGGACATAACATTTCTGGAACAGGTATTCGACCTTCTGATGAAAAGGTATCAGCTATTCGCAATGGGACGAGAATTCGAGTGAAGGTTTTGAATGCATTAAAGATAAATTTGCATCTACGATATTGTTAAATTATTTTAACGAAGATGCTAAATTATCTTTAAGATTAGATGTATCTAACACATCGATTGGGGGCGTTATACAACAAAATTACAATAATAAAATTGAGTCCATTGCATTATTTTCTAAAAAACTTTCTCCAACTGAAATTAAATACAGTGCTTTTGATAGGGAATTATTGGCAGTTTATTTAAATATAAAACATTTTAGATATATTTTGGAAGGACAACAATTTACAGTTTATACGGACCATAAACCATCGACCACTGCTTTAAATTCAAAAACAGAACGGATTCCCAAACAAACGAGACATTTGGAATTCATAGCACATTTCACTGATGGCTTACATTATATTAAAGGAAAATCCAATGTTGTAGCGAATACACTGTCCAAAGACTTTGAAGTTAGTGCAATACGGAGTTCGGAACTGAACTTTAAAATTTTGCAAACGGAACAAAAGAATGATAGTAATTTAAACGAGCTTATAACTGATCCTCAATTTTTAAATTTAAAGTTAGTTAATATTCCTATTTTAAAGTTCAATATTTGGTGTGAAATTTCAGGAGAGAATCCTAGGCCTTTTGTACTCAGTTAATTACGAAAGACAGTATTTGACATGTTGCATGGAATTGCACATCCCGGTACGAGAGCTACACGGCGACACATAGTTAAGAAATATTATTGGCCTAATAAGACCAAAGATATTAATATTTGGTGGAAAGAGTGTCTTAACTATCAAAAATCCAAGGTTTATCGTCACACTAAGTCTCTCATTAGCAAAATTCCAATTCCAAAAATCAGATTTGAACACATCCATTTAGATATAGTTGGGCCTTTGCAGTTTCTAAAGAACATCGTTTTATTTTGACAATTATTGATAGGTCTACTCGCTGGTCAGAGGCATATGCTTTAAAAGATATGTCAGCAACTATAGTTGAAAATAAATTTTTCAGAGAATATATTTCTCGTTTCGGAGTTCCGTTGAAAGTTATTACTGATCAAGGTAGTCAGTTTAAATCAAAATTATTTTCAGAGTTAACTAAATTACTTGGTAGTCATCAAGTAACAACATCTACGTATCACCCTCAGAGTAATGGTATTGTTGAGAGATTTCATAGACATAGATAGATACTAGATAGACATAGATAAATACTTGGCATGATGAATTACCTGTCATACTTCTGGGTTTAAGATCAATTTACGAATAAGATATTTCGGCTACACCAGCTGAAATGGTTTTGGCGAAAATTTGCGTTTGACGGGGGAACTTGTTGTGCCATCAGCTGAAAATTTCTCATCAACGGAAATTTTAAGTAATTTACGTGAACATTTTCGAAATATTAGATCAAATTTAAGTCATCATAAAGATTCTGATCCTGGAACATATGTTCCAATAGATCTTCAAACTTGTAAATTTGCATTTGTTCGGAATATTAATAAACATTTATTACAACAACCATATGAAGGACCTTATAAAATTGTGGAAAAAGGTCAAAAATGTTTTAAACTTGAAATCAATAATAATATAAAAAAAAAATAAAAATATTCCAATTGACAGATTAAACTGGTAATAATCGAAACAACAGACACAAACAACACCAAAAATTCACATAAAAAGAGTTACGTTCAGTTTGTTTAATGCTAAATTTTCTTGAAGGGGTAGTAATGTAGGGTTCCTTTTAATACATTATAAGTTTTACTTTAACTTTATATACTTCGTAATTTCATTAGTTTATTCAATAATTTTATTTTCACTTTTTGATTAATTGATGAAAATATTTTTCGTGTGTTATCATTTTTAAATATTAAAAAAAAATTTTAAATTTAAATATTTTATATCTAAATAAAAAGTGTGTTCAATATCTACACGGCTCACTTGGATCTCTGGAGGTTGGGATCGGTCTCATTAGAAACTGTTTTTTTGCTACGCAACGATTCTCTAAGTAGCTATAGTTACGTCACCGTTATTTTATGTGGTATCACAACGGATCGAAATGCTGTCCAATTGAACTGGGATACATTCTTCGTTGTAAGCCATTGCTTATTGAGAAGTAGACCAGAATGCACTCTTAGTGGAGCGCTGCACAGATGTGATTATTTCCGCTTGTAAACTGTCCTGTAATGTCTTACAAAGGGAATAGCTTCACAATTTTCTTCTGGGATTATTTTATAGGTCCACATGCATGTGTGTACGTAGTGCATTGTGTGTAACGCCTCTATTACAGTAATAACATTCTTAATACTGGTAAGCAAGCCCTTTTAAGGGTTTTCTGCTTGCAAAAAATGTGGCAACGTTTTCTTACACGTTTTCTTACCACTAAAATTGCACATATGTACATATGGAAGGATTTTTAGCGAACAAGCAAACGGGTGTCACCTACACTGATTTCAGAAAACATCCGATACCTTCAGCCATGAGCTACTTACTCATACGCTTGATTTACTGGGCTTTCGTTTCACCTTTTAATGTGGCTGAAAAACTATATTTCTAACCCGACCCAAAAAGTCCTGTTCAAGTGCAATCTCTCGGAATCGTTCAGAGTTTCCTCCGCATGAAAGTCATCTAGGCCCTTTGCTCTTTATCTTCTTCATAAATTACTTGCCACAGATTTTATTGCATTCCCATTCTATAATACATACGGATGATGAAAAAGCTTGCTACACTTATTGTCCTACCGATTCGAGTTTCTTAGATCTTCTTCAGGCCGATTTGAACTCTTTCCAATGTTGGGGAATAACAAATTTACTAGTTTTAAATTACTCTAAATGCAAGCATATGAATTTTTTGTCGAATGAAGTTAGTTTCGAAACCTTATGCACTAGATGGTACCCCTTTGGACATATTTTTCACAACAGGAATTTGTCGGCCTTCAAATTCTTCAGTAGCCATCAACACTTCACCTTCTACCTAAAAAAGAGTTAAATGATTGGCGCCCATGTGTTGAAACTTACATTTTCAAAATTAGATTTAGTTATGGCATATCACCAAATTCCTATGGCTGAAGAAGACATTTATAAAAATGCTTTTACAACTCTTTTCGGTATGTTTTAATTCACGGGGAATGCCTTTCGGATTTAGAAATTCTTCACAAACCTTTCAAAGATTCATATATGAGGTAGTTGGTGACTTAGATTTTGTGTATGCTTACATCGATGACTTACTTATTGCAAGTAAAGACGAAGAACAAAATTTAAAATATTTACGTGTCCTTTTTCAACGCCTTACAGAGTACGGTTTAAACATTAAACCAAGTAAATGTACTTTTGGTGTACCAAGTATCAGTTTTTTAGGACATAACATTTCTGGAACAGGTATTCGACCTTCTGATGAAAAGGTATCAGCTATTCGCAATGGGACGAGAATTCGAGTGAAGGTTTTGAATGCATTAAAGATAAATTTGCATCTACGATATTGTTAAATTATTTTAACAAAGATGCTAAATTATCTTTAAGATTAGATGCATCTAACACATCGATTGGGGGCGTTATACAACAAAATTACAATAATAAAATTGAGTCCATTGCATTATTTTCTAAAAAACTTTCTCCAACTGAAATTAAATACAGTGCTTTTGATAGGGAATTATTGGCAGTTTATTTAAATATAAAACATTTTAGATATATTTTGGAAGGACAACAATTTACAGTTTATACGGACCATAAACCATCGACCACTGCTTTAAATTCAAAAACAGAACGGATTCCCAAACAAACGAGACATTTGGAATTCATAGCACATTTCACTGATGGCTTACATTATATTAAAGGAAAATCCAATGTTGTAGCGAATACACTGTCCAAAGACTTTGAAGTTAGTGCACTACGGAGTTCGGAACTGAACTTTAAAATTTTGCAAACGGAACAAAAGAATGATAGTAATTTAAACGAGCTTATAACTGATCCTCAATTTTTAAATTTAAAGTTAGTTAATATTCCTATTTTAAAGTTCAATATTTGGTGTGAAATTTCAGGAGAGAATCCTAGGCCTTTTGTACTCAGTTAATTACGAAAGACAGTATTTGACATGTTGCATGGAATTGCACATCCCGGTACGAGAGCTACACGGCGACACATAGTTAAGAAATATTATTGGCCTAATAAGACCAAAGATATTAATATTTGGTGGAAAGAGTGTCTTAACTATCAAAAATCCAAGGTTTATCGTCACACTAAGTCTCTCATTAGCAAAATTCCAATTCCAAAAATCAGATTTGAACACATCCATTTAGATATAGTTGGGCCTTTGCAGTTTCTAAAGAACATCGTTTTATTTTGACAATTATTGATAGGTCTACTCGCTGGTCAGAGGCATATGCTTTAAAAGATATGTCAGCAACTATAGTTGAAAATAAATTTTTCAGAGAATATATTTCTCGTTTCGGAGTTCCGTTGAAAGTTATTACTGATCAAGGTAGTCAGTTTAAATCAAAATTATTTTCAGAGTTAACTAAATTACTTGGTAGTCATCAAGTAACAACATCTACGTATCACCCTCAGAGTAATGGTATTGTTGAGAGATTTCATAGACATAGATAGATACTAGATAGACATAGATAAATACTTGGCATGATGAATTACCTGTCATACTTCTGGGTTTAAGATCAATTTACGAATAAGATATTTCGGCTACACCAGCTGAAATGGTTTTGGCGAAAATTTGCGTTTGACGGGGGAACTTGTTGTGCCATCAGCTGAAAATTTCTCATCAACGGAAATTTTAAGTAATTTACGTGAACATTTTCGAAATATTAGATCAAATTTAAGTCATCATAAAGATTCTGATCCTGGAACATATGTTCCAATAGATCTTCAAACTTGTAAATTTGCATTTGTTCGGAATATTAATAAACATTTATTACAACAACCATATGAAGGACCTTATAAAATTGTGGAAAAAGGTCAAAAATGTTTTAAACTTGAAATCAATAATAATATAAAAAAAAAATAAAAATATTCCAATTGACAGATTAAACTGGTAATAATCGAAACAACAGACACAAACAACACCAAAAATTCACATAAAAAGAGTTACGTTCAGTTTGTTTAATGCTAAATTTTCTTGAAGGGGTAGTAATGTAGGGTTCCTTTTAATACATTATAAGTTTTACTTTAACTTTATATACTTCGTAATTTCATTAGTTTATTCAATAATTTTATTTTCACTTTTTGATTAATTGATGAAAATATTTTTCGTGTGTTATCATTTTTAAATATTAAAAAAAAATTTTAAATTTAAATATTTTATATCTAAATAAAAAGTGTGTTCAATATCTACACGGCTCACTTGGATCTCTGGAGGTTGGGATCGGTCTCATTAGAAACTGTTTTTTTGCTACGCAACGATTCTCTAAGTAGCTATAGTTACGTCACCGTTATTTTATGTGGTATCACAACGGATCGAAATGCTGTCCAATTGAACTGGGATACATTCTTCGTTGTAAGCCATTGCTTATTGAGAAGTAGACCAGAATGCACTCTTAGTGGAGCGCTGCACAGATGTGATTATTTCCGCTTGTAAACTGTCCTGTAATGTCTTACAAAGGGAATAGCTTCACAATTTTCTTCTGGGATTATTTTATAGGTCCACATGCATGTGTGTACGTAGTGCATTGTGTGTAACGCCTCTATTACAGTAATAACATTCTTAATACTGGTAAGCAAGCCCTTTTAAGGGTTTTCTGCTTGCAAAAAATGTGGCAACGTTTTCTTACACGTTTTCTTACCACTAAAATTGCACATATGTACATATGGAAGGATTTTTAGCGAACAAGCAAACGGGTGTCACCTACACTGATTTCAGAAAACATCCGATACCTTCAGCCATGAGCTACTTACTCATACGCTTGATTTACTGGGCTTTCGTTTCACCTTTTAATGTGGCTGAAAAACTATATTTCTAACCCGACCCAAAAAGTCCTGTTCAAGTGCAATCTCTCGGAATCGTTCAGAGTTTCCTCCGCATGAAAGTCATCTAGGCCCTTTGCTCTTTATCTTCTTCATAAATTACTTGCCACAGATTTTATTGCATTCCCATTCTATAATACATACGGATGATGAAAAAGCTTGCTACACTTATTGTCCTACCGATTCGAGTTTCTTAGATCTTCTTCAGGCCGATTTGAACTCTTTCCAATGTTGGGGAATAACAAATTTACTAGTTTTAAATTACTCTAAATGCAAGCATATGAATTTTTTGTCGAATGAAGTTAGTTTCGAAACCTTATGCACTAGATGGTACCCCTTTGGACATATTTTTCACAACAGGAATTTGTCGGCCTTCAAATTCTTCAGTAGCCATCAACACTTCACCTTCTACCTAAAAAAGAGTTAAATGATTGGCGCCCATGTGTTGAAACTTACATTTTCAAAATTAGATTTAGTTATGGCATATCACCAAATTCCTATGGCTGAAGAAGACATTTATAAAAATGCTTTTACAACTCTTTTCGGTATGTTTTAATTCACGGGGAATGCCTTTCGGATTTAGAAATTCTTCACAAACCTTTCAAAGATTCATATATGAGGTAGTTGGTGACTTAGATTTTGTGTATGCTTACATCGATGACTTACTTATTGCAAGTAAAGACGAAGAACAAAATTTAAAATATTTACGTGTCCTTTTTCAACGCCTTACAGAGTACGGTTTAAACATTAAACCAAGTAAATGTACTTTTGGTGTACCAAGTATCAGTTTTTTAGGACATAACATTTCTGGAACAGGTATTCGACCTTCTGATGAAAAGGTATCAGCTATTCGCAATGGGACGAGAATTCGAGTGAAGGTTTTGAATGCATTAAAGATAAATTTGCATCTACGATATTGTTAAATTATTTTAACAAAGATGCTAAATTATCTTTAAGATTAGATGCATCTAACACATCGATTGGGGGCGTTATACAACAAAATTACAATAATAAAATTGAGTCCATTGCATTATTTTCTAAAAAACTTTCTCCAACTGAAATTAAATACAGTGCTTTTGATAGGGAATTATTGGCAGTTTATTTAAATATAAAACATTTTAGATATATTTTGGAAGGACAACAATTTACAGTTTATACGGACCATAAACCATCGACCACTGCTTTAAATTCAAAAACAGAACGGATTCCCAAACAAACGAGACATTTGGAATTCATAGCACATTTCACTGATGGCTTACATTATATTAAAGGAAAATCCAATGTTGTAGCGAATACACTGTCCAAAGACTTTGAAGTTAGTGCACTACGGAGTTCGGAACTGAACTTTAAAATTTTGCAAACGGAACAAAAGAATGATAGTAATTTAAACGAGCTTATAACTGATCCTCAATTTTTAAATTTAAAGTTAGTTAATATTCCTATTTTAAAGTTCAATATTTGGTGTGAAATTTCAGGAGAGAATCCTAGGCCTTTTGTACTCAGTTAATTACGAAAGACAGTATTTGACATGTTGCATGGAATTGCACATCCCGGTACGAGAGCTACACGGCGACACATAGTTAAGAAATATTATTGGCCTAATAAGACCAAAGATATTAATATTTGGTGGAAAGAGTGTCTTAACTATCAAAAATCCAAGGTTTATCGTCACACTAAGTCTCTCATTAGCAAAATTCCAATTCCAAAAATCAGATTTGAACACATCCATTTAGATATAGTTGGGCCTTTGCAGTTTCTAAAGAACATCGTTTTATTTTGACAATTATTGATAGGTCTACTCGCTGGTCAGAGGCATATACTTTAAAAGATATGTCAGCAACTATAGTTGAAAATAAATTTTTCAGAGAATATATTTCTCGTTTCGGAGTTCCGTTGAAAGTTATTACTGATCAAGGTAGTCAGTTTAAATCAAAATTATTTTCAGAGTTAACTAAATTACTTGGTAGTCATCAAGTAACAACATCTACGTATCACCCTCAGAGTAATGGTATTGTTGAGAGATTTCATAGACATAGATAGATACTAGATAGACATAGATAAATACTTGGCATGATGAATTACCTGTCATACTTCTGGGTTTAAGATCAATTTACGAATAAGATATTTCGGCTACACCAGCTGAAATGGTTTTGGCGAAAATTTGCGTTTGACGGGGGAACTTGTTGTGCCATCAGCTGAAAATTTCTCATCAACGGAAATTTTAAGTAATTTACGTGAACATTTTCGAAATATTAGATCAAATTTAAGTCATCATAAAGATTCTGATACTGGAACATATGTTCCAATAGATCTTCAAACTTGTAAATTTGCATTTGTTCGGAATATTAATAAACATTTATTACAACAACCATATGAAGGACCTTATAAAATTGTGGAAAAAGGTCAAAAATGTTTTAAACTTGAAATCAATAATAATATAAAAAAAAAAATAAAAATATTCCAATTGACAGATTAAACTGGTAATAATCGAAACAACAGACACAAACAACACCAAAAATTCACATAAAAAGAGTTACGTTCAGTTTGTTTAATGCTAAATTTTCTTGAAGGGGTAGTAATGTAGGGTTCCTTTTAATACATTATAAGTTTTACTTTAACTTTATATACTTCGTAATTTCATTAGTTTATTCAATAATTTTATTTTCACTTTTTGATTAATTGATGAAAATATTTTTCGTGTGTTATCATTTTTAAATATTAAAAAAAAATTTTAAATTTAAATATTTTATATCTAAATAAAAAGTGTGTTCAATATCTACACGGCTCACTTGGATCTCTGGAGGTTGGGATCGGTCTCATTAGAAACTGTTTTTTTGCTACGCAACGATTCTCTAAGTGGCTATAGTTACGTCACCGTTATTTTATGTGGTATCACAACGGATCGAAATGCTGTCCAATTGAACTGGGATACATTCTTCGTTGTAAGCCATTGCTTATTGAGAAGTAGACCAGAATGCACTCTTAGTGTAGCGCTGCACAGATGTGATTATTTCCGCTTGTAAACTGTCCTGTAATGTCTTACAAAGGGAATAGCTTCACAATTTTCTTCTGGGATTATTTTATAGGTCCACATGCATGTGCGTACGTAGTGCATTGTGTGTAACGCCTCTATTACAGTAATAACATTCTTAATACTGGTAAGCAAGCCCTTTTGAGGGTTTTCTGCTTGCAAAAAATGTGGCAACGTTTTCTTACCACTAAAATTGCACATATGTACATATGGAAGGATTTTTAGCGAACAAGCAAACGGGTGTCACCTACACTGATTTCAGAAAACATCCGATACCTTCAGCCATGAGCTACTTACTCATACGCTTGATTTACTGGGCTTTCGTTTCACCTTTTAATGTGGCTGAAAAACTATATTTCTAACCCGACCCAAAAAGTCCTGTTCAAGTGCAATCTCTCGGAATCGTTCAGAGTTTCCTCCGCATGAAAGTCATCTAGGCCCTTTGCTCTTTATCTTCTTCATAAATTACTTGCCACAGATTTTATTGCATTCCCATTCTATAATACATACGGATGATGAAAAAGCTTGCTACACTTATTGTCCTACCGATTCGAGTATCTTAGATCTTCTTCAGGCCGATTTGAACTCTTTCCAATGTTGGGGAATAACAAATTTACTAGTTTTAAATTACTCTAAATGCAAGCATATGAATTTTTTGTCGAATGAAGTTAGTTTCGAAACCTTATGCACTAGATGGTACCCCTTTGGACATATTTTTCACACATTTTTCACTTAAATGATATTTTACATTGAGCGCTCAAAAACAGTGTGCACAACACCTTACAGAATTGCATGGGGATTTAAAGTGTAAATCTTCTGTGCAAATGAGTTTTCAATCAGTGTATATTTTTCAGTTTTTCACAGTTAGAGAGTTATACCGCTGGGTAAAGGTCTCAACAGGGGTCGACTGCTAATATGCGTCTAAAAATATTGGAAGAGGTGCCAACGCATCTTGTCATAATTATAATAGTCCGAAGGCTGAAAAACATATTTCAACTCGTTCAAAAGATATTAACTCTTCACTACGGAAGGCACCTTGTCGTTGGTGTGGGACTCGGCTCTATTCCAATGGAGCCTTCCCGATACCGGGCCACCTCGGGAAGTATTGATGGCCTTACCACAGTAAGAAGCGCTGCTGTGGCGGACTGTTCTTTCCCCTTATTTAATACTGGAACGCTGAGCTTGCCTTGTGGGGCAGATGGTCATGCGCCCAAGATGAACGACTCAATATCGAATTTTAATAAGAACGATGATAAGGGACTCTCCTAATTTGCAAGCCAAGGTAAACACAAACACAATAAGCGGTGCGTAGGACTCGGGCGCGAGATTTGTGAAGAGTCAATGAACTCCGTGTTGGAAAAGCATACAATTCAAACGGAGAAGTATAGTGGAGAAGGGTACGCAGCAGAGGAAGTGAGAGAGCTCTGTCGCAGTGACGTGCAGCACAAAGAATTGTCCATTGCTTTGGAGCAGTGGTCGACCCAACAGGAATTAGAATTAGGTTGAAGGCATTACAAGAGGTTTTCTTCGACCGGTACGACGAGGGGGGGGGGGGGGGGGGGGGTATAATGTTGTGGAGATGATAGCGTGCGACAACATCGCGAGCTTGCGGTGGCCCGAGGAAGTGGTATCAAACCTCCAAGGCCCGAACGCACGGTTTGAGGTGGTGAATAAATCGCAGATATCCACAATACCAAAAGTTAAAAGTATGGATACCATTCGTTTTGAAGTACGCTGCGACTCCTGCAGAGTCAGAGTTTGAATATACCGACACAGGATTGGAAGGTACTTACTGTATCTCGGCCTACGGAGAAGGGTCAGCGCTACACCTTCCAAATAAACAAGCACACGGAGGATTTACTGTACACGCAGCTTGACGAATTGTCCTGGGGTACTGGCTAAATTTACATGCGATTCAGGAAAAGAAGTCCCGAGGATAACAATCCTAATACACTAGAATCGGGCGAAGTCGAAAAGCTCCTCAATATCCTTAGAGCAAAAGAGGACATACATCCAAATGGTGCTGCGAGTCGCACAGAGGAACACACACTACAGCATTTACGCCTCGGGAAAAGAAAAAGCAAGAGGAGGACGAAGACGTCACGACGAAGGTGTTGGAGGGGGACCAACAGCCCAATAGTGCTGCGAGTCTTACAGATGAGCCTCCAACACAGTAAAGTGGCGTTTAAAGAACACCTCTCAACCTTTGAGGAGGATTCGATTGACGTGTCGCTGATCCAGGAGTAGGGGCTCTCAACGGGAGGAAACGTTTCTGAGCTCAGCGCGCGGATTCGGCGTTTACTACGCGCAAACGGAAGGAAGGGTGCGAGCTGCAGTCAGTAAGGGAACAGCTGCACTCATATATGCTGCCTAATAACACTATTAAGGTGCTCGCAGTGGTGGCCGTCGAGCATAAGAGTATGCAGGCATTTATCGTGGCATCCTGCTATATGGCTCGTACTGCGAAGGTTCCACCGGTGGAGTGAAAGAGCGCACCACAGTGCATGGGGAGGAGGAGTTACGAATGAGAGAGGAGAACGTCTATTTTGTTACATCCTGTATCCCTACATGTGTTGGTATTACACCGAACTCTGAACGTGAGATATCAAGGTATGATTGGACAGTTCTTGCTAGACCATCCTTCTCCGACCATGTGTACATCAGCTTCAGCATCCCCCTAAAGAGGAAAGAGAAGGGAGGAACTTATACAAACCCTAGGTCAACGAGCTGGACGAAATTAAAGAAACATGTAGAAACAAAACTTGGACAACCCAAAGAGGTTGCAGGAACTAGAGGAGTCCACTGATTTCCTATGACTGCGCATAAGAGAGCTAGGCCTCTAACAAGATTCAGAAGAAAAGCAAAACCGCATTGGTGTAGCCACGAGCTGATTTTTCTTAGAAGACAGGTAAAAGAAATTTTTAAACTGGAAAAGACCGCGGAAAGCGAAGGGTTCTGGGACGGGTATACGGATCTATTGAGGATCAACGTAGAGTATATCTATTGCAAATGACCTTCGTGTCGTTTTTATCCGAAACTCAGTTGCAACATGAATATTTCATCTATTGTCAACAACGCGTAGGATTTACTTGAGTTTGCTAAAACGTGGGCTAAAGAGTTCGATGATACGTACCTCACTAAGATTCTTTATACATCGCTGGTCCGTCCAATACTTGAGTATTGCCCATGCGTTTGGTTCCCTGTATCTCAAAACCATATAAAGCGTATTGAGTCAGTACAAAAACAATTTTTGATATTTGCGTTACGTGGCCTTAATTGGGACTCAAGTGATCACTTTCCTCCATACAGAAGTAGGCTTCTTCTAATTACCTTACCCATTCTTGAAAATAGGAGAATATTATTTGGAATATTGTTCACCCATAAGCTTATTACTGAAGAAATTGACTCCGCTGACCTCAGCCGTTTGAATTTTGATGTCCCTCCTAAAGTATCCAGATACTATTTCCCTTTTATCTACCCCTTTGTCGTCGAAAACTTGCTAAAAATAACCATCTGCTATTCTGGTGGCATTACAATGACTTGTATAGTTGTATAGGTCTTGAATGAACTTTTGCCCCTATACGTAATGCAACACTCGCCTATCTAACCTAAGAGATACAAGCTAATTTATTGTTTAATATGCCTGCATCATTTCTTCCAAAAAAAACCCAGACACGATATCGGGTACGGATGGGTTGGAAACATGGACTATTCAGCCTTCAAAATTTAAATGAAACAAGGAGTACCGTTTTGATGGTATCTAGTGCATTCCAAAAACGCGAGATACTGATCGGAATCGTATGGGCCAGGTATCGAGTTGATTGGAATCTAGAGCATTCCAACAACGCAAGCCATGTTATTTATTATGCATTCACACCACACTAGTAGGAGTTTTTCCGCAATCCGACGACATGCGTTTTGCATTCCGAAAGCTTGATGAGAGGAATATGATGCATTCCGCCTGTATAAATCTTATTATCACTCTTACTTCTTAATATTGTCACGGATATTAGCATCACTAAGCTATACCATCACTAAGGCGATGCTAAGGCCATGCTAAGCGATATTTACGTCAATAATCAAATCATGTATACACATATATAAGGCAGCCGAGAGATGTCACATACAGATGCATTCACTTATACGCCTATGTGTGTGCGAGAGACTGTAAACAACAAACTCACATACATCTGAGAGACGCTGAAAAGTAGACAATTGTAAACAAGTAGAAACTATATGAGAACTATAAACACACCAAATAGTTGGTAAGTTCTGGAAATAGAAGAGCCTAGATGTATGCAGCGTAAACTATAAAAGCGGCGCAAGCGAGTAAAACGTAATTCAGTTTGATTTGAGATTTCGATTAAGACGCTATTTAGCGAGCAAAAGCAGTATTATTTTGAATAGTAGAGTTTCATTTGAGCTATCAATCAGTTTGGTTATTAAGCAAGCTATTCGTTGCACAGTTTTAGTGTTATTGTGAAGTAATTTATTATAGGCCATTTTGCAGTATTAAATATTGGAGTTATTTATTCAACAGTTTAGTGATTCGAACTTTGCAGAGGTTTGCAAATAAGAGGATTTGCAGTAAAATCGTTACAATTGGTGTCAGAAGAGGAATTGTTGAATAAATTCCGAAGATTGGAAATACAACTTGGACATGGCAAAGTTCAGTGAATTGAAGATCCAGCAACTGAAAAAGGAGTTGGAGAACCATGGATTAAATACAACCGGCAATAAGATCGAACTTCAAGCACGGCTACGAGAGGTAATGGAGTCGCAAGGAATTGATGTGGAAGAGTTTGTCTTTTATCCTGATGGGGACGAAACAACAACAAAAATTGAAGAGAAAAACGAAACATCGCAGACAGTTACGAGCACAAACTTGAACATGATATTGGCTGCAATAGCTGCTCAAACATCGACAGTGGCATCTCAGCTGGAATCACAGGAGGCACGTATAACACCCACGATGGAGGCACAGGAGGCACGCATTTCAGAAATGTCGTCACAAATGTCATCTCAACTGGCTTCGCAAGAGACACGCATAACATCCAAGATGGAAAACAATTAGAATCGCAGGAGAACCGTATAACAGCGAAGATTGAATCACAGGAGACACGTATCTCAGAAATGTCGTCAGAAATAACATCTAAAATTGAAGCACAAGAGGCACGTACATCAGAAATATCGACACAAATTTCAGCACAGGTATCATCGCAGATCTCTGCACAACTAGAATCGCGTATGGAAGAGAAACTAACGCAGTTTCAGGAAGGGTTCAGTGGTCGACAAGATAAAATGGAGGCCGAGATAGATGCTTTGAAAGATCGGAATCAGGAGTTACAATTGAACCGTCCAATCACTTCACCGTCTACCTTGAAGGTAAAATCCCCAACGTTTGATGGTTCTGTTCCATTCCAGGTATTTAAGCTCCAATTTGAGAAGACGTCGGCAGCGAACAACTGGAATGCTGAAGATAAAGTTGCAGCTCTGTTCGTGGCATTGAAAGGGCCAGCAGCCGAAATCCTACAGACGATTCCCGAAGGAAAGCGGAACAACTATGACGCTTTGATGGCCGCTGTCGATAGACGTTATGGAAGCGAGCATAGAAAACAGATATTCCAAATTGAGTTGCAAAACCGTCACCAAAGAGCGAATGAGACTTTGCAGGAGTTTGCCTCGGATGTTGAAAGGTTGGCACATTTGGCAAATGCGGACGCACCCGTGGAGTACACCGAGAGGGTAAAAATCCAGAGTTTTATAAATGGCATACGGGGCGTTGAAACGAAGCGAGCGACATATGCAAACCCAAAACCTAGAACCTAGAAACGGTATCCCATGCACTGACTCAAGAAACAGCGTCACTTTTGAGTAATCCAGCGTACATCGCGTGGAAGAGGAAAGGCCAGACTGGGTAGACGCAATTTTGGAAGCATTGAAGGGTACGCAGCAAAAGAACAATGATGCAGTGAAATGCTTTAAGTGTGGAAAGCCAGGGCATATTGCACGACATTGCAGCACCGGGGCCAATAGCTCCAACAATGTGGGTGGCCCTAAACGCAGAGCTGAAGGAGATGAGCAAATCTCCAAGTCCACTCAATCGTTAAACTAAAGCGAGTCAGCCGCAAGGGGCGACAGCTGGCTCCCTCAATTGAATGCCCCATAATCTCTATCTCACAAATTGGAAGAAGGTCAAACAATCTTACTGTCGGAGGACACGTGGATGGAAAGGAACGTTTACTGACTGTATATACGGGTGTATCCCATTCCATTATTCGAGCGGATTTAGTCAACAAGAAGATAAGACCATTGCATGGAGCAAGATTGCGTACAGCCACTGGAGAAGACAGCACGGTTATAGGAGAAGTATCATGTGAAGTCGCAATTGGGAACGTCACGGTAGTACACAATTTTATAGTGGCAGAGATTGTTGATGAAATCATAATTGGAGTGGACTTCTTAATCGACCAGGGCATCAAGATCGACATGCAAAGCAATATGATGCGATATAAGAACATGGATGTACCACTTACTTTCGGCTACAAGAGAGGCTACAGCAGTAAACGAGTGCTGGTGGAAGAGAGTCAGCAAATACCACCAAAATCCTAAGCAGTCATCTGGGAAAAGGTTGATGGAGATTGTGGGACAAACAAATTGTGGGTTGTCGAAGCAGCAAACAAATCAACACCGAACATACTTGTAGGAAAAACCCTGGCTATGACAAAACAAGATGGACGTATTCCGGTAAGAGTACTCAACGAGTTCAAGTCACCACTCAAATTACCAAAGGAGCTATTTTGGGAAGATGCCAAGAGGCTGAGATAATTATTAACTGTGAACAGCTCCAGGAACACGTTTCATCTAGTAATACTGATCTTTCAAATGACATCACGGCATGGACGGAGGGGCTAGAGGAAGATTATCAGAGTAAGGCAAAGCAACTGCTCCTAAAGTACGCAAACATATTTGACCAGGATGGTTCCAAACTAGGCCGCACCAATGTTGTGAAACATCAAATTGAAACTGGAGACGCGAGGCCGATACGTCAAGCTCCACGTAGTGTTCCACTGGTGAAGCGGGAAGCTGTAAGTCAAATTATACAAGAAGTGAGCGACAGCGGCGTCATCGAACCATCAGCTTATCCCTGGAGCTCACCGGTAGTACTTGTAAAGAAGAAGGATGGAAAAATGAGGTTTGGCGTGGACTACCGGAAGTTGAATGACGTTACGAAAAAGGATAGCTACCCATTGCCAAGAATTGACGACACTCTGGACTCGCTATCTGGTACGGAATGGTTTTCCGACACTGGACTTGAAAAGCGGCTACTGGCAAGTGGAGGTGAAGGAGGAAGACAAAGAAAAACAGCCTTCAGCGTCGGAGATGGTCTTTGGCAATTTACAGTAATGCCCTTTGGACTATGTAATGCACCAGCTACTTTCGAGAGACTCATGGATCAGGTATTGAAAAGACTACATTGGAAGATATGGTTGGTGTACCTGGACGACATCATCTTATTGGGCAGGAACTTTGATGAACATCTTAAAAACGTAGATGAAATTTTCCAGAGAATAGCTGGCGCTGGTATGAAGTTAAGTCCCATAAAGTGTGCGCTGTTTAAAAAGGAAGTAAATTATTTGGGTCATAAGGTAACGACAGAAGGTATCCGTACAGCGAATGAAAAGACAGAGGCAGTAAAGGATTGGCCAAGACCACAGAATCTGCATGAATTGAGAAGTTTCCTTTGGCTGTGCACATATTACCGCCGATTTGTACCAAATTTTTCCAGCGTAGCCCATAGCCTCCATGAGCTTACAAGAAAAAACAAAGCTTTTGAATGGAAGAAGGAGCAAGAAGTGGCTTTCCAAACATTGAAGGAGCGTTTGTGTACTGCCCCAATGTTAGCATATCCGATTCCAGGAGCAACATTTATTCTAGATACAGATGCGAGTGGATATGCTATAGGAGGCGTTTTATCACAACTGGTCGATGGACAGGAGAAGGTAGTTGCATATTACAGCCGTTCGATTGGAAAACCAGAGAGGAACTACTATGTTACGCGGAGAGAGCTGTTGGCATTGGTAGAGTGCATTAAACATTTTCACAAATACCTCTATGGCCAGCGATTCCGTGTCAGGACATATCACGCAGCGTTAAAATGGCTTCTGCAGTTCCGTAATCCGGAAGGACAATTGGCACGGTGGATCGAGCGACTACAAAGCTATGACTTTTCCATTGAGCATCGAAAAGGTAGTACCCATGAAAATGCCGATGCAATGTCACGAAGACCATGTAGTTTGGAATGCAAGCACTGTTCAAAGGCCGAGGCTAAAGAAGACATTATAGATGTCCGGCTAATGACTATAACGTGTACGGATGAATGGGACAAGGAACAACTTAGAAAGTGTCAGCTAGAAGATACAGATCTGTCACATGTTATGCAAGGGCTCGAACGAAACGAAAGACCAAGCAGAGAGGAGATGTCAGCAGAGGGTCCCATTGCGAAGTCATATTGGGCACAGTGGAACAGTTTAGAATTGATATCCGGTTGCTTGCATCGAGTATGGGAGAGTGAGGATGGTCAATGCAAGAAGAAACTGATAGTTGTTCCCAGAAAGAGGATTCCTGGCGTGCTCAGCGAGCTGCACAATGGTCCAAGTGGAGGTCATCTTGGAATCACGAAGACACTCGAGAAAATTAAGCAGAGATTCTATTGGGTCGGTTGCCGTCAGTCGGTTACCGAGTGGATTGCCAATTGCGAAGTATGCAACAGAGCGAAAGGGCCTAAAACCCGAAGTCATGGCCAGATGAAGCAGTATATTTCATTTAAAAGGATCGCCATGGATGTCGCAGGTCCATTTCCTACTAGCAACCGCGGAAACAAATACATACTGGTGGTTATGGATTATTTCAGTAAATGGCCAGAGGTATACCCAATCCCAAACCAAGAAGCAGGAACAGTAGCAGAAGTGGTTAAAAACGAATGGGTTGCAAGATATGGTGTACCAATGGAGTTACATTCTGACCAAGGCAGGAATTTTGAATCAGCTGTGTTCCAAGAAATGTGCAAGAAGTAAGGCATTCGAAAAACACGGACAACTGCATTGCATCCTCAGTCCGATGGTATGGTGGAACGTTTCAATAGAACATTGGAGGAGCATTTAAGGAAAGTAGTAGACAAGTACCATAAGGACTGGGATACACACATATCATTATTCTTGATGGCCTACCGATCGGCAGTACATGAAACAACGGGCCAAACTCCCGCAAAGGTAATTTTTGGCAATGACCTTCGACTGCCAGCTGATTTGAAGTATGGGATAGATGCCGATGCGGAGAGGAATGTCAAGAAATCCACTGGTGTCTTGGAAGAAGAGCTGAGAGAGATACACGATCTGGTAAGGCAACGAGCAAAGATTATGAGTGACAAGATGAAAGCGAGGTACGATAAAGCAATTAATTCGGAAGGGTTTCAGGAAGGAGATTTGGTGCTGCTATACAACCCACAACGAAAAAAAGGTTTGTCCACGAAATTGCAGTGTAACTGGGAAGGCCCATACAAAGTATAAAACGGATCAACGATGTAGTGTACCGCATACAAGCTACTACAAAACCACGAACCAAAATGAAAGTGGTTCATTTGGAGAGATTAGCAGCGTTTAGATCGAGAGATTTGTCTGATCGGGACGATCAGACTTAGGTGGAGGGCAGTATCACGGATATTAGCATCACTAAGCTATACCATCACTAAGGCGATGCTAAGCGGTATTTACGTCAATAATCAAATCATGTATACACATATATAAGGCAGCCAAGAGGTACATTTACTTATACGCCTATTTGTGTGCGAGAGACCGTAAACTACAAACTCACATACATCTGAGAGACGCTGAAAAGTAGCCAATTGTAAACAAGTAGAAACTATATGAGAACTATAAACACACGAAATAGTTGGTAAGTTCTGGAAATAGAAGAGCCTAGATGTATGCAGCGTAAGCTATAAAAGCGGCGCAAGCGAGTAAAAAGTAATTCAGTATGATTTGAGATTTCGATTAAGACGCTATCTAGCGAGCAAGAGCAGTATTATTTTGAATAGTAGAGTTTCATTTGAGCTATCAATCAGTTTGGTTTTAAAGGAAGCTATTCGTTCCACAGTTTTAGTGTTATTGTGAAGTACTTTAATAAAGGCCATTTTGCAGTATTAAATATTGGAGTTATTTATTCAACAGTTTAGTGATTCGAACTTGGCAGAGGGTTGCAAATAAGAGGATTTGCAGTAAAATCGTTACAATATGATATTCAGAGCTCCAATTGTATTGTTATGAGTGTTGCCAGAACTTTTCCAGAAAAAAGGCTAGATTGACAAAAATAAAAAGCTAAAAAATTGTTAAGGCTAAGAAAAAAGGTTTAAAGTTTAAGGAAACTTTGTATGCATTTTATTACTTGTTTTCATAAAAGACATAACTGAATAAAAAATTTTAATTAATTTTTACTCCAATTTCATAAAAAATAATAAATATAGTTTACAGACGCTATCACAGATTTTAACTTAAAAGGGATACATGATAAATAAAACTCCACTAAAGTCTATAAGTTTTCGTAATATGTTTGAGCCCGATAAAACTATTCTTAATAAGGAAATCTACCTTTTGTGGTTTTAAAGAACCCATGAAAGGTGTAAGTTCGACATTCCACACTGTCTGAGAACGTCTTTTTCAAGTTTTTAATATGTGTTTTACACCGACTCCAAAACCGACAAAAGAAAAGACATCTGGCAAATGCATTTATGGAAAGAAAATTTTCATGACACTTTCTGGGCTGGCCGAACCACTGCCGATGAGTGACCCCCGGTTAAATAAAGTTTTGAAACATGTTATTAAGAATATGAATAAAAGACTGAGATGGTGTCTTTTATAAGTCCAAGCCTTTTAATATGCGCAATAAAATTATTGTATCCTTATTCAAACTCGTTATTATAACAGCTTATGTAAGCCTGATTTTGGGTTTCTTTTAATAAGGCCTTATGTAAGTATGCCTTATAATAAAGTTGTTATATTCTACCTTATGGCTTATCATAATTCCTTAGGTGCATTTAATTTTGTGTAGCCTATACGCCTTATACCTATATTACACTACTTTATTTTCTCTGTATTTTTCTTGTATTTTTTCTTATATTTTTTGTCGCCCTCCATCCTAATACTGTTTCACTACTGGTGCAAGTGTGTAAACTATATTTCAAAAAACTAACGAAATACAAGACAAATACAACCTGGTTCATTAAAAGCAAACGAACAATGGTATTTCGATAGGTTTTTGTGGCCTTCGATCGTTTTTTCATAACTTTTTCTGACAAATGAAAATTTTGTTTTTAGTTTGAAAAATTTGTGCATAAAAATACAACTAAAATCAACTGTCTTGTGAAGAAAGTGAACCATCAGAGACCGAAATATTTTCCCGCTTTATATGCATAGTTTTTATTGTTAAAAATATTAATGAAAAAATAAAATTTAAAACATAATAAACAAAAACATATCAAACTCACTAATTTTGGGGGAATAGTGGTCCCTCTTTCTCATGGTAGAAATTGTTTTTGTGTTTTGGTCTTCCGATAAAGTTTCTTCACTTTTTCTAGCATGGAATCCAAGACAAAATAAAATAGTGTCATATAGGTATTACACACAACGGTATCATTGCAATAAATTGTATGCCTGTTGACATATATAAGTACAGAAAAACAAGGAGTTTTCCCATTCGTGTGGATGCGATTTGCAAAGGGTCGATTCCGTCGTTTAACGCGGCATATGTATATCATTGCATAGCTCTTTTGTCTGCATGTGGACTTAGATCCCCAGTTTAATGTTTCTGAAATCAAAAATTCAATTTCGAAACCTGTTTCGAAGAAGATGAAACAGCCAATCGAATCGAGTGGCAAACACGATGGTAAACCAAAACCCAATTGGTTGGCTACGATACGGTTACGACCTTAGCGGCACCAATAATCGATTGCATTGATTTCATAAGGTTGGTCGAATCAGCTGTTATAAGGTTACCGATACGGTTACCGATAAAGCACCAATGTCTCCAGCTTTAACTTTTGAGTTATGTATATACATATATACACTTTTATATCATGTACCCTTCAAAAAACGCGAGTACTCCATAAAGAATGTAAGGAATACTCCATTGGGAGTATAGGAGTGTTCCAAAACTAATCTGTATTCATACAAAAAATTTGCTCCAATTAACATTGCGATGTCCTAGGAGAGGAGTAGGTGATCCCACTCTCGCTTTCTTTGTGAGTATTCCATAGAGTAAATACGTGAGAGTACTTTCCAAAGTACTTTCACTGTTGTACTCCATGGAGCACCCACAGAGGATCATATGCCAAAGTACTAAAGAGGAATTGTGTCGGAAAGAATTATCGTAGTGAATTTAATTTAAAATGAAAGTAAATGAAGAGGGGCAAAACAACTTTTATATTTTTCACTACGAATATTCTTATGTTATTTAGCATTTGCGTGAATAAAGAAACTAATATTTCTCTATACTATAGTATGTATACTTAAAACCAGTGCGCGCTTGCATTTTGTCAGAGTTGCCATAGTAAAATTTTATTATCAGTTATTTGTATGCAATATTTTACTTTTGGCAACTCAGTTCGATCGTCATCGTGTCGTGATCACGGTCGTTAAAAAACGAGCAATGATCGGCTGATGGTGGTCCGCAAACCCAATGCAAAGGAGTATTGTTAGAGTACTCCAACATGAAGAAAATGGAACACGTAATCCAACAATTTTTGCAGGGTCGTCGACCATTTCATCTTTGTTGTCGACTTTAAATAAATAAATAAATATCTATTTAGTAAATGAGGTTTGTGAAAAGTGTTACCGTATTTTATTACCTATTGCATATTTTTCTTTTTTTGAAAATCGCTGCAACGAAAAAATAACTGAATTTGTCGGCTACAGTATAGCTGGTAACAACTGGAATAAGGGTGTAAGTATAAATATGCGTTGTGGTTGAAAGTGTTGAATGATAAAGAGTAATCAACTGTTGTGGATTTGTCACCCCCACTTAAGGGCGTTTGATGTATTATTCGGTTCATTTGGTCGACAGGTCTAGACAAACATTAAACGAGTGTGCTCTTAATAGGGGGAAAATGTAAGTGGCAATGTGGAAATAGTGAGCATTCAGTGACACACATAACTCCGGCTTTTAGCCTCCACAAACTCAGGTTTTACTAAGCATACAAGAAATAGGTATCAAGACACATTTGGATAAAAATTCGAAAAGCTTACATGTACATACATATATGTTCATATCGCACAATAAATTAAAAAAGAGTCACAACTCAAAATATTTCAAAGTCACTTATTTTCATAATATAGTTCACAGAACACATCTCTTACGACTGCAAAAGTTATTTTCAATTACATTCTTAAATGAAAAATATCGCTATGCTTGTTTTTATGTTACTTGTATCGCTTGAACGGCATCAACGGAAGACCATGACAAAGTTGACATAGTCATAACCTTATTTTTACTTAAGCTGACGACAGAGTGGAATCTTTTGATACTGTCAACCAACATAAGTTACTGCAAGACTTGGAAGGGCCCTCCCTTCCTCCAAGTCTCTAAAGGTGGACCGCAAATTATTGTCTGGTCGGCAAGCATCGATGCTATTAAAAAACGCAACATCTAAACCCAGAATAATTAAACAAGAGATACCACAAGGTGGTGTCTTATCCCAGCATTTGTTTAAATTTTACATAAAAAAGCTTCCTTCGCTACCAGAAGGAGTATTCAATGTATCCTACGCCGATGGCTGCACAATAATGACTACAGTAGTGGAATTCACTAACTTATAACGATGCGATTTCTCGAGATTTTAATTAACGATTTCGTCGTTTGCCTTATCGATTGTACTATTCACTAACTTAGTTTTAACGACCCGCAATAAATGACATTTAAAATAGTAGAAAGGTAGCGAAAAGCACAAAAGGAAATCCAAAAATAAATAAATTCCGTATACTAACTGCTCTTAATTGTGCAAGTTTTTAAATATTTTAACAAAAGGTAAGTAAATGCGGTATTAATTTCATATTTCTCGATACAACCAATTTCTCACATTAAAACAGAATGACGTCATCAATTAATAGTAATCAAAGGAGAAGCCGTACCACAGCAGAGCAGCTAAGTCGGATGGTGGACTATACTGGATTCTACCAGTAAATCCTGGATGATACAAAGGAGTTCTTTGCTGTGATAGACATCGCCATGTTCCTTTGAGAACACCAAAAAGTCTCTCTGCTCATTGCTCCGAAATTTTGGGCCACCCTCTGGTTGGTTAGGTAAAGGAGTCATCAGCCAGGGTTCTAAAAGTTATCCAGAGTCATCTGCAAGTAGTTTTGTGTGCGATTTTATTTTCTGGGAAATTTCAGTGCATCAAACACACTTACCTATCAAAAACATATTGCGGCTACCATTTCTCTGCATCACTCTCCGTACTGCAGAGGAGCTCCAGATAAATGCATCGTGCTTTGCTTCTGGGAATTTAGCATTGACAGTCAATATCTTTAGGTTGTGGTCACAAATCTGTATATAAAAATATATTATAATCAAAAATGTACATTACATTTCTATGAATTATTGTTTTTACCATTTGTACATTTATTGAATGGTATCCATGGTGATTCACATATGCCTCTTCATGATTTCTGGGGCTCATGATCGACACATGAGTGCAATCAATAGCCCCAATAGTACCTCCCATAAATGGTGCAGGTGACGAAGAAAAAATTTCTTTCGCAGCTTGCCGCTCTATTTGAGAAATTGGAAACTTTACTTTATCGAAAAACAAGAATGTTTGATAGCATTTGTTACGCGATGTATACAGATGACTGGCTCATTGATATGCCCCATTGCTTTCCAACGGACCATTGATAACAACCAGTTGCGAAGAAGCGTAAAGCAGTTAGAACCTGAAATGTTTATAATAGTGTTCAATTCAAAATTACATGAAATTCCATGATTTACCTGTTTCTCTGTTGATATCGCTTAATTGACCATCAAGTTGAGAAATAATATCATGAGCTAAGTCTGGGGTTAGTCGATACAGCTTTCGAAACTCCGTTGCATTCAGGTGGAATGGGTTGGGAGTGCCACAAAATCCCCAAAAAAAAAAAATATCCAAACACAAAATCCCCCATTTAAAAAAAAATACCCAAACATATAATCCCCAAATTCAAAATCCCCAAAATCAAATTCCCCAAAATCGAAATCCCCAAACACAAAATCCCAGTGCTATGATAAACATCATGACCGTGTAAAAAATAGCAATATCTCTTTCCTCTTTCATTCATATTTATGTATGTATAACTATATATTCACGTTTTGGCAATACATATTTTTACTTATCCATATATAGGACTGCTAGTCGCTCTAATTCGAACAAGCTAACAGAAGCGTGTACTACGCAGAAGGAAGAAGTGGCGGTAGCCACGGTTATACCACACACCTGGACTTGGCATGGCGTAGCCCAGGGTTATTTTTTATAAGCGCGGCCGAAGGCCGCCTATGCAGAAAGTTGGTATGGATTATTAGCCTTTTTTGGTCGCGGCGATTTTAAACCTAATTTGAATTTATTTCACACATAAAATGGGGATTTTGTGTTGGGGATTATGAGTTTGGGGATTTTGAATTTCGGGATTTTAATTTTGGGGATTTTGATTTGGGGATTGTGTTTTGGGGATTTTGATTTTGGGGATAACATGGTAGACCCGAATGGGTTATCTACTTCTCTAAGAAGGCGTCTGTCTACTGGCGATGGACTCAGTAACGATGAGCTTTGTAGTAAAATAAGCACCTATCTCCCTGATTTCTTCAGTTTTTCGCCTCGCGAAACCTGACAATGTCAACAAGGGCACGGCAACTGTCGACCATATTGGACAGCCACGTCGATGGCATTACGATTGCCTTACACCCAAAAACACTAGCAATCAATCAAGACCTATATTTTGACGAGCATGTAACCGCAATTGTGACTTAAATCCAGTGCCATTAAAAAAATCCTCAAATCTCTTGCTGGCAGTACTTGGGGTAAAAACAAAGAAACGGTCATTACCACCCACAAAGCAATTGGCCGGCCGATTGCATGCTACTCGCCTCCAATACTGTCGCCAATCCTAAAGGCTACTTACTAGAAGAAAATACAGGTCTGCCAAAACACCGCTCTCAGACAGGAAGTTTGGGCTGTCTTCTTATGTCCCTAGAACACCACCTACACAGTAAGACGAGAGTTCTACCTGAGAACACAGTCTTATGAAGTAAAAAACATAAACAGGGCCTCAGTGATATCCACAAACAAGCTCGGACTTCTATGTCAGGAATTTCCCGCCGAACCTAGTTCTTAAAGAAAAATACCCAGAGCTCGCAAAAGAGGAACGTGCTATCCTTAGGGCGACGCGCATCAATCAAGCTCAACTTCGATCTGGATAATGTAACAGGTTAAACCCTTGCCTATCCAGAATCAATCCCGACATGCAAAATGTATGTCCTGCTTGCAATGTGTCCCCACATGATACCAACCATCTCTTTAATTGCAATGTGGAACCAACGCCTCTAACACCCCTCTCACTCTGGTCCAACCCTGTTGAAACTACAAGTATCCTTGGACTCCCGTTAGAGGATGTTGTCTCAAGGAAGTTTTGGTTAGTTTTCTTTAACTGCATCCAATATATGTATTTATGCGGTGACATGACTTTGCATAATTCCGATTTTTGGAAAGAGAATTAATTAATTTATTTAATGCAATTATTATTGTAAAAATTTAGGTTTCACTGTGGATTAGGAACCATTGGGTTTATGCAAGGTGATGATTACTTACTTCAGGCTAATACACAATTACCAGAAAACGACCGCCGCGATTAAGAGCTAAAACTGAAGTGATTTATTACGAGTTAAATGTATGTACAAGTTCATGTATGTAAATCCATATATACTAAAATAATATTGAAATGCAGTATGTAATATATATGTAACAATACTCCACCCTTCATTTAAGAATATGAATTGTGAAATTGTCAAAATTCAAATTATGCGTAAATTATACAAATTATACAAACGTGATGAAATTTAATTCGAATTAGTTTCGAAAATCCGGAGCGTTATATCGACGAACTTCCTGACGAACACGCGAAATTTTGCGTTGTTGGGCCTCTTCGGTTGGTGTAAGATTTGGCTGCTTAATATCATTTGCAATGTTGCTTTTTCTTCCTGTGCCTGTGAAGACATCTCGTTGGTGGCTGAGTTTGTATGAACTGAGGTGCTATCGGTATCGATGTTGTTTTGTTGTTATTGGTGGTGGATCTAGTATTAAGCTGGTTAGCATGGCGTTTGATATTGCCACGCTGGCGTTTGATATTACCATGATTGAACTTTTGATCCACTTTTCCCCTCTTGCGGAGTTTCGAGCAAAAACCGGCTGGTTTACTTGGAACTTTGGTTTATGGCGTGGTTTGTCGTGGCTTAAGGTTGGCGCAAATAGTTGGCTTATTAATGTACGAACTGGTCTACCATGTAGGAGCTCAGCGGGCGTTTTACCTTCTGTAGTTGGCATAAAACGATTTGTAGAAAGATATTTGGTTACGGCTGCTTTGATTTGTAACCCGTCATCGATGTTCTTTTTACAGCTGTTTTGAAGGTTCTAACAAAACGTTCGGCTAACCCATTTGAAGCGGGGTGAAGCGGTGCTGTAGTTACGTGTTTGATGCCATGTTGTTTGCAATAACACTCAAACAAAACTTCTGTAAGTTGCGGACCATTATCATTGACAAGGGTGTGCGGAATACCTTCGATTGCGAAAATTGAATTCAAGGCCGATATTGTATCAGCTGTTGTTGTGGATGATAATTGTATGATGAAGGGATATTGCGAGTACGCGTCAACGCAAATTAGCCACATTGAACTAAAAACAGGACCAGCAAAATCAATGTGGATGCGTTCCCAAGGATTTTTTACCTCAGGCCAACTGTTATACTCTCTTACAGGTGCGGAGTTTGCACACATGACAATTCTCCGTTAGCTTTACGATGTCTTTGTCAATGTTGGCCCACCAGACGTGCTGTCTAGCCTGCTGCTTCATCTTAGAAACCCCCCAGTGTCCGTCATGAAAAATATTTAAGATCTTAGCTCTCAAAGAAAGCGGTATGACGACACGGGAATACTCGGTTTGAAGGCATAATAAGCTGTTTTGAACAACTAAGGCGTAGCGATGGTTAAAAAATGAACGCAAGTCTTCATTTTGGGGACTAAGCTTTTCTGGCCAGCCCGTTTGTACAAAATATTGAACTCTTTTTAAAACAGTGTCCTTTCTAGCTTGGGATAAAATTATTGTGGCATCGATTGGCGTGTTTAATGCTTCTATTGTGTAGCATGCTTCTTCGCTGTCGAAATTTTTGTCGGTCCCCACAGGTAACCGTCATCAGCATTACTATGATCAGTAGCTTTACGATATTTTACCTCATACTGGTACCACATGAGTGTTATGGCCCAGCATTGCAGGCAGTGGCGTACCTACAATATTGAGCGCCCGGGCAATGGATGATTTCCCGCCCCCTACCCATATATTGTTTTACACGTTTCTCATTTTACAAACTCCATAGATTAAGTTCCGTAAGACATTTCCAGATAATATTTTAAAATTTTCATGCTTTATTTCATTATCAATAAACAATACTTTCAATAGTTTTGAACGGTTTGATATTCTCTCGTGGCCACAATGTTACATAATATTGTGATAAAGTGAGGTATTGTTAACATGTGAATTGCGCTTTTCAAGTGATTTGAATTTTAAAACAAGGGCGCGCTTCGTATCAAATCACAAATTTCTTCGTGACTTCTTATATTACCAGTAATGTTTTATATTTCCTCCACAACAAAGTCTGCGACAAATATGAAGAGTCACCTGAAAAATGAGGTTATGTTATTCACAACGCGACAGCGATGGGTATTGAGTTCCGGCAGCCGTTCGTTTTACATTATGGGTGATGAGGCCGCTGATGTTGGAACTAATTGCTATGTTGTTTTATATTATAAACTAACATAACCTGCATTTTTTAGGTGGTATTTCAAGCTCCGTGCAAGCTTGTTGTGGATAAAATATATTACTCTCTTTGGAACTTTGCAATTTTTTTCAGATAGTTTTTCTTATCATTAATAACATAATATTTTGACGAATATTAGCAACACTAAGGGATACTATCATCTCTAAGCCAACACTAAGCAGTGAATTGTATGCACATCAATAAATCAATCATTATGGCTACACATATGTCCATACAAGCAGCGGAGAGTAACGCACAAACACATGCATATGTTTGAGATACTCCCAAAAGTATGCAATCATTTGTGCAAGACTCACTCACATATACACGCGCATGGGCTGTGAGAGAAGCTATAAAATCGTGCACCTGTAGTTATAGCTGAGAAATGTATAGCTGCTAACTAACTAGTAAATTCTAGGAATAGAAGCGCCTAGAAATATGTCAACAAGGAAATCAAGCAGTATAAAAGCAGCAACAGTTGAGGCATGACAATTCAGTTTGATTTAAGCACGCTATATGTCAGGCAGTAGAAGTGTTATTAATAATGGCCATTTTGAATTATTGAATAGTGGAGTTATTTATTCAACAGTTTAGTGATTCGAACGTTAGTAGAAGGTTACAAATAAGAGGAATTGCACTAAATTCGTTACAATATGATGAATTTCGATATGTTTTGGTTTCAGATAAATGTAATAAAAACAGAATAAAATGAAGAGGAATAAACCCAGTGGTGCGCAAAACTTGATGGAAAAAAAAAAAAAATAAATGTAAGGCGCGAAAACCTCCGAAAAGATCTAAGGCCGAACTTCTCTTCCAATTTGCGTCGTGCTCCTCTTGATTTTCCCTACAAATTGGCCGGACGGGACCTGCATGTTTTATGCCGACACCGAACGGCATCTGCAAGGCAGATGAGTTTTCACTGAGAGCTTTTCATGGCAGAAATACACTCGGAGCGCTTGCCAGTCACTGCCGAGGGGCGACCCCGCTTAGAAAAATTTTCTTCTAATTGAAAAACTTTATTTCTAAAATTTTGATGTTGCTTTGCCCGGGAGTTGAACCCATGGCATACGGTGTGAGAGGCGGAGCACGCTACCATCACACCACGGTGGAAGCTTTCATTAAAAAAGGAACCGTTGCACAAATTCCTACTTCTTCGAGTGAGGACTCGACTTCAGCTGAGGAAACTGGCATCGAATGCGATAAGGATGCAGATGAAGTCAATAAGAAAGACTTTGAAAGTCAAAACAGCAGAACGAGTAACTTAATCTCTTACGAACAAACTAGACGGAGATGGATTGGTCCTGAAAGATTGCAGAGGTCAGTCGTATGACAATGCACCAACAATGGCCGGTATCTATACAGGAGTCCAACAGAGAATCGTCGACCTGGATCAACAAGCTGTTTTCGTTCCTTGTGATAACCATTCATTCAATTTGATTGGAGTACACGCTGCCCACGTCAATGTCCGCGCAGTAACATTTTTTGGAACAATACAGCGTCTCTTTACTTATTTCTCCTCGTCCACCCACAGATGGGACGTTATTAAAAAATACGTGAATATAACGGTCAAAAGGCATTGTGAAACCAGGTGGAGTTCGGAAGCTGAAGCTGTAAAGCCAGTATCAACACAATTGGACGAAGTCATCTTAGCGCTGGAACACTTGAGGTACGCGGTCACTGAAAATATTGATACCAGCGAAGGTGCTGCGTTAGTTATCAATGCTACGGAAACATTCGATTTCGTCGCTCTTTTGTTTTTTGGGGCAGAAATTCTCATATCATTTGATAGGGTTCAGAAACGGTTACAAGAAAAAGAATCAGTTTCACTCATGTACTGGGACAACTGCAGATATTGACAGACAAACTGAATGATTGGAGAATTGACTTGTGCGACCGCGCTATTTGCAAGGCTAAAGAAAAATTTAACAATTGGGGTGTGAGTACCATCAAGAGAATTCGAAAAAAGCGAAATATGCCAGGAGAGACATTTGAAGATGCTGGATTGAATTCAGAAGAAGAAATGCGACGACCTTTGATTGAAATTTTGGATAAACTTTCCAATGGAAATATCTACACGTTTCACAAATTTGAAGAAGCTCGAAGAACGTTTTGGCTTTCTTTGTGACTTTGAAAAAATAATATATCTTCCCAGAGACTCATACAAAGATAAGCTTCTCAAAATAAAAGAAAAATGCCAGAAACTTGCAGTGTTTTATCCAGATGACTTAGACAACGAAGAATTGTTCAACGATATTCAAGACGTCCTACTTTTACTGAAAAGAGCGAAGAAAAACGAAGAGGAAATTGGATTCTTCTGTTATATATTTCGTCAATGGGAGGAGAAGCTTACAAGACATTAGCGACAGCTTTGCAAATATTACTAACAATATCTGTATCAGTTGCTTCCTGTCAAAGATCATTCAGCAAACTCAAATTGATTAAATCTTACTTGAGATCAACCATGAGTCAAAGTAGATTAACAAATCTTGCAATTCTTTCGATCGAAAATGAAACTGCTGCAATGTTGGATTACGAGGATATAATATGTAGCTTCGCAGAGATTAAAGCTAGAAAAGTTAATTTTTCAGTTTTTTAATTGTGTAAGAGAAAAAATTTTTAGATTTTAATGTTTCAAGATAACATACATCAGATAAAAAATTCATTTTCCATTAAAAATTGAGATCCAATGTTGATGTAATATTTCAATGAATGTAAAACTCGATTTCTCAGTAATAAAAAAATTTGGTGTAAAAAAGATTTTTTTCGAGTATCATTTCTTCATCTTACGGAACAGCGAAAGTCATTTTGCCGCCTTCAAATCACTGCACCCGGGGCGACCGCCCCCTGGCCCACCCTAGGTACGCCACTGATTGTAGGCAATGTGACGTCATCGAAGGCAATTGGCTATTTGGATTGAAAATACTAACAAGCGGCTTATGATCGGTAAGCAAAGTAAATTTTCTTCCATAGAGATATTGATGGAATCGCTTGATTCCAAAAACAATTGACAGTGCCTCTTTTCCTATCTGACTATCACGAATTTGATGTTTGTCAAAAGTTTTTGATGCAAGGGTTATAGGACGCTCAGTTCCGTCCGCATAAGTATGTGAAATTACAGCAGCAATGCCATATGATGAAGTATCAGTTGCTAAAATCAACGGCAACTTTTCATCATAATGTGCCAACTGTGCAGCGTTCAGAATGTGCTTTTTTAATAAATTAGATGATCTAATAAATTAGATGATCTACGGCGCAATACATTAAGTCGGGCTGATAACTGGGAATAGTTAGGTATAAAATTATAATAGTAGTTTACCTTAGGGAACGTACCCAAACTACGTGACCCATTTTCTACAACTTTTGTGACCATCGGTAGTATATTTTAAAACCCCCTCCCCCTTTAGTTTCCACGTAGTAGTTCATAAGTATGATTTAAAATTATTTTTTGCTAATTTAAACAAACATTTGATTTGATTTATATTTGTTTTTATTAATTCGGCACCCGCCGCGTTGCGCGAAGCGTGCGTGCATACATATAATTACAAGTTAATAATATTAAGAAGAAAAAATGTATTTAAAAACATATTCGAACAACAACTTAATGTATAAAGTCTTTCTCCTTTTTATTTCTTTTCATCCAATTCAATTTTATATAGAATACGCTTCCAGCATCAAGCCACTGGGATACGTCGTAGATTATGGGAGCAGAAGCATCAGGAGTTTTCTCAGACGTGATTATTTTTTCCTCGTCAACGGACCGATGTCTATCCACTCCGCGCTTTGCTCCAACAGTACATAAGATCTCTTTTGGTCTCCTGGAGACGACATGCAGAGGTCGCACGCGAGACACGTCGTCCACTGCATTACCGTACAAGGTTTTCTGATGATTTTTCATGGAAATTTTTGACGCGAATAAATTCCACAAAAAAATTGCAAGATTTTCTAGAGATTATTGACTACGTGACCAAGTCCCAATCCCTCCCCTCCCCCCTGTGACCAGGTGTAATACCTAAAGAAACCCCCCTCCCCACTAAAGGGGTCACGTAATTTGGGTACGTTCCCTTACCCATAAATGCTTCAAGTTGCTTTTGTTTCTTTGGCGGTTGCAGATCTTTGACGGCTTTGAGACTGGCTTCATCAGGCAAAACACCTTCTGCGCTTATTTGACGCCCAAGATACTCTATTTTATCTTCGAGGAAAGAACACTTTTACCGTATGCATTTGATGCCATTTGTACAAGCAAATTTGTAGAACTTGTTCAAGGCGTTTTAAATGTTCAGAAACAGTAGGTGCAGGGATGATAATATCATCAAGGTAGTTTCCACACCCTTCTACCTCTTGTAAAAGTTGTTCGAGATATTTCTGGAATATTGCTGGAGCACTTGCTATTTCATACGGAAGGCGTTGGTACTGGAGTAGTCCAAGCGGTGTATTAACTACCATGATCGTTTTTGCGTCGTGTCAAGGTCAGTTTGTAGGTAAGCATCTTTAAGGTCGATTTTTGTAAATTGTTGACCGCAGCGTATCATTTGTAATAACTTTCCTCGTGTAGGCAATGGGTATTGTTCTATGTCGATTTGCGAATTGATAGCTAATTTAAAATCACCGCAAATTCTAATTGAACCGTCTGGTTTCGGTGGTAAAACGATAGGTGAAGCCCATTGCAAAAATTTAACTGGCTTGCAAACACCGGCGCTTGTGAGTCGTTCGGCTTCATTTTTAAAACGTCGAATTTGCGAAAAAAGGATCTGGCGGCTTTTAAAAAATTTAGGGTGTGCACTTTCTTTTAAATGAATACTGGATTTGAAATTTCTAACGGTCCCGATAGCTGGTTCAAAAACTTCACTATATTTTGTTAATAAATCATTAATTTCGTCAGCCTGAACTCCATTAATTTTTAAAAAAGATTATTGCTATTATCGATATCAACAACTACAATTGTTACTTTTTTCTCTTTTTCGCCACACTTTACGCCTACATATAATTCTCCAGTCACTGGAATTCGTTTTTAACCGAATCCGAATAAAGAACGCATACACTTTTGTAATTTTGTAGAATATAATTGTTTATACGTGTTTTTGTTCATAATTGAAATAGAGAGTCCATTTGAAAAGAGATAGTTTTGCCAAGAATTTGTAAATCTATGTAATTTTTTTTTATTTTCACAACAACCGTAACACTGTATATTGACTCAATCATGCCAATGTTTTGACTTTTATTCTGTGCTTCTTTATTTCTATTTGTACCTTTATTTTAGGTGGAGAGTTTTTCTTTTTTGTTTTGCTTTTCCATACATACGGGCGCTATGTGTCCCTATTTGCCACACTTTCGACATATATAAGTTCTAAATTTGTACTTGTCACGTTGATGAGAAACTCCACAGCCTGAGCACGACTTCTATTTGGAAGTTTGAGTATTGTCTTTATTGTTCCCTTGTGATGATTTTCCATCGGAGCGAACAGAATTGATTGTGGTATTATTTCGGCAATATCACTGAGTGCCTTTTGCGTTTGAGCTTTTTCTTTTATTGTTGCTACTGTTTTAATTGTACGACTCTTCTACAAGCAAGACGTCGGCAAGTGAAGCCTGTAATTTTTGCAGAGCAGCGGAGCGCACTGTGTCGTGTGGTGTGTATGAAATTACTTGGTCGCGAATCATGTCGTCAACAAAACTATGAGAACAATTCTCAGCAGAGCAAACAAAATTACACGCTCTTGCTAATCCACTCTCTATATGTTTGGCCCGGCTTCATTTCTGCCTTGAGGAATTCGTAACGCGATACTAATAGATGTCTTTTTGATTGGAAATGTTCCGTTAACTTTGTGGTCAACGACTGAAATGATTGTTCTTGAACTTTCTGGCTACCGAAAATATTTTTTATAAGCTCGTAATTTTCTATGCCTATCCACGACACAAAAAAGATTTTTGCTTTTCCACTGATGTTACACTGTATGCTAAAAAATGTTGGTTACCGTTCTAATTACGATTCCCATGTTTGTACATATGTCCTTATTGAAATTGTGAAATGATGAGACACTGCCATCGGAGGTTTGTGTAGGCAAACCGCTGCTGAGAATCGACTGCATCCATTTTTGTTGTTGTAGAATTAACCTTTTTGCGAATTCTTGTTGCTCTTTTAGCAATTTTTCCACTAATTTACTGTCTTCGGGCATAATTTTGCATGTGTATTTAATAATGAATTATTTGAAATCTAGGAATGTTTTGCGCTATTCAGGTGCACAATAATTTTATTTTATGGATAGGGAGTGAACGCGATTGTTCCGAGTTGGCCTCGTCGCCAGATGTAACAATTTAGGTTTCACTGTGGATTAGGAACCGTCGGCCTTATGCAAGGTGATGATCATTGTAAATCTTACCAAGTAGCGCAGCTAACAGCTGATCGGTGAAAATTCGCACATTCACACGCACAGTTCTCGACCCAGTTTCAAAAAAAAAAAAACTTTAGATTATTTAGCTCATATTTTAAAGTGAGATAATCCTTACGAATTTATGTATATAGAATATATAAGGGGTTTTTTTTATTAAAACAATATTTTTATTTATATTAAAGCTTTTATAATTTTTTTTATCTTTGAAAAAACTCTGGACACCATTCCTTCATTATATGACATTCGACTGCCTATTTCACTGCCTTCCACTCTATTCGCAACATAACCTCAATTTAAGCTGCCAAACTATATAGTAAACAATGGTGATGAATTCTTACTTCAGGCTAATACACAATTACCAGAAAACGACTGCCGCGATTAAGAGCTAAAAATCAAGTGATTTATTACGAGTTAAATGTATGTACAAGTTCATGTATGTAAAGCCATATATACACAGAGTCGTAATTCATTGGACTAAAATAGGTAACTTAAAATATTATTGAAATGCAGTATGTAATATATAAATACAAATATGCCAAAAAAATGTATAGAAGGCATTTTTATAAATACATCCTACAAACAAAAAACCAGCGACTACCTTGAGAAAACATCGAGTAATTTAACAAAATATCGAAGTTATTGAAGTTAGCTTGTTTATTACTTTCCAAAAAAATGCAGTTTGTTTATTAAAAAAAAGTATTTTGGGCTATTCAAATGACTCAACGTCATTTTGCACGTATAAGTTTAGCGGGGAAACCAAATTCAGACATAGTGGCATATAGGGAGCTCCTTTTCGTGCGTCAATTTTTGTTTTGCGTATTTTTTCCAAGATTTGTCGCATAATGAACAAAAATTCTAGTCGGGTTCGCCCCTCGGAAGTGATTTGGCAAACATTCCACGTGTATTTCTGCCATGAACGGCTTCTCAGTGAAAATTCATCTTTGCCTTGCAGATGCTGTTCGGAGTTGGCATAAAACATAATGTGTGGTATCGGTATGCTGTATGGAAAAGGATGAGACCGTAAAAGTGCACAAAACATTATAGGGTAATAAAATTTATCAATAACAGGCTTTTCTGATCTAAGTCCAGCGTGCAAATAAAACTATATTATTCCACTAATTTCCCAACGTTTCGCTAATCTTTGTTAGCATCTTCAGATGGGGTATTTATTTTAAAAAATCCCTGCCACAAACAAAAGTTAAAATTACAAGATAGTTAAATGAGTAAAAATTTTTTTTAACAAGAAACCACACCGTCTCTACAATATATACAAAAACAAAACATCCTATACAGCCTCAACAACAAAACAACGTTATATACGAGATAAAATGCAAAGGAAGAAAAAATGAAAAATGCGATAAAATATATATTGGCACAACAAAGCGAGCCTTAGCTGTTAGACTGGGAGAACATGAAGCTGACATAAAAAAACAAAAGACCAGCACAGCGTTATCACAGCATATGCTGACAAGTGGTCATACAGCTGATTTTAAAAACGCGAAAATTATAGACAAAGAAAAGAGAATAACAACAAGATACACATTGGAAAGCCTGAGAATAACGGAAAGACGAGAAAAGACAATGAACAAACGCGAGGATACAGAAAACATTGCTGCCGCCTACATAGCATGTTTACAAATATAAAAATAAGAATATTTAGTATTGACAAGACTACCATGATGGTTAGATGGTACTGATTATAGTTTATTCATGTATATGTTTAAGTGACTAATATTTTTGTTGTTTTATGTTCATGTTTTCGATACGAAATCCAATAGTGTAAGTGTTTCTTGTTAAAAAAAAAAAAAAATTTTACTCATTTAACTATCTTGTAATTTTAACTTTTGTTTGTGGCAGGGATTTTTTAAAATAAATACCCCCCCTGAAGATGCTAACAAAGATTAGCGAAACGTTGGGAAAATAGTGGAATAATCTAGTTTTATTTGCACGCTGGAATTAGATCAGAAAAGCCTGTTATTGATAAATTTTATTTTAAAAAGAGAACTGATCGGAATATACAATTAATTATAGGGTAATGTTAGAACACGGTACGCGGTTATGATATGAGCGAAATCACACTTAACATAGCTCAAGGCAAACACGTCACTTACATATAAATTGAAGTCTATACAAAATTTGTATGCATGCAAGAGCTCGAATAGATGTATGCATTGAAATAAAGTGTTAAGAAAAATAAAGCACGTGGTTAGGTATTCCGGTTTAAGTTGAACTTTGTTTGTTTGTTAGGATTTTGTTGGTTGTTCATCTTTGTACATTAATTGGTAAGACTTATGTGAAATAATAAAGTTTAAACAAGGAATATGAATTAAGTTAAACTAAATAAAATTAAACTAAATTAATATACATCGATAGCCATCGAATTGTTACAAATTTCCATCGGTGTGTTATCCAAAAAAAGGTCAATTTTCATACAAAAAGTTATCGATTATTTACTGAAAAGCTATAATTATATTTATAAAAAGGATATTAACTATTATAGATTTGTTAAAAGAGTGTTAAAAATTTTCTAACGGCGCGTCATCGAAAGGTAATCGATTTTGTTACCAAAAATTTATCGATCTGCCTATAGAAAAGTTATAGATTTTTATCGGAGTGCTACTAATTTCTTATCGGCATGTTGTTGTTATGTTAACAGTGCTTCGCCCCATTCACTGGATACGACCACTCACAAATTGTCATCAAAGTCTTCTAACGGGAGTCCAGCTGGCTGTTTCAACACGGGTGGACCATAGGGAGATTGTTACAACAGCAATAGGGAGATTGGTGTTAGCGGCTTAGGTTCCACATTACAATTGAAAAGATGGTTGGTGTCATGTGGGGACACATCGCATGCAGCACATTCATGACGCATGTCGGGGTTGAATCTGGACAAGTAAGAGTTTAACCTGTTACAGGATTCAGAACCAAGTAGGGCCAGAGTGACTTGTGTCTCCTTTGTTAGTGTGCTTCTTCTGAAAGGGTAGGATATTGCATATAAATAACGGGGTTCACTGGGCGCGATCGGGCAAAAGCGTTTACCAATTGTGTGGATTTGGCTTAGGGGATGCTTATGCTTGTCTGGATTAAACGGCTGTTTTGGCAGGTGTCGTCATTGTGCTTATGGAGATGTTCCCTTAACACCCGTGGCGACGGAGCTAGATCAAGCAGTTGTTTGCTAGGATGTCCTGGTTTATGAAAATTTAGCTGCCTGTTTAGCATTTCATTGTGCTCTTTAATGTTGAGCTCTAGGGAGACATCCGGTAGCAGTTCTGATAGCAGCATTTGGACTGGCCTGCGGCCTTTTCCAGTATGTGTTTTTAATGCCAGGCGACCAAACTGGTGACGCGTAGCTCATGAGCGTCTTGATTTGTACGTGGTTAGCAACGTTTCTTTATCTTTTCCCTAGGTGCTTCCGGCAAGAGACTTGAGGATTTTTTGCGGCTTTGTACTTTAGATACAATTTCGGTGGCATGCGCCTTGAAGGCCAGAGTATTATCGAACGTTACCGCTAAGATCTTTGGATTACTGACAGTCGGTAGTGTGACACCATCGACGTGAATGTTCAATATTTGCGACATCTGTTCCTTCCACGTCGTAAACAGGGCGGCCGTGGTTTTAGTTGGTGACAATGCCAGGTTGCGGGAGGTGAAGAAACTAGAAAGATCGGGGAGATAGGTGTCCTGTAGCTATAATCGTGCAGTCGTCGACGTAGGAAATGAATGTAACTTCTCATCGTGGGGGAGGAAGTTTTAATATGTAGAAATTAAACAGAAGCGGGGATAAGACACAACCCTGTGGTACCCCTGTTTAATTTTAATGGGTTGTGAAATATCGTTACTTAATTGAACCGACGCTTGCTGACCGTTCCGAAGGTGTGAGCCTACTATGTCTTGGAGTAGCGGTTCGTGGTTGACTGTGTCAAAAGCATTTGACAGGTCAAGTGACACGAGCCCGTCCTATGATGGGGTTTTTCTTGATTAATTCCGTAATTAACCTGGGTGCTTATGGCATTTAGCGCGGCGGTGGTGTTGTGCAATTTGCGGAAGCCATATTAGTGCGGGGCTAGGCGAAGATTTGCCGTTAAATGAGGAAACAAAACGGTTTCCAATGTTTCGCTACTGGCGAAAGCAGTGATATGGCTGATATCACTCGCCTTCGTTATTCTTGCCATTTTCCATTGTTCAGGAATGACAAAGGACTTCAGCGAAAGGTTGAAAACTAACGTTAGGTAGTTTATTCCCTCAGCGCCAAGGTGTTTTAGCATTGGCATGGCTATTCCGTCTGGGCGTATTGATTTGGAGGGGCTTGGTCTTGTGAATCGCTGCTTCAACCTTTGTGAGGGTGATAGTAATGTGTGGCACAACGTGTTTCTGTTTATTGTCCACAGAAAAGTGCATTATAAATTGTCGGCAAAAGGCGCTTGTGCATTTCTTCGAATCAGAGAAAGTTTTGTCGCCGAAGACTATGGATACTTAATCGTTGTGTTTAGTTGTATTGAACAGGGATTTGACGGTTAACCACAATTTATCATCACCCGCAGAGAGGCTACAGTTCTTTAGATGCTCCTTCCATTTAGTACCTTTGTGTTCATTTACCAGCCGTATAATATCAAATTTGGGACTCCTAATTAAGAAAAGTCCGCTTTTCAGAGGTGATGAAATTAGCAGGTCGCTGTATTGAAAGGACTATGGACCGGTGGTCAGTTGCTAGAGTAAGCATCCGCTGCTATTCAACGCAGCTCATGAGCCCTGCGCTGACGATTGAGATGTCAGGTGAGCTGTGACAATTACCTGCAATTCTGGTGTGGCATTTATGAAGGTAGCATCAACCAGGACATTAACTGCATTGGATCGATGTCGTGATCATAAATATTCTTAGCTGGCATACGGAGCACATTGTGTGGGCGACTAGGAGTTGATGACTCCTTCTTACGCGTGCCTGTGTCCGAAAAGGAGGGATGGGACGGGGTGAAGGCTGGTGCCCGGCGTTGCTTCTATCCATGCTACGTAGATTGTAGTGATGATTGCCGGGGACGCGTTAGGTAGCGGCAACGTTTGGCTCGCGCAAACAGCGGACAGTTGATATGGCCTGCTGGGCAGCGTTGTTGCTAGAAGGTGGAGGAAGTACGCTTAAGAGTGAACCGCGGGACGTCCTTGGACGTGAAGAGCAGGGAGCTACAAAGGTTTTGTAGAAATTGCAGGGGCTACGAACCTTGGGTTCTACCCCTGAACAGCCCGAACGGGTAACCATCTTTTACACGTGACACACTGGCTAGAGTATGGCCCTCTGAAATAAATCCTTTTCCGACATATGCAGCAGAACCACAGCCTGGGCCCGGGGTTAAGTTTAGTACCTTCCCGGAGCAGGAGGGTATGGAGCAGTCCAGCTGCAAGCAGCTGCTTCGAGGATGACAATTTGTGGGAAGGACGTAACAAATTAAATGGGGTTACACTGAAATGACAATCCCGAGTCGCTCCGGTACATAGAATCGGCTGGCGTGGTTCTCTTCCTGGTGCGGATTACTCTCGCCTAACTGTGTAGACGGTGTTCTGGGGACATGAGAAGACAGCCCGTATCGGTTCTGAGAACGGCGTTTTGCAGGCCTGTATTTTCTTCCAGTGAGTAACCTCTAGGCTCGGCGACTACATCGTGGACGCGTAGCATGCAAGCGGCCGCCCATTGCTTTGTAAGTGGTATTGAACGCCTCTTTATCTTTACCTCAAGTGCTGTCAGCAAGATATTTATTACGGCTCTGGATGTAAGTTACAACTGCGGATGCGTGCTCACTAAAATGCAATTCCTGATCGAATGCCACACTTAGTGTTTTTGGGTGTAAGACAGTCGGTAGCGTAATGCCATCGACGTGGATATCCAACATGGTCGACATTTGTTTGGTGTATGTTGTAAATATGGCCGTCGATGATTTGGTCGGTGACAATGTCAGGTTTTGCAAGGCGAAACAACTGGAGAGATCAGGGAGATAGTTGTTTATTTTATTACATAGCCCATCGAAGGGTGGGCCGGGACCTGCAGCCATTATTGTGCTGTCATGGGCGTAGGATACAATGGTGACTCCTTCTGGTGGCGAAGGGAGCTTCGACACGTAGAAGTTAAACAGAAGTAGGATAGGATACCACCAGTTACGTATTGTCTCTAAAAGATTACATATAGAAAAGTGGTAGTATTAGAGGAGGTATAACTCAGTCAAAACATATGGCTGAAAAAAGTTAAAATATGAATTCGGTACACATTTACCTGTCCTAAAAGAAAATGTCCTTTGATCTGATTAAAACTTTGTGAGTGAATAAGTACTTTTGTTAGAAGTGTATGTTGCCTCTCATTGAAAAAATACATCGAGCTGAATTTAGTTTGTATACAACTTTAAATACCAACGGTTCGATCCTTTCGCGTTGCAGATGTGCTTTAAATAAATAAATAAATCCAAGGCGCGATACACCTCGGAAGAGAATCTAGACCAAACTTCGCTTAAAATTTGCTCCTTTTAGTTTTCCTGCAAATTGGCCGTACGGGACCTACTTTTTTTACAACGACTTCGAACAGCAATAAGAAGCTTTTGATGGCAGAAATACTGAGGGACAAATCCAGGGGAGTCCGGATCACCCGAAATGTCTAGCTGGTTAACATATTTATTCGCGTAAATATGACCATGAACGTGACAAACACAAACGCTTGGTCACTTTGCGACGCATGACCAGCAGCGAAGAAGATAAGCAATGCCGCATGACTGGCAAAAGGAAAATAAGTTTTCGTTATTCTGTGTGGCAAAGTAACAAAATAAAATGAAAATGGTCATGGAAATACATGTATGACTAGTGAACATTGAGAATACTATTGAAGAGTCTTTCGCATTCCTCGATGTTCTCATTCCCCTGTCAAAATAAGTAACAGGGGAGCTAGGTGCCACAAATGGCCAGAGAATGGAAGAAACGTGGTTAAAATTTTCGTGGTATATGAATTGAACTGCCTAGAATTACTCCCTTTGTATTTCCAACAAACTTCTTTTTTAAATCAATATATAGAGAATCAGACTACATATTTATGTATATTCATTTACAAAAACTAGAAAAAAGCGAAAAAATAAGCTCCCAGTTAATCAAACACATTAAAATATATAAATAATATAATAAACGTGTATTTAGAACGTTTGAATAAAAATATAGAGACAAAAGATTGAATTCATCGAACAGTCATTTAACAGGTGATCTTAACTGTTTACTATTGCGAACGTTTTTTTCAAGCCTTCTCCACTTGCAGGAATTTACAATGAGCGCTTTCAGCAGAAACAATGGGTGATAATTTTTTGAAAGCACCGTTTTTAAAGTGTTGGTTATGAATAAAATTGTTTCCTTTTGATATTATAGTGAAGTGTGAAGAAGTTGTTGTTGTTGTAGAGATAAGGGCACTCCCCGAAGGCCTTGGGGAGTGTTATCGATGTCGATGGTTCTTGCCGGATGCAGATCCGGTACGTTCCGGTGACAAGCACTATTAAGGTACTAGCCCGACCATCTCGGGAACGATTTGGAATGACAACATGAAACCTTCTCCATGAAAAACTTGGGATCGCTAGAGCCGCTGCTGTTAAAGAAATAGGATTCGGGTAGGTGAAATTGACAATTGGGTTGCAGAAGCTATATATTGCGCTGGCAACCCCTTGAAAGGGTTGCGCTACACAACTCTTTGAATCAATATTTTAGTCGCCTCTTACGATAGGTATACCTGTCGCGGGTATATTCTAGAGAACAAATATTTTATCACTCAACTGACGGAAACATGTTTGCAACGCATCAACAAAAATGGTGTTCGCTGAAATCGCCCAATGTCAGTGACTGAAAAACTGTCACAGAGTAGGTCTGAGGATCGGATCTCATCTATTTTCCATACCCCAAAATGGTAAGGGTGCTCCACCCCTTAATTTTTTCATACACACAATTTTTTGTTTTTGTTTGAAACATTTTTCAAAAATACATACAACCCTTATGGAGGGTGGGAGTAGGAATATCAGCTGGAAAGGGACTGGCACTGGAACCGACACTGGGGCTGGGACTGGTAATACGGGATGTATAACAATAAAAAGAACTAGAAATAAAATACGAGGGAGGGAGAAAGAGACTGAGAAAGAGGTAAAGTTAGACGAAGATATGGATAGATGGAGTGGGGGGAAGGGGGAGAAGGAGCTAGAGAGAAAAGAAGGAATGGAAAAGGCTTAGAGATAGAAAGATACGAAGAGAAAGGAGTAAATAAAAGGATAAAGAAAATGTTGGGAGAAAGGGAAATAGAGTTAGAGGTAAAAACTTATTCAAAGCTGTGCAGCTACACAAAAGCAGAACGTCTGCCGTATTTGCTAGTATTTCTATGTAAGTTTTGATAAGTATTTTGGCTGTGACTGCACTAGTTACAGTATTAAACTGTAATTTATTCTGAAAACAGGTTTCCTCATTTTCTTATATATATTGAACGCTCTTACAAAATCTATATTGTGAAAACGCAAAAAAAATATTGTACGTTTAAAACATTTTGGTACGTTTTCTGTTAAGGAACTAAATATGTGAAGTGCTTTCAATTCTACCAACACTTGAAAAAAAACTAATAAAAATATAAACTAAATTAAAATTCATACAGCTTCAGTATGCTTCATTGACTACAGTAGTTCTTTTTAAAAGCAATGCCTATTTTTACATCCTTTATATTAGTTTCGTTTCATGTTTGTTCCCGAATTTCAGTATAATCAAAACTGAGGCATTTTAAGTAACTTCCTATCGAGATAGTCTTGAAACTTTGCACATATTTCAAAATCTCAGGACAATTTAACATGAGGGGAAAATATTCACTAGGTGGCGCTGATCCTGATATTTTAAAAAGTCTGGAAATTTGAGATCGTTTTCAGGTCAGGTTGATAGATCTTTCGCAACACCGGGATTTGAAAATGACATTCGGAGATTTTTCGGGATGATCCAGAGAATTTTGATTTAAAAACAGTTATGTAACACATGCACTAGGCCGGGTCGATTTGTGGGGAGGCAAAAAAATCGCCCATTGCTCTGTGAAAATCATATTCTAGGGATCAAAATAAGAAACTTTTCCGAAGGGACCAAACCTCTAAAACGAATTCTGATGCCCCCCCCCCCCCCCCTTTGGGTCGTAGGGCAAATTTGAAAAACCCAACTTTGAAATGCCTATGTTTTTTCTTTTTGGAGTTTATTTTTCTGTTAGAAATTTATTTAGTCAGAACATATGTAAATGAAAAAATGAATTTAACTTAGTAATAGAAAAGAAATTAAAAAAAATTATTAGAAATTAGCGTTTTTACAACCCCCTTTTAAAACCAAGGCATCACTGTGATGCATTTGCATGTCGTAAACATAGTTGTGTGGGTTTTTTATTCAACCGTTTTAACAAGAATCTCCATTTACTGAAAGTAAAATTGGAAGTTATTTTTATACCTTTTATAAAAATTATGTTTTTCACGAATCTCAAAATTGTAAGTCCTTAAAGAGAAGAGAAAGACCCACCAATAAGTAAATCGAATTAATCAGGTTGATAATCTGGTCTGATTTAGCCATGTCCGTATGTCCGTTTGAACGCTAGTCAATCAATTTTTGAGAATCTTGATAAAATTTTGCCAGCAGGTATATTTGGCGGCCGCCTTGGTGTGATGGGACCCGGGCAAAGAAACATCAAAATTTTAAAAAAAAGTTTTTTCGATTTGAAGAAAATTTTTCTAAACGGGGTCGCCGGAAGTGTTTGTCAAGCACTCTGAATGTATTTCTGTCATGAAAAGCTTCTCAGTGAAAATTCATCCGTTCGGAGTCGGCATAAATGGCAATGACATTGATTTTATATATTACTTAAATGAAAGTATTTTAGTGAAATTTGTACCAACTGAGAGTAATATTCTTGTAGGAGATTTCAATATAGACATGAACAGAAATACTACAATTCGAAATAGCTTAAATGACACTCTAGCAAATGTATGCATGACCCAAAAAATAGATTTCAATACCCGAATCACAGAAACCTCCCAAACAAGGATTGATTTATTATACTCTAATAGTGATAACATTAATTGTGAGACACTTGAAGATAATAAAATATCTGACCACGAAATAATTAGGTTTAATCTGATATCAGAGAAAGAATACCAAATGCGTTTAAAAAAATGTATAACCTCATGGGAATACTACAGTACTGAGAATCTTTGGAATATATTCCGAAACTATAACCTGAGTTTAATGAATATGGTATCAGTCGAAGAAAAAGTTCGAATAATAAATGATGTTATGGCTCAAGCCATGAAATGTTTAACTTTTGAAAAACAAGTTGAAGTAAAACTCATGAACAAATGGTATGATCGAGAGCTAACAGACTTAAATAAGTGTAAAAATAGCTTGTATAAAATTTGTCAAATAAACGGTGACTGGGTGCAGTATAAAACTATAAACAGGCAATACAAAAAATTAATTAAAATTAAGAAGAGTAAATACCTAGAAAATAAAATTTCGATAAATAGCAAAAATAGTAAACAAATGTGGAAATGTCTAAATGACACTGTAAATTTGAAAAAAGAAAAATCTCTAATTAAAAAGATCGAAATCGATAATAAAGTATATGAAGATGGAAAAGATATATCTAATAATCTTAATATATTTTTCGTTAAGAGCATAAAAGATATAAACAATGACATTGAAATAGTCACAAATAACTTTAACCACGAATACAACGTGACCAGCTACTTCGAATTTGATGAAGTGACTGTCGATACAGTGACACAAATTGTTAAGAAGTTTAAACATCAGATAGGCGGAAATAATCTTATTACGGAAGGTGTAATTAAAGACTCTGTTATGTACACGGGATACTTTTATGCGAATATTATTAATAAAGCTTCAGAACTGGTACAATGCCAGACTTTTGGAAGCTAACAACAGTTATACCTATTCAAAAAGTTAAAAATACTATAAAATCTAATGAAATGTGACCCATAAATACCTTGCCGGCCGATGAAAAAATCATTGAATCAATTGTAAAAGAACAGCTGGAACAATACCTGGAGTTGAACAAAATTGTAATACCAGAGCAATCTGGTTTTCGAAAAAAATATTCTTGCGAGTCTGTTTTAAACTCAATTGTTTTTGAATGGAAAAAACAACTTAATGAAAAAAATTTTGTAATTGCGGTATTCTTAGACCTAAAACGAGCGTTCGAAACAATATCTCAACAAATTATGATAGAAAAAACTTTACAGCATTGGAGTGAGAGATAAAGCGATTGCATGGTTCAAAAGTTACTTCTCAAATCGTCGCCAAAGAACACTAGTAAATGGAACATTTCTCTCAAATGAAACACCAGTCGATATTGGCCTTCCACAAGGATCAGTACTTGCACCAATATTGTTTAAAATATATATAAATGATATAATTAAATCAGTAAAGCATTGTAACTTAAAGTTGTTTGCAAATGATACTCTCATTTTGATAAGCGATAAAAATTTTAATATAGCTATGCAAAAAATGCAATCAGACCTAGATAATATATACCTATGGACGTGCCAAAACAAATTAAAGATAAATGCCGATAAAACCAAGTATATGATTCTGAGTAGAACCCCCGTTAGTAACAGTTATTAACTAAAAATAGACAACAGTGTACTTATGGAAGTGTCAAAACTAAACTATTTAGGTATAGTTATTGATAATAGATTGAAATTTGAAGACCACATAAATGGTCTTAAGCAAAAGATTGCTAAAAAAATAGGTTTCCTGTACAGGTCATGTAAATACGTATCGAAGAAGCACAAGATCTTATTATATAGAACTATAGTGGAGCCCCATTTTACTTACTGCCCTACCATACTGTTTCTGGTGGCAGATAACATAATAGATAGCTTACAGAAAATGCAAAATAAGGCGATGAGATTTATATTAAATAAAGAACGTGATACTCCAACAAGTGATATGCTGAACATATTACAATGGCTTAGTGTTAAACAGCGTATACTTTATTTTGTAATGATTTTTGTTTTTAATATTAAAAAAGGGAATTTACCGGAGTATTTGAGCAATAATATTGCACACCAAAAAGATATTCACAATATTAATACTAGAAATAAGAATAATTTTAGGCTTCCGCTCTTTTCCACAGAAAGCGGACAGCTCAACTTATTTTAAAAAGGATTAAAAAGATTTAATAAACTTCCTATAGATATAAGAAACTGTGAAGAGCTGAATGTATTTAAAAAGAAATTAATATCATATTGTCGCACAACTGCAATACGATAGATAGAAGAGATCTCATATAATATGTAGTATGTGATATGGAGTTATTAATCTAGGCTTATAAGCTGTAATAAGTAAATAAATAAATAAATAAATAAAAACAAGTAGGTCCCGACCGGCGAATTTGGAGAGTAAATTAAAAAAGGAGCACGACGCAAATTGGAAGAGAAGCTCGGCCTAAAATCTCTTCGGAGGTTATCGCGCCTCACATTTATTTTGGTGTCGGTATAGACATCGGAACGGGCTGGATTGGACCACTATATAATATATCCTCTATACAACTGATTTTCTAGAAAAGAGTTGTTTTATAATATCCTACTCAACTTTTTAAAAGACTTACAATTGAGCTAGAAACTTGAAACTTCACATATAGGTCAGAGCACTAACACAATGCAATAAAAGGGGAAAATAGTTCCCGAGTTGAAAGTAGAGAACTCATAACTTGAAATCCTGCGATCGATTTTTAAGTAGCTTGATATTTTTACCATATTTTAGAGGCCAAATGGAGTAGAATAAATACCACAAAATGTTCCTCTAAGGGGCGTACAGATCGATGTATTTAAAGAACTCGTTCGTACGGGGTGTAATCTTGTGATAAACCATTAAAAGAATTACCATTGAGTTACAATCTTGATACCTCACACATTGTTCTAAACACCGACACAATGACATAAAGGGACAAAATATAAAGAAGATACATTTTTTGAACCATTTCTTCATGTAAATGGACCAAAACGCAGCGAATAATGTGTCCTTGAATAGAGATAATGTTGATGAATTTGTATTGTAAACAGCTTATCAGAAACCAAGTTACAATATAATAACCTTGTTCCTGATAAGGTTTTTATACAATAGCTGTTGTACAAATTTCAAAATCAAAATTCATCAACATTGTATCTATGCCCTAGGACACTTTTCCTTGTTGCGATTTTATCCAGTTATATAAAGGAAGTGTTAAAAAATTTTTATCTGCTCTTTATTTGGTTTTTAAAATATTACAGCACCCATTGGGGTTAAAACGTTGCTTTCAAAATTTGACGCTATACTTTCAACCTAACTGTATTATTCCGCTTAACTGATAACATTAATGACAAAATATAACCATGCGTACACAAACACACGGGCACATTGGAATGGTACCATCCCCATGCGAAAAACCGTTGTTCGCCTCTAAATTTAAAGAGAGTTTTGGTACAATTGCATTTTTATTGTTGAATATTTATGCCGAGGAAAAAACTTAACCGTACACATTTTTTGACATCGACCAAAAACAGCTAAATCGCGTTTTTTGCTATAAAATTCTTATTTGATTTATGTTCCAAATATTTAAATGGGCCTAAAGGATCAGCATCAATGCTGACTTATTGTTGAGCGCGCCAAAGACCGCCTTCACTTTTTTCGGCTGTTTCTCATGCTTTCGTCGACGTCACTTTCCTAGAAGCTCTAGGTGTGGCTCCGAAGACTTTTTGTCGCGCTATACTGCCGAGCTACAACAAAGAAACACTTTGAAACGTTAGGGAGTAACTATTCGGCCAAGAATGCCGCCGTCGAAATCATAAGCAGTCTAAGTGGATATCATTGCGTAACTCATGGGTGAAAATCGTATAATCCTTGGTGCATCTACATAATTAAACTTTACAAGGGCCGTGGATAAAATTTTTAAAAATGTAGACCAAAATTTGCAGACGTTTATGTTCGAAACATTGACTTCAATAGTCTTTGTTTCCGGCCTTATGATATAAGAGCTCATTATGGATGACCGCCTTCAGTTTTCAGACGAGTTTAACTATCACCTACGTTAGGGTAGTAGAACACCGTGTCATTTGTTCGACTGTCTTTTGTTTCACCACCTCGAGTGTTCTTGGGAAGGATAAAGCCTAACCTGATTAAAATATGTACGTATTCACATTTGTAACCGGAGCCGTAACGTGTAGATGATACATAAACACTGTGGATAGGCAATATCCAATGTGATTCACTTTAAGGGGCTAGGTTTTTTTTCAGTCTAGAACACAGCCCCCCCGCCCCCCCCCCCCCCCCCCCCCTACATTCCAGCAGCCCCGCTGCTCAGCAAGCCACAACAAGTACCCGCTGTTGCTCGCGCCCCACGGCGCCACCAACTCACACGGCTGCTCCCACTCATACCTGCAATGTCCGTAGTAGAGTCGGGAGCAATGCCGAGCATCAGCCCCTGCCCCCGTCTTCTTCCCCACTCTTTTCCGGCAGCAATTGTGTAGGTCAGGGAAACAAACTCTTAGTCCCTACCTCCCTTTGTACCGTTTGCCAGCAAGAATATATACGTTTGCGACATCCGCCCAATGCAGTTCCTGCCATGGACGGTGCCACTTTCCTAGATGTTGTGGTCTCCGCTACGGCAACCCCCCGACGGGTTTTATTGCGCCATGTTTCCAGGCCGCTTACCCAAATACACCGGGTACCCCAATGCCTACCCAAGGACGTCTAGTCCCAGGGCCACACCAGCAATCGCCTTCTGGCCTTCCACAACCCAGGCGTAGTCACCCGTCACTTACTCCCAGAGTGACGACGTCCCCCCCTATGCACTTCAGACTTCTGCAGTTAAACTGTAATAGATTAACTGGAAGATCACGGAGATAGTCGACTTCATGAAGCGGCACAACGTCTGCATTGCTGTGATTCAAGAGACTCTTCTGGGTATAATGTCCACAGAAAAGATTGCGAGAGCGCAAATGGAGGCGGCATCGGGTTTTTATACACCACACTGTGCAATATCATATATTTGATTCCGACATCGACCGCAGGGACAGTGTCTTAGAACGTCAAGGATTATCTGTCCGGACGGGCGATGCAAATCTAGAAATCAGCAACATCTACATCCCTCCTGCCACCTGTTGCCCCAGTGGATACCACCCTGATATCAGCGGCGTACTCACTGGAAACAATCGCATTATCTTGGGCGATTTCAATCCCCATCACGATCTATGGCATTCAAACTTGCGGGTGGACAGTAGGGGTGAGATGTTAGCGGATCAAATAGAAGAAACGACGTTCTGCACAATAAACGGAGATGCCCCCACACGTATGGTAGGAAGCTGTCACAGTTCGCCGGATATTTCAATCGTGAGCGCAGAACTCGTAAACTGCCAACTGGCAGCCGATGGTAACATTGGCATCCGACCATAGGCTCAAGCGTTCCGCCGAACTCATCGTCGCAGAAAAACGCACTTTCATTAACTTTAAAAAAGGAAAGTGGGGCGGATACAAATCCTTTACAGACAACCGCTTTGCTGCCCTCCCTATCCAAACTGATTCCCGCCAATGGGAGCGTGCTTTCCGCAAGGTCATTGAATCCGCCTCGGCTCGTTTGATTCCCGCCGGTAGAATTCCCGAAATTCGGCCTCACTTCCCGGCAGAGGCCGCAAATTTAGCGAGAGAACGTGACCTTATAAGACAGCTCGATCCCGGCGACCCCAAAATAAAGGATATAAACCAACGCATCAGATTGCTTGTCGATGAACACAAGCGGGCGAAATGGGAGGAGCACCTAAGCCGTTGTAACCTCTCTGCCGGTGTAGATAAACTTTGGTCCACTGTAAAGTCCCTATCGAGTCCGTCTAGGCACAATGACAAAGTTTCCATCGCATTTGGCGACAAAGTGCTGTCGGATGCGAAAAAATGTGCGAGCGCTTTCTGCCGACAATATATAATGCATTATACGGTCGACAAAAATAGACGGAGGGCCAACAGACACGCACGTAAACATAAGTTCAGCGCGTCACCAATTACCATCACCGGCAAAGAGGTTGAGGATGCCATTGGTCATGCTAAACCATCCAAAGCAGTGGGCCCAGACGGCATAGCCATGCCGATGCTTAAAAGCATAGGGAAAGAGGGTTTCAAATATTTAGCTCATGTCTTCAACCTGTCTCTTTCCACCTTTGTCATACCCGAAAAATGGAAAATGGCAAAGGTGGTCCCGCTACTAAAGCCTGGGAAACCAGCTAACATAGCAGAGTCATATCGCCCGATATCTCTCCTATCGCCAGTAGCCAAGACGCTTGAAGCCATTTTGTTCTCCTACTTCAAAGCAAATTTGCAGCTAGCCTGTCATCAACATGGCTTAGAAAACTCCATAGCACCACCACCGCGCTAAATGCCATTACTTACTTACTTAATTGGCGCTTAACCGTCTAAACGGTTATGGCCGTCCAACAAGGCGCGCCAGTCGCTCCTTCGCTCCGCCAACCGGCGCCAATTGGTCACACCAAGGTAGTTTAAATCGTTTTCCACCTGGCCCTTCCAACGGAGTGGGGGCCGTCCTCTACCTCTGCTTCCATAGGCGGGTTCCGATAGAAACACTTTCTTGGCCGGAGCATCATCTTTTATTCACATAACATGGCCTAGCCAGCGCAGCCGCTGCGTTTTAATTCGCTGGACTATGTTCATGTCTGCTTATAGCTCGTACAGCTCATCATTAAATCTCCTTCGGTACTCGCCATCGCCAACGCATAGAGGTTCATAAATCTTTCGAAGACCTTTTCTCTCGAACACTCCCAAAGCCGCTTCGTCTGCTGTTGTCATGGTCCATGCTTCTGCCCCATATAGCAGGACGGGTACGATAAGTGACTTGTAGAGTATGATTTTTGTTCGCCGAGAGAGGACATTACTTTTCAATTGCCTACCTAGTCCAAAGTAGCATTTATTGGCAAGATTGATTCTTCGCTGTATTTCAGTGCTGATGTTGTTGCTAGTGTTGATGCTGGTTCCCAAATAAACGAAGTCTTTTACTATTTCGAAATTATGGCTGCCAACAGTAGCGTGGTTGCCAAGGCGCATATGCGCTGACTCTTTGCTCGATGACAGCATGTACTTCGTTTTGTCCTCATTCACCATCAAACCCATCTTTACCGCTTCTTTTTCCAGTTTAGAGTAAGCAGAGCTAACAGCGCGGGTGTTTAGGCCGATGATATCAATGTCATTAGCATATACCAGTAATTGCACGCTTTTATAGAATATTGTTCCAGTGCGGTTAAGTTCTGCTAAATGCCATTAGCACCCAGATGAATTGTGGTTTAAATCAGAAGCCCTACCATAGAACAGTACTCGTAGCGCTAGACCTATCAACAGCTTTTTATACGGTCAACCATGGCACGTTACTGCAAGACTTGGAAGGGTCTACCCTTCCCCCATGTCTTAAAAGGTGGACCGCAAATTATCTGGGTGGTTGGCAGGCATCGGTGCAATTCAGAAACGAAACGTCAAAGCCAAGAAGAATTAAACAAGGGGCGCCACAGGGTGGTGTCCTATCCCCACCTTTGTTTAATTTTTACATATCAAAACTACTTTTGCCACCGAAAGGAGTTACCATCGTTTCTTACGCCGATGACTGCACAATAATGGCCACAGGCCCGGACCCACAGATCGATAAGCTTTGCCACAGAATAAACGGCTACCTCCCTGATCTCTCCAGTTTTTTCGCCTTCCGAAACCTAGCATTATCACCGACTAAATCATCCGCGTCCTTATTTACAACTTGGACGTCCCAAATGTCGACCATTTTGAATATCCACGTCGATGGAACTACGCTACCGGCTGTCCTACACCCCAAAATCTTAGGTATGACGTTTGGTCAGGATCTACATTTTGGTGAGCACGCAGCCGCAATTGTGCCGAAAATCCAGAGCCGTAATAAAATCCTCAAATCCCTTGCTGGCAGTACTTGGGGAAAAGACAAAGAAACGCTCATTACCACATACAAAGCAATTGGCCAGCTGTTTGCGTGCTATGCGTCCCCTATATGGTCACCAAGCCTAAAAACTAAAGAAATAACAATAAGTAACCCGTTGTGTACTTGTACACAAGTTTATTAAGATAATTTAATAAAGATTGAGATATATTTACCAAATTTGGTATACTGTATTATCTAGATCCAGAATAGATTGGTATTGAAAATGGGTCGATGTCGAAAATTTTGGAAAATGAAAAAAATGCAATAACTCACTATCAAATACCGATAAAGTAATGAATATTACTCTTAAAATTTAAAAATTTACAGGAGAAGCAAAAAATATTTTATTTTCACATCCATTAAATGGAGATATTGCTGTTTAAGCGTCTAAGGTCCAGTTTTTAAGTGCGAATTAATGCCCTTATTACGGTTTACAACTCAACTCTCTTTGATTTGAAATTTTGCAATTCGGTATTACAGATTATAACTCAAACCTGTCAAAAAAATGTAGGTTGAAGTTGCTTAGCCTAACAACATTTGCAATCTTGTGTTGTTGTAGTTGTCAAAGATATTAAAATCTGACAATTGATTACTAGCACTTGTCTTAGAAGGTTTTGAAGTTGTTTGGAAAAAATATTAAAAAAAAAATGGAAAGCGGGTAATTAAACCTTTTAAAATTAATTGAAACAAATTTTATAATCAGCAGTTTTGAACACAATTAAAGAAAGAACAAGTTTTCAAGGTAGGATTACATTGAAAAACATCGACATCACGAAGCTGGACGAGGCAAGCCGCAGTTCGGATGCAGCCAAAATTGGTGAAATTATGCGAACGTGAGTCCCATCGATACTACCCACTACTCCTAGGAATCCTGTTTTTGAGTAAAATGCGATTTGCGTTTTGCTCCCCTGCAGTCATTTGTGGTTTAATCCACTTCGCACAAATATTCTCCTCCAACTAAAACCTTTTTAATAACTGTAGATGTTGTCCAGTCCAACACTGAAATAATCTCCACAGCATTTTTGATAGCTGCCGTCAGGAAGGAATCAGAGTGTAGCGCTTAATTTTAAAATAGGGGTAGGTACAGCCGTCCCTCGAACGCGTTTGCGGAAATGGTCCTTCATTTTGTTTAGTAAGGAGCAAAATGCTTACTTACTTAACCGAAAATAAATTACAAATCTGCAAAATAACTTATTTAAAAGTCATCATTTGTCACTTAAATCTTTTCTTACTTGGTGCTTGGTAGTTCCAAGGGATTGGAGGGATCACACAAATTTTTTCAGTATTTGCGATTTGTAAATTTTTATACCAACATATTCGTAGTTATAAAATAAATCTAAGCTAATATCCATTTTCCTATTAATAAAAAAATCACTTTTACAAATGCTAAAATTTCCGCCACAAATTGATCAGCTGTTCATTTATCTGTCAAATCATCACTTTTTTTACGTTGGCAACATCAATTCAACCTCAACTGAAATAAGATGTAACTCTAAATAGCAAACAGGAGTTTAGTTGATTTACTTACAATCCAACTAAGTTGAGTTGTAAACCGTAATAGTTAAAGTTTGCCACCACTGTTCCAACTCCAAAACCCCAATATACACAGTTTATGTGTATATCTGATTTTGAACTTAGTTATGGATATATAGCATGTGGGTCTAATACCACTTCCGCAACAAAATATCTTTCTTTTCCTGCTGAGATCGAGGACCGTCAACATCATCGTCTTACAAAAAAAAAAACAAAAAAAAAGTAATATTTAACAAGTAAGGAAGGCTGAGTTCGGGTGTAACCGAACATTACATAATCAGCTGAGAGCTATGGAGACAAAATAAGGGAAAATCACCATGTAGTAAAATGAACCTAGGGTAACCCTGGAATGTGTTTGTCTGACATGTGTATCAAATGGACGGTATTAAAGAATATTTTAAGAGGGAGTAGGCCATAGTTCTATGGGTGGACGCCATTTAGGGATATCGCCAAAAAGGTGGACCACGGCTGACTCTAGAATTTGTTTGTACGATATGGGTATCAAATGAAGGGTGTTAATGAGTATTTTAAAAAGGCTTGGGCTTAGTTCTATAGGTGGACGCCTTTTCGAGATATCGCCATAAAGGTGGACCAGGGGTGACTCTAGAATTTGTTTGTACGATATGGGTATCAAATGAAAGGTGTTAAAGAGTATTTTAAAAGGGCGTGGGCCTTAGTTCTATAGGTGGACGCCTTTTCGAGATATCGCCATAAAGGTGGACCAGGGGTGACTCTAGAACTTGTTTGTACGATATGGGTATCAAATGAAAAGTGTTAATGAGTATTTTAAAAGGGAGTTGGCCTTAGTTCTACAGGTGGACACGTTTTCGAGATATCGCCATAAAGGTGGACCAGGGGCGACTCTAGAGTTTGTTTGTACGTTATGGATGTCCAATGAAAGGTGTTAATGAGTATTTTAAAAAGGCCTGGGCCTTAGTTCTATAGGTGGACGCCTTTTCGAGATATCGCCATTAAGGTGGACCAGGGGTGACTCTAGAATTTGTTTGTACGATATGGGTATCAAATGAAAGGTATTAATGAGTATTTTAAAAGGGCGTGGTGGTAGTTGTATATGTGAAGGTGTTTTCGAGATATCGACCAAAATATGGAACAGGGTGAGAACATCATTTGTCGAGTACCGCTAATTTATTTATATATGTAATACCACGAACAGTATTTCTGCCAAGATTCCAAGGGCTTTTTATTTCGCCCTGCAGAACTTTTTCATTTTCTTCTACTTAATATGGTAGGTGTCACACCCATTTTGCAAAGCTTTTTTCTAAAGTTATATGTATTTTGCGTCAATAAACCAATCCAATTACCATGTTTCATCCCTTTTTTCGTATTAGGTATAGAATTGTGGCATTTTTCGTAAGTTTCGATATCGAAAAAGTGGGCGTGGTCATAGTCGGATTTCGGCCATTTTTTACACCAATACAAAGTGAGTTCAGGTAAGTACGTGAACTGAGTTTAGTAAAGATATATCGATTTTTGCTCAAGTTATCGTGTTAACGGACGAGCGGAAGGACAGACGGTCGACTGTGTATAATAACTGGGCGTGGCTTCAACCGATGTCACCCTTTTTCACAGAAAACAGTTATCGTCCTAGAATCTAAGCCCCTACCAAATTTCACAAGGATTGGTGAATTTTTGTTCGACTTATGGCACTAAAAGTATCCTAGACAAATTAAATGAAAAAGGGCGGAGTCACGCCCATTTTGAAATTTTCTTTTATTTTTGTATTTTGTTGCACCATTACTTATATATAAAGATATTAATTTTTTTGTTTAAATTTTACTTAAAAAAATTGTTTTCTCCGATTTTGCTAATTTTTATTAAGTAATAGGAATAACGTTCCTGCAAAATTTCATCATGATATCTTCAACGACTGCCAAGTTACAGCTTGCAAAACTTTTAAATTACCTTCTTTTAAAAGTGGGCGGTACTACGCCCATTGTCAAAATTTTTACTAATTTTCTATTCTGCGTCATAAGTTCAACTCACCTACCAAGTTTCATCGCTTTATCCGTCTTTGGTAATGAATTATCGCACTTTTTCGGTTTTTCGAAATTTTCGATATCGAAAAAGTGGGCGTGGTTATAGTCCGATATTGTTCATTTTAAATAGCGATCTCAGTTGAGTACCCAGGAACCTACTTCATCAAGATACCTCAAAATTTACTGAAGTTATCGTGTTAACCGACAGACGGACGGACGGACGGACGGACACGGCTTAATCAAATTTTTTTTCGATACTGATGATTCTGATATATGGAAGTCTATATCTATCTCGATTCCTTTGTACCTGTACAACCAACCGTTATCCAGTCAAAGTTAATATACTCTGTGAGCTCTGCTCAAATGAGTATAAAAATTAACATTGAGTCGGAGTGGTAAAGCTAAATTAAAAACAAAAATATTTATTAATATCCCGCTTTAAAATCAGTGCGCGTAAGTGGGGATAATAGAAAAATAAAAACCAGCGGTAACAGAGAGCAGCCAATTTAGGGCTGAAGCCATATCTATTAATCTCATATGCTATATAATATAATTGGTAAGTTTGCCCTTTGAATTATTGCATAACATTCTCTTGACTTCATAGTGAAATTCCTTTAATATTACTTACTTACTTAATTGGCGCTTAACCGTCTAAACGGTTATGGCCGTCCAACAAGGCGCGCCAGTCGCTCCTTCGCTCCGCCAACCGGCGCCAATTGGTCACACCAAGGGAGTTTAAATCGTTTTCCACCTGGTCCTTCTAACGGAGTGGGGGGCGCCCTCTACCTCTGCTTCCATAGGTGGGTTCCGATAGAAACACTTTCTTGACCGGAGCATCATCTTTCATTCGCATAACATGGCCTAGCCAGCGCAGTCGCTGCGTTTTAATTCGCTGGACTATGTTGATGTCTGCGTATAGGTCGTACAGCTCATCATTAAATCTTCTTCGGTACTCGCCATCGCCAACGCTTAGAGGTCCATAAATCTTTGGAAGAACTTTTCTCTCGAACACTCCCAAAGCCGCTTCATCTGCCATTGTCATGGTCCATGCTTCTGGCCCATACAGCAGGACGGGTACGATAAGTGACTTGTAGAGTATGATTTTCGTTCGCCGAGAGAGGACTTTACTTTTCAATTGCCTACCTAGTCCAAAGTAGCATTTATTGGCAAGATTGATTCTTCGGTGGATTTCAGTGCTGATGTTGTTGGTAGTGTTGATGCTGGTTCCCAAATAAACGAAGTCTTTTACTATTTCGAAATTATGGCTGCCTACAGTAGCGTGGTTGCCAAGGCGCGTATGCCCTGACTCTTTGCTCGATGACAGCAGGTACTTAGTTTTGTCCTCATTCAACATCAAACCCATCTTTACCGCTTCTTTTTCCAGTTTGGAGTAAGCAGAACTAACAGCGCGGGTATTTAGGCCGATGATATCAATGTCATCAGCATATGCCAGTAATTGCACGCTCTTATAGTATATTGTTCCAATGCGGTTAAGTTCTGCAGCTAGTATAATTTTTTCCAGCATCAAATTAAAGAAATCGCACGATAGGGGGTCACCCTGTCTGAAACCTCGTTTAGTTTCGAACGGCTCGGAGAGGTCCTTCCAAATTCTGACTGAGCTGATGGTGTTGCTCAACGTCATTTTGCACAGTCGTATAAGTTTTGCGGGGAAACCAAATTCAGATATAGCGGCATATAGGCAGCTCCTTTTCGTGCTGTCGAAGGCGGCTTTAAAGTCGTCGAGGAGGTGATGTGTGTCGATTCTCTTTTCACGGGTTTTTTCCAAGATTTGGCGCATTGTGAAAATCTGGTCGATGGTAGATTTACCAGGTCTGAAGCCGCATTGATAAGGTCCAATCAGCCGGTTCACGGTGGGCTTCAATCTTTCGCACAATACACTTGAAAGGATCTTATATGCGATATTAAGAAGGCTGATTCCACGATAGTTGGTGCATTTTGCAGTATCCCCCTTCTTGTGGGCTTGGCAAAGAACATTTAGATTCCCACCGTCGGGCATGCGCTCTTCCGCCCATATTTTGCTAAGAAGCTGCTGCATGCGCCTTACCAACTCCTCGCCGCCGTACATGAATAGCTCCGCAGGCAATCCATCAGCGCCCACGGCCTTGTTGTTTTTCAATCTGGTTATTGCTATTCTAACTTCGTCATAATCGGGCGTGGGGACGTATCATCATCTATTGCGGGATCGGGTTCTTCATATCTGCGCGATGAATTACTGCCTCCTTGTAGGAGAGCAGGGAAGTGTTGCCTCCATAATTTAACCACTCTCTGGACATCAGTTACAAGGTCGCCGTTTTCTTTCCTACAGGAGTTTGCCCCGTTCTTAAAACCTTCCGTCTGTCGCCGTATTTTTTGGTAAAACTTTCGGGCGTTATTCCTGGTGGCTAGCAGCTCAAGCTCCTCGCACTTACGCCCTTCTGCTTCTGCTTTTTTTCTGAAAAGGCGTCTCGCTTCCTTTTTCAACTCACGATAGCGTTCACACATTCCTCTTGTCGCGCTCGCTTTTAACGTAGCCCTGTAGGCAGCGTCTTTTGTTTCGGGTACAACGCGACATTCTGCATCGTACCAGATGTTTTTTCGTGGCCGCCGGTAACCAATTTTTTCCTCGGCGGCAGTACGAAGTGCTTTGGAGATATGCTCCCACTGCTCCTGTATTCCTGCAGGATGAGTTGTGCTCTCAGAGAGCAGGTGTGAGAGTCGAGTTGCGAAATCATTGGCAGTCTGTTGTGATTGAAGCTTTTCGACGTCTAGCTTTCCTTGTGTTTTTTGTTCCTTGGTTTTAGCCGCGTTGAGGCGGGTGCGTATTTTGGCTGCAACGAGATAATGGTCCGAGTCGATGTCAGGTCCTCGGATCGTGCGCTCACCTAAAACACTGGAGGCATGCCGTCCGTCTATCACAACGTAATCGATCTGATTGCGAGTATTTCGATCAGGAGACAGCCATGTAGCTTGATTTATCTTTTTATGCATGAACCTCGTGCTGGATATGACCATGTTTTGAGCACCGGCAAAGTCAATCAGCCTCAGTCCGTTAGGAGAAGTTTCATTGTGTAGGCTGAACTTTCCGACTGTAGGGCCAAAAACACCTTCTTTGCCCACCCTGGCGTTAAAGTCGCCTAGCACGACTTTTTATATCATGACGGAGGCAGCGCTCGTACGTGCGTTCTAATTGTTCATAAAAAGTGTCTTTCACCTCATCGTCTTTCTCCTCTGTGGGCGCATGGGCGCAGATGAATGATATTGGCACGGATATTAGCATCACTAAGCTATACCATCACCTAGGCCATGCTAAGCAGTATTTACGTCGGTAATCAAATCAAGTATACACATATATAAGGCAGCCGAGAGAGATGTCACACACAGATGCATTTACTTATACGCCTATGTGTACTCGAGAGACTGTAAACCAGGGCCATTCAAAACTGAAAGTACATCTGTATTATTGAGAGCGCAATCGTCGCGATGATCGTGCGGGTGAATTGATTTTTCATTTAGTCGCTTACTAGCAAGCAACGAGCTAACAACAAGTATGTGTATAGCGCGTAATTTTTCATACATATTTTGATACCGATCTGCCCATACCCACCACTCATGTTGCTACGCCAAGTGCCAAGCAACGACTAACTCAATTAACGACGACAGAGCGAATCATATGCGTGTGAATTGAGAGGGCACAATTGTGCTATGAAATGAATTGCCCTGCTGTAAACTACAAACATTCACATCAATAATTCAATCATTATGTATCTACATAAACGAATAAATAAGTGCGTCTACACAAATGTACGTATACGAGCAGCGGAGCGGCAATGCACAAACACATGCATATATCTTATCTGAGTTGTCAAAAGAGAGGGCAATAATTTGTGCACGTAGTTGTGGCTGGCGATTTTGTAGCCGAAACTAACTAGTAAGTTCTGGAATGGAAAAGCCTAGAAGTATGCAATTAGAAATCAAAAAGTATAAAAGGCGCGACAGTAAAGGGGAAGAGTTTGAGTTTTATTTGAGCTGTCAAGCAGTTTTGATTAAGACGATATCTAGCGAGCAATAGAAGTATTATTTTGAAAGTCAATCAGTTTGGTTATTGAGCAAGCTATTCGTTACACAGTTTGAGTGTTATTGTGAAATACTTGAATAAAGGCCATTTTGCTTTATTACATATTGGAGTTATTTATTCAACAGTTTAGTGGTTCGAACTTAGTAGAAGGGCAAATAAGAGGATTTGCATCAAATTCGTTACAATATGTTAAAAAATTTTGCTTTTATTCGGATAGCGGCGAGACGCTCGTCCACAGGCGTGAACGCCAGTACTTGGCGACAAAGTCTCTCTCCAACCACGAATCCGACGACCAAACTGCGCTTATTCGTATGGCCACTCCAATAGATGTTACAATTTTTGATCTTCTTTCTTCCTTGCTTCGTCCAACGCATTTCTTGGATGGCGGTAATGTCAGATTTTGCTTTGACGAGGACATCAACCAGCCGGGCAGCTGCACCAATCCCATTCAGGGAGCGGACGTTCCAGGTACATGCCCTCAATTCATTGTCCTTCAAACGTTTGCCATGGTCGTCATCAATAGAGAGTGTATTTATCCGAGGCTTGTTGTTATATTTCATTGGAGTATGGTTTTACCTGGCGGGTCCCAAGCCCATACCATCGGACTGAGGATGCAATGCAGTTGTCCGTGTTTTTCGAATGCCCAACTTCTTGCACATTTCTTGGAACACAGCTGATTCAAAATTCCTGCCTTGGTCAGAATGTAACTCCATTGGTACACCATACCTTGCAACCCATTCGTTTTTAACCACTTCTGCTACTGTTTCTGCTTCTTGGTATAATTATTCTCTTATAATTAAAAAAAAAAAAAAAACAAAAAAAAATGCCATTACTCTCTTGCTAAATCTGTGGTGTGTTATCTTTCCACAGATTTACTTCAATTCACCGACCAATTTTTGTATCATCGTGCTTGTGGGTCGTGTGTGCGGGCCACAAGCACCCCTTCCCTGTCCTCTTGCATTTCGCCTCCGCATGGAAAAGTGTCCAAAATTCTCAAGAATCGCTGTACAGCAATTACGCTACAAGGGTTCACATAGGCATTATAGAAAATTTCACCTATAAAAAGAAATCCCTCATCGATTGGATTTTCTAAAAACCCCACAAATCGAAATTTAAATAAAAAAATATAGTTAACCAAAAGGAAAATGCATGCGGAGATCAAACTCGAACAAAAATAAAAAAAAGAAGAAGAATTAAGCCTTAGAATTATATAGAAGTTTGATAAAATGTTGTAAATCGAACCAAGTTTGATGTGTTAATCAAAGACGAAAAAAAGAAAACCCCAAATAATTTGTTAAATAATAATGTAAAATGACCCAATGTTAGACTAGAACAAAATTAGTTCTTTTTAGTTGATACCTACTATAAAAATTGGTAACATAATAATTGAATTGGTCATATTCATTAACTTTAAGTAATTACCAAGCACAGACTGTGTGGCTAAGCTACAGCATTATATTACTTGCTTGTTGTTGTTGGTGTACAACAAACTCTCAAACATGTACAAGATGAAATAAATTTAACTAAAGAAAAAGCAGTGAACATGTTTGAGAGTGGGTTGTATGAAGTGGTTTGAAGCCAACCTTGTTTTTGTATTGAAATTGTGTATTTGCTATTATAAACATGGTTGCCGTAGGTTAATAATTATTTTTTTGGTTTAAGTGATTTATTTTTTTTCTTAGCTTGAGACTCTTTCTTTGAATTTTCATTTAGCCAGCGAGAAGGCCTTCGAAGCTAGGAAAGATGCTCCAATGTTGAGTTATATTCCCTGACCATATACTTGTATACATATGTACCTATAATTATATTATTATATAATATTGCTAATATTTACTCTAATACTTATATACATATAATTTTTATATATTTTTTTACGCCTGTACGTACATATGTATGTACGTATGTATATTTGCTCAACCTTAGTTGAGTTGGGCTTATTATACCTTTCATGAAAATGAAATGGTATATTAATTTCGTCACGAAACCGAAAATTGTAAGTCCTTAAAGGAAAATAGATAGACCCACCATTAAGTATACCGAAATAATCAGGTTGAAGAGCTGAGTTGATTTAGCCATGTCCGTCTGTCCGTCTGTACGTCTGTCCGTCTGTCTGTTTGTATGCAAACTAGTCCCTCAATTTTTGAGATATCTTGATAAAATTTGGTGAGCGGGTGTATTTGGGTGTCCGATTAGACATTTGTCGGAACCAACCGGATCGGACGGATCCTCCATACAACCGATTTTTCAGAAAAAGAGGATTTTTGTAATATCTTACCTAATTTAACAGATTGAAGCTTCAAACTTCACCATATACTTTCGTATATTGCACATATTGTTGCCTGAAAAAATTGATGAGATCGGTCGTATATATAGTATATATCCCCCACAACCGATTGTTCAGATAAGGAACTTTTCGTAATTACTGCCCCATTTTAAGAGCTAGAGGCTTCAAATTTCACCGAATACTTACGTATATAGCATATATTGTTGTCTGAAAAAATCATAAAGATCGGTGGTATATATAGTATATATATGGTGGTATATATAGTATATATATATAGTATATATATATATATTTTCGCAAATTTTAGCCCCATTTTAACAGCTAGAAGCTTCAAATTTCACCGAATACTTACGTATATAGCATATATTGTTGTCTGAAAAAATCATAGAGATCGGTTGTATATATAGTATATATCTCATACAACCGATTGTTCAGATAAGAAACTTTTCGCAATTTCTACCCCATTTTAACAGCTATAAGCTTCAAATTTCACCGATTGCTTACGTATATAGCATATATTGTTGTCTGAAAAAATCATAGAGATCGGTTGTATATATAGTATATATCTCATACAACCGATTGTTCAGATAAGAAACTTTTCGCAATTTCTACCCCATTTTAACAGCTATAAGCTTCAAATTTCACCGATTGCTTACGTATATAGCATATATTGTTGTCTGAAAAAATCATAGAGATCGGTTGTATATATAGTATATATCTCATACAACCGATTGTTCAGATAAGAAACTTTTCGCAATTTCTACCCCATTTTAACAGCTAGAAGCTTCAAATTTCACCAAATGCTTAAGTATATAGCATATATTGTTGTCTGAAAAAATCACAGAGATCGGTTGTATATATAGTATATATCTCATACAACCGATTGTTCAGATAAGAAACTTTGCGCAATTTCTGCCCCGTTTTAACAGCTAGAAGCTTCAAATTTCACAAAATGCTTACGTATATAGCATATAATGTTGTCTGAAAAAATCATAGAGATCGGTGGTATATATATTATATACTTCATATAAACTCTCATTTTTGCCCCTTTTTACGGCTAGAAGCTTCAAAATTCATCAAATTTCATCAAATATTTACGTTTACGTCATATATTTTTGAAATACGTGATTCGTAGTCATTGTTTTTACATGCAGACCACAAAAAACGTGAAGCTTTGCATCCTCACACAGATTACCTACCTATTTTTTATTTTATATTTATCTTAAAAATCGTTTAGATATGTTCAAATTTCACTAAATGCTTACGTGTATATCATATATTGTTGTCTGAGAAAATCATAGATACCGGTGGTATATATAGTATATATCCCATACTACCGATTGTTCAGATAAGAAACTTTGCGCAATTTCTTCCCCATTTTAACAGCTAGAAGCTTCAACTTTCACCAAATGCTTACGTGTATAGCATATATTGTTGTCTGAAAAAATCATTGAGATCGATGGTATATATAGTATATATCTCATACAACCGATTGTTCAGTTAAGAAACTTTGCGCAATTTCTGCCCCTTTTTAACAACTAGACGCTTCAAATTTCACCATATGCTTACGTATATAGCATATATTGTTGTCTGAAAAAATCATAGAGATCGGTGGTATATATATTATATACTTCATATAAACTGTCATTTTTGCCCCTTTTTTACGGCTAGAAGCTTCAAAATTCATCAAATTTCATCAAATAGTTACGTTTACGTCATATATTTTTGAAATACGTGATTCGTAGTCATAGTTTTTACATGCAGACCACAAAAAACGTGAAGCTTTGCATCCTCACACAGATTACCTACCTATTTTTTATTTTATATTTATCTTAAAAATTGTTTAGATATGTTCAAATTTCACTAAATGCTTACGTGTATAGCATATATTGTTGTCTGAGAAAATCATAGATACCGGTGGTATATATAGTATATATCCCATACAACCGATTGTTCAGCTAAGAAACTTTGCGCAATTTCTTCCCCATTTTAACAGCTAGAAGCTTCAAATTTCACCAAATGCTTACGTGTATAGCATATATTGTTGTCTGAAAAAATCATAGAGATCGGTGGTATATATATTATATACCCCATATAAACTCAATTTTTGTCCCCTTTTTACGGCTAGAAGCTTCAAAATTCATCAAATTTCATCAAATAGTTACGTTTACGTCATATATTGTTGAAATACGTGATTCGCAGTCATAGTTTTTACACGCAGACCACAAAAAACCAGAAACTTTGCATCCTCACACAAAGTACCTACCTGTTTTTTATTTTATATTTATCTTAAAAATCGTTAAGGTATGCAGATCTGTTCACTATATATTTCTTATCTTATACATCCGATTATTCGGAGATTACGAACGGGATAAGATTATTGTTCAGCCCCATTCATGAAAGGTATGAAGTCTTCGGCACAGCCGAAGACAGTCCCGTTCTTACTTGTTTTTAAATTAAGGTTCGCTAATTTTTTTGTTGTTATAGTTTTGCTTTCCTCTTTCATACCTAAATATGTACGTAGCACCGTGCAGATGTACATTTAAAAAAGTTTCGCACATATAAATTAATATTAAAATTTAAAGATACACGTGAGTGTTTGCGGGACTAATTATAGTTCGACCATATTGTAATTTTTTTTGAAAGTTCCTATAAAGCTAATTTTAGCAAAATATATACATACATAAAATTTTCTGAGTCTGAGTAGGATGACTGACTTAAGGTAACCTTTGTAGATATAAGAATGGATTGATTTTGTATGAATAATAATTAAATAATTATGGGTAACTAATTGCTTTTTTATTTGGTTTGAGACATGGGGTGTTGAAGGTAATGTATTTGGGGCCTCAATAACATCGAAGAGTCCAATGGTAGGGCGGGTTCAGAGGCAGCCACCACATCTCCCTAAATAAGCTGCCTGGCATAGGAAGTAATGGTGAAGGGTCATATTAGTGAAGTGTGGCAAGCAAATGCAATTTTTCGGTTATCAATTTCTTTTGGTTTTCTTTTATTGTTTATGAAAGTCCATGTGTGCAAATATAAATTATCCTGTTTAGCCATGGACTGAGGGGGGCAATGCGTTGTATTGATCGCGTTATCGAATACCACGAAGCTGAAGCTCCGGGCCTAAACGCCAGTGCACATTCCGTGCTCAATGCACCTTGCCACATGCATTGCTTCTCTATCGTCTTAGACTGTGATTACAGTTTACAGATTACAGTACACTCGGTAAATGGTATCACAACAAGTTGAATAAAGTTCAACCTTGCTACTTTTTTTGATTACATAAACTTTTGTTGCTTATTTCAGCTTAAACGGCTGATATGGCAAGGTTAAACTTTGGCCAACTTTGACTGGAGTTTAAACTTGCACTGAAAAACCGGTCCTTACCCTTTTATTAGTTCCAATACTTTAACATTTTTACTGGGGATGTATTTTGGGCCCGGATTTTCAAGCCACGTTTCAGTTAACTAGAGTTTAAACCGACTCTTTGGCCCCTTAAATTGCGATGAGCAGTAAAATTTTATGAAAACGACCATAGCGGCAGATTTATATTGGGATTAATTTTAACAACAAAAAAGGCGTGGTTAAATTCTAGTCTAGTTTTACTGTAGTTTAAACTCGAAATTAAAATTCGGACCTTAAAATATCATACAAAAAAGAAAAATCTGTTGATTAACGCCTTTGTGAATGAAACTGACTATATTTGGGCTGACTTTATCACGAACAAGTAAGGGTGTCTAAGTTCGGGTGTAATCGAACATTATATACTCAGCGTGAGCTTCAATTGTACATATCATTTCAGATAAATTACTTTTCTACATAACACGTGGCACCGCCCGTTAAAAAAAATGTCTCCCCATTTCCTCTTACAATAAATCTTGGTAAGTGAAATATCATTGATTCAAAACAATTTTTTGCTAAGTTATAGCTTCTTATTCTAGCCTAAGTTGCCGTGTACACAATTTAATTACGATATGTTAATTTTTCTTCGAGTTATGGCTCCCGAAACATAGGAAATTGCTTAGTCATAAAAGGGGCGGTGCCGCATCCATTTTCAAAAATTTTAGTGTTATAATTCAATTTAGAAAGTAAAATTCTATTGGTACAAAGCTCTTTTTTGCTAAGATATAGCTTATTATTTTCGTCTACGACCCTTTTAAAAATCTTTTATATAAAAGTGGGCGTGGTCATTAACCGATCTCGTCCATTTCTTCTAGAAATATTTCCTGCTATAGGGAAAATTTGTGTACACAATTTTATTAGGTTAGGTTAGGTTGAACTGGCCTGTCCATGAGGGCTTCGCATAGAGTGAATAAGTCCGGAGTGTTACCAGAAGTTTGTTTTAACGACCAAACTGAAAAACCCTATCAAAAACCAGGACCTATGTTATAAAATAACTCCGTCCTCTTGGCAAATACAAAAAGCTTCCTAGGATTTAAACTACTTTCTGCTTCTATATCTGATAGCTATATCACTTCTAATAGCTGGAGTCTTATCCTGGCAAGCGCAGGGCTAGAGCACAGAACGTGCTCTATCGTTTCCTCCTCTAGCCCGTACTTCCTACATCTGCTATCACTGACCAGGCTTAATTTAAAGGCATGTGACGCCAGAAGGCAGTGTCCAGTCAGAATACCCCTCATTAGTCTAAAGTCCTCTCTTTTTAATGATAGAAGCAACTTTGTTAGTCTAATGTTGTAAGATCTGCACATAATCTTCAACACCTTACAGCCCCGCGCTTGAACCCCAGCCTTTCCTGCTTGAGCGATCACGTGCACCTCACGCCTTCGCTTAATTTCGCCCAGTCTAATTCCGGCAGCCTGTAGGATCTGTTTATTTCCGGATCAGCACAATATACCGCAGACCCTACTCCTTCCACTACTTTGGAACCATCTGTGTACACATGTATCGCCTCGTCCGCCATTTGAGCACCCTTACGCCAACCGTCCACCTCTATTGTGGCCTTAAGTTTGCCCTCGAAGCGCAGACACGGAATCAGGTAGTCTGTTCGTCTTGTGATTGATGACGCTATACTACTATGGCCGTATGGTCGGCGCTCAAGCTGCCCCGAGGCACCGAGCCTGGTTGCAGTTGTTAACGCTACCAGGTCTACAAGTGGAATGTGCAGAATGGCATACGTAAATGGCGTAATGCTAAGCATTGATAGTCTGCATACCACCTCTAATTTTTTGAGGTAGGTTGCTTTTTGTGTGGCTTTCCACCAAACAAGAAGTTCATAGTATAGGATAGGACTTACAATCGCTGTAAAACGCCAATGAGAAAGAGAGGGCAATAAGCCCCACGTCACCCCAGCATTCTTTTACATGGATTAAATGCCGTTGAAGCCTTCTTCATCCTCTACACCGCGTTGAGCTTCCATGACAGCTTACTGTCTGGGATGATTCCTAGATACTTTATTACGATCCGTTAATTTTTCTTCGAGTTATGGCTCCCGAAACATAGAAAATTTCTTAGTCATAAAAGGGGCCGTGCCACGCCCGTTTTTTTAAATTTGAAGTTTTTCCTATTTATTGTTATAAATCCACTTGGGAAATGAAATACCATTGACATCAAGCTCTTTTTTGCAAAGACATAGCTTATATTATTCGTCCACGGCCCTTTTGAAAATATTTTATATAAAAGTGGGCGTGGTCCTTAACTGATATCGTTAATTTTTCTTCAAAGTATTCCTTATAGTAAATTCAACCTCTCTGCCGAATTTTGTTACGATAGGTTTAACGGTTTTTGGTTTGTGATTAATAATATTTGTAAAATTGATTTCATCACAAGTGGGCGGTGCCACACCCATTTAAAAAATTTTTTCAAATTTTTATCAAGAGTCTCAATATCAGTCAACAAGTCAAATTTCAACATTCTAGGTGCATTATTTACTAAATAATCGGGTTTTTTTGTGTTTTACAAAATGTTATATATATAAAAAGTAGGCGTGGTTATCATCCGATTTTCAATACCAATATTTTGGGTCCAGATAAGCTCGTGTACCAAATTTGGTGAAGATATCTCAATATTTACTCAAGTTATCGTGTTAAGGGGCGGACGGACTGACGGACGGCATGGCTCCATCCAATTTTTTTTCGATACTGATGAATTTGATATCTATCTAGGAAGTCTATATCTATCTCGATACCTTTATACCTGTACAACCAACCGTTATCCAATCAAAGATAATATACTCTGTGTGCAAAGCACGCAAGAGTTACTCTTAAACGAAAGTTTAAAAAAATTATAGTTTCCTAATAACAATTATAATAGCCGTGTTTTTTTTTTACACTCGTATACGTTTACGTTTGCGCGTAAAAAAACGCTTATCCTCGCTTAGATAATGCTTAGGAGACCCATCTAGCGGTAGTGGTTAAACAACTAGCTGCAGCACAGGGTGTACCGAAAAGCACACACACAACCCTCTGATGGCCATAATGTATAACATATAGCTGAATCAGTTGCGATAAATTGTGAACACGCACCATTTTAAGAGGTGATACATAGAATTAGTGTCGAAGTGAAACATAGACACATATTTCAGTTACATCTGAGTATAATGCGTATTGAAATTTAGTAGTACTAATTTTATGCACAGCAATTTCAGAGGTGTATTTAAAGTTTGACGCTTAGCAGTCCTTAAAAAGTTTAAGCGTAAACGTCTATAGATGTAAAAAAAACACAGCTAATAACTCGGTGTGATATACCTCCGAAAAGATTCAGGCCTAACTTCTCTTTCAATTTTAGTCGTACTATTTTTTAATTTTCCCTACATAGGTTAGCCGAGTCCTTACGGCATCTGCAAGTAAAACCAACTTTTTCTGAGAAGATTTCCTTGGCAGAAATACAAAGGATGTTGAAACTTCCGCCATTAATAAAAATAAAAGAATTCTTGTGCGATTTTTCTCCGAGGAGATTTAGGCCGAGCTACTCTTCCCATTTGCATTCTTTAATAAAAAACAAAAAAAAAACAAATAAATACGTGGCGCAATTTACCTCCGAAAATATTTAGGCCGATCTTCTTTTCCAGTTTGCGTCGTGCTCATTTTTAATTTATCCTACAAATTTGTGGGACGGAACACACAACGTGCACGACCGCTTCTGCCTGCAGATCGCACTTCCTACACCTGTTGTTGCTGATGATCCCTACTGATACCTAATTAAGCATATGACGCCAGAAGGCATATAGTATATATAATATAGTATATAGGCCAGAAGGTTAGTATGCCCATCGTGAGCCTTAAGTCTTCTCTCTTCAGAGATATGAGCGACTTTTTGTGAGTTTAATATCCTAGACTTTGCACATGATCTTAGAAATTTAGCTTAAGCTCGCTTTCTCCAGAGTTTCTGATGCTTTCTACACGGCTATAATTTCTGCTTGAAAGACGCTGCAGTAATCTGGCAGCCTGTAGGAACTATGTAGGTATTTCTGGATCGTCGCAGTAAACAGCCGACCCGACCCCTTCCATTAATTCGGAACCATCCGTATACACGTGTATAGCATGTTCTGCCATTTCTGCACCCCGGCACGAACTCTCCGGACCAATTGTGGCCTCAAGATCTCTTTCTAGGCTCAGGCGATATAATGCTATGGCCATATGGCTGCTCCGAGGCCTTAATGCTTGTGGCTAACGGGATGTTTTTGGCCATTAGGTCTGCAGGTGGGATGTGTAGAATGGCGTGCAATGCTTCTGTTCGGGCAGTTTTTAGGGCTCCCGTTATCCTAATCACTGATACTCTGCATACCTCCTCAAGTTTTTTGGTATACGTAATTTTTTGTGAACTCCATGGTAAAGTATGGGTTTCACAATTGCCGTACATACCCAATGAGAGAGTTTGGGTGATGAACATGCATCTTAGCATCTCCTTGCATGCATACAGTGCCGCCGATGCTTTCTTCGTTCTCTCTTCCACAACAACTTAATATCTAGTACAACTCCTAGGTACTGCTATATTTTTCGTGTAGGGTTCAGAAAACAGCGCCGAGTGTTTCGCATGTGAATCAGATTCAAGTATTCGCTGACAATGCTACACTCTCAGTCGACATGTACTGCATTATTTTTTCACCATACTAACATCGAGATACACCTCAAAAGCAGCGAATCTTCCTTGGTGTTGTATGATTATTTTGTGGGGATTTCAATTTTTGAAGGAAATTAGCAGTCCATCATTCTCATTATTATTAAATATATAAATTAAAACAACTTTCCAATTTGCTGCTCGAAGTGAAAAGTTTAGAAGAAAAGGTCGATAAATCAGTATAAATTAAAACAAAATAAAATGAAGCGAGCTGAAATTTGTTGTATACGTATAATGACCAATATCCCAGTGATAAAAGCACTTTTAGTATTAATAATAGAGTTTTTAAATACATACATTTATATATTTAACGCATGTTTTTGTTATCAATTTTGAATACGTCGAAATGTTTAGTTACATAATATGTACTACATTTTAGTGAGCCATACAGAACGTTTTCTATTGGTTTAAACAATGAAACAGCAAAACCGTATCCTTTTAATCATCATAAGCAAAAAAACAAAACTCAGCGAGTTCAATTTTTTGCTTAAACTCGAAGTCTTCTGTGTGCGGATATAACAATAATCTAAGCCTTTTCAAATTTTAGAAAATTTAATAGGTAGGCTAATCGCGGGCTATCACTTGCATACAGTGTTTTCCTACCTACTAGCGAAAGTAATTATTGCAAACATACAACTTATGTCTATTATTACCTATGAATATATAACATGGGCCAGTAAAATGCGGTTATCGGGCAAGGCTTACTAAGCTCAAACGAATTCTTTACGGAATTTCCAAAATTACTCCTTATTTCAATGAACTGACCCAAATATTAAGCTGCTTTTGACATCTTCAACTTGTTAAATCTTATTTTAACTTACTTAATAAAAGTTAGCTTAAAGCAGCGCACTCTGAAAATTGGAATCACCTCAAATGGAACGTCCAACACCAAAAATGTTTCGCTGTTTTTAGAAGGCAGGCTTTTTAGATGGCGTTCGAGGTGTATGACGATGCTAACGTGGTGAAAGCACCCATGATTCATACAACGACAAAATGTTGCATTTCGTTCATATACTCACATATTTCAAATAACAATATCTAAGAATGATTTCTTCTTATTCGTAAAACTCGAAATACAGTTATCCGTTGAACTTGTTTAAGCAAACAAAACACCTACTTATATGGATATGCCTTTTTTTGTAACCTTGAGCACTAAATGCTAATCTAAAAAATAAAAAACTAAAAAAATATCCTTACAAACATCATTATAAGAAAGCTATTAGCGGCGGTTTTGCATCCAGTGGCGTAGTTAGGGGGGACAAGGGTGGCATCTTGCCAAATTGTCTGCAAAGTAGAACTTCCTGGATAATTTTTATTTTTATTATAACTGATTTCTGGAAAAATTGTTCTATACTAAAAAATACACTAATATATCCGGAACACTTGAGACAGGTTCTGGAATAATTGAAAGCATATTGTAAGGAGATATTCACCATACCTCGATTCATATAAACAAGCCCTTAGCTTAAAGTTTAGTTCTAATACAAATGCATCTGGCAGCGCTGTTGAGTTGACAACACAGATGCATTGCAGCCAATATGAAGGCATAGAAAAACGATAGAAAAAAAGAGAAATGAAGCGGCCATTATAATTTGACCGGCTTCGAGAACGTACGCGATTAATTGTTAATTGTAAAATGAAGTAAATTATAATTTAAACAACTCAAGTTTTTATTGTTTGATGTGTTGGAGGATAAGACCCCTTAGAGCATAGGTATAACGGAGTGATGGCTACAATTAGGAGGCGGCGCCCTCCTCGATGGATACAGGTGTGCAGGCAACACGACGCGCATGAAATGTTGATTTTTATCTGGCGGAGATGCGGTGAGTGTGAAAATTAGAAGAAAAGTTCCAATATGCCGACCGTGCATCGGAGGATTGCAGGTGGTGAGTGGAGAATTTTTTTGGATGTGTTCAGCTTTGCCATAGCAGTGGAAATATAAAGTGCGTGTGTTGAGGAATAAAATTTAATAAAAACACAATTTTATAAATCAAAATTTAACAAAACTGCAATACAATTTTCTAAATCAAAATTTAGCAAAACTAAAATACAATTTTCTAAATCAAAATTTAAAAAAGCTAAAATACAATTTTCTAAAAAAAAATTTTACAAAACTACAATACAATTTTCTAAATCAAAATTTAACAAAACTAAAACACAATTTTCTAAATCAAAATTTAACAAAACTAAACTAAAATTGTCTAAATCAAAATTTAACAAAACTACAATACAATTTTCTAAATCGAAATTTGACAAAACTACAATTTTAATAAAATTAAACTAAACGTACAAAATCTTATCGACAAAATTAATAACGCTATAAAATAAAAAGTAATAAAAATTCTAAAAATCCACAGTACAAAAATTAATTACGGCGGAAATAATAAACTAACTAACAAATTATAACCAAAATTTTAATAAGAACAGAGGTAACAACAAATTCTACAAACTAGTAAGATCATAATATATAATAACAAAGAGATAATAATTGATAAAATCAAAAAAAAAAAGTTAACTTTCGTAAAACCAGCGTGCCTGCACATAACGGCACTCGCACTCGAACCATGCCACGCATAACGGAACCCAAAAATAACGCCACACAATATAACGCCATTTTCCACCACCACCAGCATCAACGCTCAAAGCCCCGACTTCAATTGCCAAGTCTGAAGTTCTTTCATATTTACAAACGCAACATCTTGGTTGATTGTGGCGATGTTATTGGAATGCATAAGCTTGTGTTAAGCGCATCTTTATGAAAAATGTCATTGTGTCACGGCCTTCAGCGGCGAACATCAGCGGTCAGCGTCATAATAGCGGCAGCGAACATGGCAGCATCAAATATGATCGAAAATATAGATGGTGCAGGCGCAAACTTCGGTGGAAAGCAGCGGAGCGTAACAAAATTCTAGTAGGTCACTTTCACCACACCAAAAACTTTCACACAATCTTTAACATAATTTAAGCACAGAAATACACTGATTGGAGTTTTAGAGAGTAAAAGTTAAAATTCTGAACACATTAGCTGAATAAAAAGTGCACAAATAATTGTTAAATAACAAATACAGACAGTGGTAGTTTAACAAATTCTGCTGTGGTAAGTGGTGAATGCCACCTACTAGAATTTTGTGAAGCTTGCTTCACACGATTTTTCGTCCCTGCAACATCTTTATTTTCGATAATATTTGGCAGCATTAACATCGCAGCAACAGCAGAAGAATCAGCAATGATCCCGGTGGTACCTTGGAAGAAGCAGCATTTAAGTACAATACATATGTATGTATATGGAGTTTTTTTGTAAATTTTTTCTACGTTTACGTATGTATATACATAAAATTAGGGATTTTTTTTTGAAGAAATACGGTGGTTCCGTTCATAACAACCAAATATAAATTTTTTTCTTAAAACGGTGGTAGTTTAGAGCAACCAAATAGATTTTTTTGTTTTCGAAGGGGGGGGGGGGGGGGGGGGGGACGACGTCCTTTTATATAAAACACTTGGATTTTTTTACTAACACGGTGCGTCCGTCTAAATTTAACCACTAATAATACAACAGTTTTCAACAATTTAAAAAGTTTCGAACCATTTTATAAATTTCAACATTTGCACATCTACATTTAAATTTTTTTCTCAAGTTTGAATTCATTTTACAAATTTACAATTTCTTCAAATTTTTCATATTTTCAAATTTTTAATTTAAAAATTTCTCAATTCAATTTACAAATTCTCATATTTTCAAGCTTCCATTTTTCAAATTCATTTCAAAAATCTTTTATTTAAAATTTCACATTTCTGAATTTCCATTTTTCAAATTTTCATTTTACTTCAGGTACAATTTTTTAATACGTCGATTTTCCAACAAAATACTAATTTTCAGTCTTATATGGCGAATTATATAAGCAGTTTGTATGTAACCTGTAAATTTTGGAAAATTCTATTACAACGGTGGTTCCGCGAAAAACCAATTAAGATTTTTTTTTGATATAAAACGGTGGTTCCGTGAAAAACCAATTATGATTTTTTTTAATAAAGCGGTGCGCCCGTGGTTACCATATACTTATATACTTTTGAACCAATTTTAAATTCAATTACTTCTTACATATTTTTCATATCAATATTTCAGGTTCAATTCAATTTTCCACTAAATTTCTAAATAATTCGTCAGCGACAATGCACTATAAATAAGTTACCTTTTCCAAGATTTTTTTTCCTTAACATTTCAGCTTCAATTATAAATTCCGACATTCAAATAAGTGCTTCATTAATTTCATAGTAGTTAAACTAAATTCTTTTGCTCTTTTTATAACTACATATGTACAACTTTAGAAATAGGAAGCAAGTTCACAGAACTTCAGATTCAGAACCAGATTCCAATAAATAGCTTCAAGCTCCGAAAGTTTAACTTCAGCTTCAACCGAAACAGTCACAAATCGGGAAAATAGATTATCTTTGTCGACACACTTCCCAGGCTTCGAAGATTCTTCTAGCAAAAATTTAACTTCTTCTAAACTAGATTCAAATCTTGAATCGTTAAAAATTAACTTCAATTTCTTCTACTTTAAACCCAGATCTTAACGATCCAATTAGTGCAAAGGTTGCCTCACCTTCTTCTAATTCAGCTTCAAACCTTAACGATCAAATCATGGCAACACTTGAGCAAAAGAAATCTTTCATTACCACGTGTGCTACTTCTATTAAAGAAAACTATAGCGGTGATCCTCTAGCACTTGAGACCTCTATAGACAAGATTGAATTACTGGAAGAGTTCGCCGACGAAAATTTAACTGGTACCTTTATAGCATTTTTGAAATCAAAACTTGAGGGTAAAGCCCAAAAAGCAATACCAACGCAAGTAACTTCAGTTAATGACATTAAAGTAGCTCTACGTAGTAGGATCAAACCAGACAACTCGAAAGTTGTAGCTGGGGAAATAGCAGCGTTGCACGTTAACAATAACAATTATACAGATTTTGCCAAAAAAGTTGAACATTTAGCTGGCTCACTTGAGCGGTCTCTTATTATTGAAGGGATCACTCAAGCGAAAGCTCATGAAACGGCAGTCGAACAAACGGCTAACGTGTGTCGTTTAAACGCAAGATCCAATTTAGTCAAAACTAGTTTAGCCTCAATGGCATTTACTGATCCGAAAGACGTAGCAGCGAAACTAATTGTAGAACAAAATAACGAAGTGACAGAGCGTCAGGTTTTAGCTTTTCGATCACGTGGTAACAATACATTCAGAAATCACGTGGTAGTTATCGTGGCTTTTACCCAAATCGCAGCTATACTGTTTATAGAAATAATAGTTCATTTTCATACAACAGCAACCGTAACGGTAACAATAGTCAGCGATATCGATATGATAACAGAAATACATACCAAAATAGTAACAACAGCAATACACGTTCAAACTAAATTCAAATACAAACAAGTAAGAACGGGACTGTCTTCGGCTGTGCCGAAGACTTCATACCTTTCATGAATGGGGCTGAACAATAATCTTATCCCGTCCGTAATCTCCGAAAAATCGGATGTATAAGATAAGAAATATATAGTGAACAGATCTGCATACCTTAACGATTTTTAAGATAAATATAAAATAAAAAACAGGTAGGTACTTTGTGTGAGGATGCAAAGTTTCTGGTTTTTTGTGGTCTGCGTGTAAAAACTATGACTGCGAATCACGTATTTCAACAATATATGACGTAAACGTAACTATTTGATGAAATTTGATGAATTTTGAAGCTTCTAGCCGTAAAAAGGGGGCAAAAATTTAGTTTATATGGGGTATATAATATATAAACCACCGATCTCTATGATTTTTTCAGACAACAATATATGCTATACACGTAAGCATTTGGTGAAATTTGAAGCTTCTAGCTGTTAAAATGGGGAAGAAATTGCGCAAAGTTTCTTAACTGAACAATCGGTTGTATGAGATATATACTATATATACCATCGATCTCAATGATTTTTTCAGACAACAATATATGCTATACACGTAAGCATTTGGTGAAAGTTGAAGCTTCTAGCTGTTAAAATGGGGAAGAAATTGCGCAAAGTTTCTAATCTGAACAATCGGTAGTATGGGATATATACTATATATACCACCGGTATCTATGATTTTCTCAGACAACAATATATGCTATACACGTAAGCATTTAGTGAAATTTGAATATATCTAAACGATTTTTAAGATAAATATAAAATAAAAAATAGGTAGGTAATCTGTGTGAGGATGCAAAGCTTCACGTTTTTTGTGGTCTGCATGTAAAAACAATGACTACGAATCACGTATTTCAAAAATATATGACGTAAACGTAACTATTTGATGAAATTTGATGAATTTTGAAGCTTCTAGCCGTAAAAAGGGGCAAAAATGAGAGTTTATATGAAGTATATAATGTATATACCACCGATCTCTATAATTTTTTCAGACAACAATATATGCTATATACGTAAGCATTTTGTGAAATTTGAAGCTTCTAGCTGTTAAAACGGGGCAGAAATTGCGCAAAGTTTCTTATCTGAACAATCGGTTGTATGAGATATATACTATATATACAACCGATCTCTGTGATTTTTTCAGACAACAATATATGCTATATACTTAAGCATTTGGTGAAATTTGAAGCTTCTAGCTGTTAAAATGGGGTAGAAATTGCGAAAAGTTTCTTATCTGAACAAGCGGTTGTATGAGATATATACTATATATATAACCGATCTCTATGATTTTTTCAGACAACAATATATGCTATATACGTAAGCAATCGGTGAAATTTGAAGCTAATAGCTGTTAAAATGGGGTAGAAATTGCGAAAAGTTTCTTATCTGAACAATCGGTTGTATGAGATATATACTATATATACAACCGATCTCTATGATTTTTTCAGACAACAATATATGCTATATACGTAAGTATTCGGTGATATTTGAAGCTTCTAGCTGTTAAAATGGGGCTAAAATTTGCGAAAATATATATATATATACTATATATATATACTATATATACCACCATATATATACTATATATACCACCGATCTTTATGATTTTTTCAGACAACAATATATGCTATATACCTAAGCATTCGTTGAAATTTGAAGCCTCTAGCTCTTAAAATGGGGCAGTAATTACGAAAAGTTCCTTATCTGAACAATCGGTTGTGGGGGATATATACTATATATACGACCGCTCTCATCAATTTTTTCAGGCAACAATATGTGCAATATACGAAAGTATATGGTGAAGTTTGAAGCTTCAATCTGTTAAATTAGGTAAGATATTACAAAAATCCTCTTTTTCTGAAAAATCGGTTGTATGGAGGATATATGCTATAGTGGTCCGATCCGGTCGGTTCCGACAAATGTCTAATCGGACACCCAAATACACCCGCTCACCAAATTTTATCAAGATATCTCAAAAATTGAGGGACTAGTTTGCATACAAACAGACAGACGGAGAGACGGACAGACGGACATGGCTAAATCAACTCAGCTCTTCAACCTGATTATTTCGGTATACATAATGGTGGGTCTATCTATTTTCCTTTAAGGAATTACAATTTTCGGTTTCGTGACGAAATTAATATACCATTTCGTTTTCATGAAAGGTATAAAAATAGGTAGGTAATCTGTCTGAGGATGCAAAGCTTCACGTTTTTTGTGGTCTGCATGTAAAAACTATGACTACGAATCACGTATTTCAAAAATATATGACGTAAACGTAACTATTTGATGCAATTTGATGAATTTTGAAGCTTCTAGCCGTAAAAAAGGGGCAAAAATGAGAGTTTATATGAACTATATAATATATATACCACCAATCTCTATGATTTTTTCAGACAACAATATATGCTATATACGTAAGCATTTTGTGAAATTTGAAGCTTCTAGCTGTTAAAACGGGGCAGAAATTGCGCAAAGTTTCTTATCTGAACAATCGGTTGTATGAGATATATACTATATATACAACCGATCTCTATGATTTTTTCAGACAACAATATATGCTATATACTTAAGCATTTGGTGAAATTTGAAGCTTCTAGCTGTTAAAATGGGGTAGAAATTGCAAAAAGTTTCTTATCTGAACAATCGGTTGTATGAGATATATACTATATATACAACCGATCTCTATGATTTTTTCAGACAACAATATATGCTATATACGTAAGCAATCGGTGAAATTTGAAGCTTATAGCTGTTAAAATGGGGTAGAAATTGCGAAAAGTTTCTTATCTGAACAATCGGTTGTATGAGATATATACTATATATACAACCGATCTCTATGATTTTTTCAGACAACAATATATGCTATATACGTAAGTATTCGGTGGAATTTGAAGCTTCTAGCTGTTAAAATGGCGCTGAAATTTGCGAAAATATATATATATATATATATATACTATATATATATACTATATATATCCCCATATATATACTATATATACCACCGATCTTTATGATTTTTTTAGACAACAATATATGCTATATACCTAAGCATTCGTTGAAATTTGAAGCCTCTAGCTCTTAAAATGGGGCAGTAATTACCAAAAGTTCCTTATCTGAACAATCGGTTGTGGGGGATATATACTATATATACGACCGATCTCGTCAATTTTTTCAGGCAACAATATGTGCAATATACAAAAGTATATGGTGAAGTTTGAAGCTTCAATCTGTTAAATTGGGTAAGATATTACAAAAATCCTCTTTTTCTGAAAAATCGGTTGTATGGAGGATATATGCTATAGTGGTCCGATCCGGTCGGTTCCGACAAATGTCTAATCGGATACCCAAATACACCCGCTCACCAAATTTTATCAAGATATCACAAAAATTGAGGGACCAGTTTGCATACAAACAGACAGACGGACAGACGGACATGGCTCAGCTCTTCAACCTGATTATTTCGGTATACTTAATGGTGGGTCTATCTATTTTCCTTTAAGGACTTACAATTTTCGGTTTCGTGACGAAATTAATATACCATTTCATTTTCATGAAAGGTATAAAAACAGGTAGGTACTTTGTGTGAGGATGCAAAGTTTCTGGTTTTTTGTTGTCTGCGTGTAAAAACTATGACTGCGAATCACGTATTTCAACAATATATGACGTAAACGTAACTATTTGATGAAATTTGCTGAATTTTGAAGCTTCTAGCCGTAAAAAGGGGGCAACAATTGAGTTTATATGGGGTATATAATACATATACCACCGATCTCTATGATTTTTTCAGACAACAATATATGCTATACACGTAAGCATTTGGTGAAATTTGAAGCTTCTAGCTGTTAAAATGGGGAAGAAATTGCGCAAAGTTTCTTATCTGAACAATCGGTTGTATGGGATATATACTATATATACCACCGGTATCTATGATTTTCTCAGACAACAATATATGCTATACACGTAAGCATTTAGTGAAATTTGAACATATCTAAACAATTTTTAAGATAAATATAAAATAAAAAATAGGTAGGTAATCTGTGTGAGGATGCAAAGCTTCGCGTTTTTTGTGGTCTGCATGTAAAAACTATGACTACGAATCACGTATTTCAAAAATATATGACGTAAACGTAACTATTTGATGAAATTTGATGAATTTTGAAGCTTCTAGCAGTAAAAAAGGGGCAAAAATGACAGTTTATATGAAGTATATAATATATATACCACCGATCTCTATGATTTTTTCAGACAACTATATATGCTATATACGTAAGCATATGGTGAAATTTGAAGCGTCTAGCTGTTAAAAAGGGGCAGACATTGCGCAAAGTTTCTTAACTGAACAATCGGATGTATGAGATATATACTATATATACCATCGATCTCAATGATTTTTTCAGACAACAATATATGCTATACACGTAAGCATTTGGTGAAAGTTAAAGCTTCTAGCTGTTAAAATGGGGAAGAAATTGCGCAAAGCTTCTTATCTGAACAATCGGTTGTATGGGATATATACTATATATACCACCGGTATCTATGATTTTCTCAGACAACAATATATGCTATACACGTAAGCATTTAGTGAAATTTGAACATATCTAAACGATTTTTAAGATAAATATAAAATAAAAAATAGGTAGGTAATCTGTGTGAGGATGCAAAGCTTCACGTTTTTTGTGGCCTGCATGTAAAAACAATGACTACGAATCACGTATTTCAAAAATATATGACGTAAACTTAACTATTTGATGAAATTTGATGAATTTTGAAGCTTCTAGCCGTAAAAAAGGGGCAAAAATGAGAGTTTATATGAAGTATATAATATATATACCACCGATCTCTATGATTTTTTCAGACAACAATATATGCTATATACGTAAGCATTTTGTGAAATTTGAAGCTTCTAGCTGTTAAAACGGGGCAGAAATTGCGCAAAGTTTCTTATCTGAACAATCGGTTGTATGAGATATATACTATATATACAACCGATCTCTATGATTTTTTCAGACAACAATATATGCTATATACTTAAGCATTTGGTGAAATTTGAAGCTTCTAGCTGTTAAAATGGGGTAGAAATTGCGAAAAGTTTCTTATCTGAACAATCGGTTGTATGAGATATATACTATATATACAACCGATCTCTATGATTTTTTCAGACAACAATATATGCTATATACGTAAGCAATCGGTGAAATTTTAAGCTTATAGCTGTTAAAATGGGGTAGAAATTGCGAAAAGTTTCTTATCTGAACAATCGGTTGTATGAGATATATACTATATATACAACCGATCTCTATGATTTTTTCAGACAACAATATATGCTATATACGTAAGCAATCGGTGAAATTTGAAGCTTATAGCTGTTAAAATGGGGTAGAAATTGCGAAAAGTTTCTTATCTGAACAATCGGTTGTATGAGATATATACTATATATACAACCGATCTCTATGATTTTTTCAGACAACAATATATGCTATATACGTAAGTATTCGGTGAAATTTGAAGCTTCTAGCTGTTAAAATGGGGCTAAAATTTGCGAAAATATATATATATATATACTATATATATATACTATATATACCACCATATATATACTATATATACCACCGATCTTTATAACTTTTTCAGACAACAATATATGCTATATACCTAAGCATTCGTTGAAATTTGAAGCCTCTAGCTCTTAAAATGGGGCAGTAATTACCAAAAGTTCCTTATCTGAACAATCGGTTGTGGGGGATATATACTATATATACGACCGATATCGTCAAATTTTTCAGGCAACAATATGTGCAATATACGAAAGTATGTGGTGAAGTTTGAAGCTTCAATCTGTTAAATTGGGTAAGATATTACAAAAATCCTCTTTTTCTGAAAAATCGGTTGTATGGAGGATATATGCTATAGTGGTCCGATCCGGTCGGTTCCGACAAATGTCTAATCGGACACCCAAATACACGCGCTCACCAAATTTTATCAAGATATCTCAAAAATTGAGGGACTAGTTTGCATACAAACAGACAGACGGACAGACGGACATGGCTCAGCTCTTCAACCTGATTATTTCGGTATACTTAATGGTGGGTCTATCTATTTTCCTTTAAGGACTTACAATTTTCGGTTTCGTGACGAAATTAATATACCATTTCATTTTCATGAAAGGTATAAAAACAGGTAGGTACTTTGTGTGAGGATGCAAAGTTTCTGGTTTTTTGTGGTCTGCGTGTAAAAACTATGACTGCGAATCACGTATTTCAACAATATATGACGTAAACGTAACTATTTGATGAAATTTGCTGAATTTTGAAGCTTCTAGCCGTAAAAAGGGGGCAAAATTTGAGTTTATATGGGGTATATAATATATATACCACCGATCTCTATGATTTTTTCAGACAACAATATATGCTATACACGTAAGCATTTGGTGAAATTTGAAGCTTCTAGCTGTTAAAATGGGGAAGAAATTGCGCAAAGTTTCTTATCTGAACAATCGGTTGTATGGGATATATACTATATATACCACCGGTATCTATGATTTTCTCAGACAACAATATATGCTATACACGTAAGCATTTAGTGAAATTTGAACATATCTAAACATTTTTAAGATAAATACAAAATAAAAAATAGGTAGGTAATCTGTGTGAGGATGCAAAGCTTCACGTTTTTTGTGGTCTGCATGTAAAAACTGTGACTACGAATCACGTATTTCAAAAATATATGACGTAAACGTAACTATTTGATGAAATTTGATGAATTTTGAAGCTTCTAGCCGTAAAAAAGGGGCAAAAATGACAGTTTATATGAAGTATATAATATATATACCACCGATCTCTATGATTTTTTCAGACAACAATATATGCTATATACGTAAGCATATGGTGAAATTTGAAGCGTCTAGCTGTTAAAAAGGGGCAGACATTGCGCAAAGTTTCTTAACTGAACAATCGGATGTATGAGATATTTACTATATATACCATCGATCTCAATGATTTTTTCAGACAACAATATATGCTATACACGTAAGCATTTGGTGAAAGTTAAAGCTTCTAGCTGTTAAAATGGGGAAGAAATTGCGCAAAGTTTCTTATCTGAACAATCGGTTGTATGGGATATATACTATATATACCACCGGTATCTGTGATTTTCTCAGACAACAATATATGCTATACACGTAAGCATTTAGTGAAATTTGAACATATCTAAACGATTTTTAAGATAAATATAAAATAAAAAATAGGTAGGTAATCTGTGTGAGGATGCAAAGCTTCACGTTTTTTGTGGCCTGCATGTAAAAACAATGACTACGAATCACGTATTTCAAAAATATATGACGTAAACGTAACTATTTGATGAAATTTGATGAATTTTGAAGCTTCTAGCCGTAAAAAAGGGGCAAAAATGAGAGTTTATATGAAGTATATAATATATATACCACCGATCTCTATGATTTTTTCAGACAACAATATATGCTATATACGTAAGCATTTTGTGAAATTTGAAGCTTCTAGCTGTTAAAACGGGGCAGAAATTGCGCAAAGTTTCTTATCTGAACAATCGGTTGTATGAGATATATACTATATATACAACCGATCTCTATGATTTTTTCAGACAACAATATATGCTATATACTTAAGCATTTGATGAAATTTGAAGCTTCTAGCTGTTAAAATGGGGTAGAAATTGCGAAAAGTTTCTTATCTGAACAATCGGTTGTATGAGATATATACTATATATACAACCGATCTCTATGATTTTTTCAGACAACAATATATGCTATATACGTAAGCAATCGGTGAAATTTTAAGCTTATAGCTGTTAAAATGGGGTAGAAATTGCGAAAAGTTTCTTATCTGAACAATCGGTTGTATGAGATATATACTATATATACAACCGATCTCTATGATTTTTTCAGACAACAATATATGCTATATACGTAAGCAATCGGTGAAATTTGAAGCTTATAGCTGTTAAAATGGGGTAGAAATTGCGAAAAGTTTCTTATCTGAACAATCGGTTGTATGAGATATATACTATATATACAACCGATCTCTATGATTTTTTCAGACAACAATATATGCTATATACGTAAGTATTCGGTGAAATTTGAAGCTTCTAGCTGTTAAAATGGGGCTAAAATTTGCGAAAATATATATATATATATACTATATATATATACTATATATACCACCATATATATACTATATATACCACCGATCTTTATGACTTTTTCAGACAACAATATATGCTATATACCTAAGCATTCGTTGAAATTTGAAGCCTCTAGCTCATAAAATGGGGCAGTAATTACCAAAAGTTCCTTATCTGAACAATCGGTTGTGGGGGATATATACTATATATACGACCGATCTCGTCAATTTTTTCAGGCAACAATATGTGCAATATACGAAAGTATATGGTGAAGTTTGAAGCTTCAATCTGTTAAATTGGGTAAGATATTACAAAAATCCTCTTTTTCTGAAAAATCGGTTGTATGGAGGATATATGCTATAGTGGTCCGATCCGGTCGGTTCCGACAAATGTCTAATCGGACACCCAAATACACGCGCTCACCAAATTTTATCAAGATATCTCAAAAATTGAGGGACTAGTTTGCATACAAACAGACAGACGGACAGACGGACATGGCTCAGCTCTTCAACCTGATTATTTCGGTATACTTAATGGTGGGTCTATCTATTTTCCTTTAAGGACTTACAATTTTCGGTTTCGTGACGAAATTAATATACCATTTCATTTTCATGAAAGGTATAAAAACAGGTAGGTACTTTGTGTGAGGATGCAAAGTTTCTGTTTTTTTGTGGTCTGCGTGTAAAAACTATGACTGCGAATCACGTATTTCAACAATATATGACGTAAACGTAACTATTTGATGAAATTTGCTGAATTTTGAAGCTTCTAGCCGTAAAAAGGGGGCAAAATTTGAGTTTATATGGGGTATATAATATATATACCACCGATCTCTATGATTTTTCCAGACAACAATATATGCTATACACGTAAGCATTTGGTGAAATTTGAAGCTTCTAGCTGTTAAAATGGGGAAGAAATTGCGCAAAGTTTCTTATCTGAACAATCGGTTGTATGGGATATATACTATATATACCACCGGTATCTATGATTTTCTCAGACAACAATATATGCTATACACGTAAGCATTTAGTGAAATTTGAACATATCTAAACATTTTTAAGATAAATACAAAATAAAAAATAGGTAGGTAATCTGTGTGAGGATGCAAAGCTTCACGTTTTTGTGGTCTGCATGTAAAAACTATGACTACGAATCACGTATTTCAAAAATATATGACGTAAACGTAACTATTTGATGAAATTTGATGAATTTTGAAGCTTCTAGCCGTAAAAAAGGGGCAAAAATGACAGTTTATATGAAGTATATAATATATATACCACCGATCTCTATGATTTTTTCAGACAACAATATATGCTATATACGTAAGCATATGGTGAAATTTGAAGCGTCTAGCTGTTAAAAAGGGGCAGACATTGCGCAAAGTTTCTTAACTGAACAATCGGATGTATGAGATATATACTATATATACCATCGATCTCAATGATTTTTTCAGACAACAATATATGCTATACACGTAAGCATTTGGTGAAAGTTAAAGCTTCTAGCTGTTAAAATGGGGAAGAAATTGCGCAAAGTTTCTTATCTGAACAATCGGTTGTATGGGATATATACTATATATACCACCGGTATCTATGATTTTCTCAGACAACAATATATGCTATACACGTAAGCATTTAGTGAAATTTGAACATATCTAAACGATTTTTAAGATAAATATAAAATAAAAAATAGGTAGGTAATCTGTGTGAGGATGCAAAGCTTCACGTTTTTTGTGGCCTGCATGTAAAAACAATGACTACGAATCACGTATTTCAAAAATATATGACGTAAACGTAACTATTTGATGAATTTTGAAGCTTCTAGCCGTAAAAAAGGGGCAAAAATGAGAGTTTATATGAAGTATATAATATATATACCACCGATCTCTATGATTTTTTCAGACAACAATATATGCTATATACGTAAGCATTTTGTGAAATTTGAAGCTTCTAGCTGTTAAAACGGGGCAGAAATTGCGCAAAGTTTCTTATCTGAACAATCGGTTGTATGAGATATATACTATATATACAACCGATCTCTATGATTTTTTCAGACAACAATATATGCTATATACTTAAGCATTTGGTGAAATTTGAAGCTTCTAGCTGTTAAAATGGGGTAGAAATTGCGAAAAGTTTCTTATCTGAACAATCGGTTGTATGAGATATATACTATATATACAACCGATCTCTATGATTTTTTCAGACAACAATATATGCTATATACGTAAGCAATCGGTGAAATTTGAAGCTTATAGCTGTTAAAATGGGGTAGAAATTGCGAAAAGTTTCTTATCTGAACAATCGGTTGTATGAGATATATACTATATATACAACCGATCTCTATGATTTTTTCAGACAACAATATATGCTATATACGTAAGCAATAAGTGAAATTTGAAGCTTATAGCTGTTAAAATGGGGTACAAATTGCGAAAAGTTTCTTATCTGAACAATCGGTTGTATGAGATATATACTATATATACAACCGATCTCTATGATTTTTTCACACAACAATATATGCTATATACGTAAGTATTCGGCGAAATTTGAAGCTTCTAGCTGTTAAAATGGGGCTAAAATTTGCGAAAATATATATATATATACTATATATATATACTATATATACCACCATATATATACTATATATACCACCGATCTTTATGATTTTTTCAGACAACAATATATGCTATATACCTAAGCATTCGTTGAAATTTGAAGCCTCTAGCTCTTAAAATGGGGCAGTAATTACGAAAAGTTCCTTATCTGAACAATCGGTTGTGGGGGATATACTATATATACGACCGATCTCATCAATTTTTTCAGGCAACAATATGTGCAATATACGAAAGTATATGGTGAAGTTTGAAGCTTCAATCTGTTAAATTGGGTAAGATATTACAAAAATCCTCTTTTTCTGAAAAATCGGTTGTATGGAGGATATATGCTATAGTGGTCCGATCCGGTCGGTTCCGACAAATGTCTAATCGGACACCCAAATACACCCGCTCACCAAATTTTATCAAGATATCTCAAAAATTGAGGGACTAGTTTGCGTACAAACAGACAGACGGACAGACGGACATGGCTAAATCAACTCAGCTCTTCAACCTGATTATTTCGGTATACTTAATGGTGGGTCTATATATTTTCCTTTAAGGACTTACAATTTTCGGTTTCGTGACGAAATTAATATAACATTTCATTTTCATGAAAGGTATAAAAATAGTAACAATAAAGGTAACAATTCAAGATCGCCAAACGGTAGAGGTAGAAATACAAACGTCCGCGCTTTAAACGCGAGTGCACCTCAGTAGCGAACACTGGGGGAGGACGAACTAAATCGGGAGTCATTGGTGCCGTATGTCGTATCGCTGTAGTCGTATCCCTAACGTAATCAGCTGTTTATCGTTACGACGGTAAACCAAAGACCAATTGGTTGGCTACGATACGGTTCCGACCTTAGCGGCACCAATAATCGATTGCATTGATTCCAAAAGGTTGGTCGAATCAGCTGTTTTAAGGTTACCGATACGGTTACCGATACGGTTACCGATAAAGCACCAATGTCTGCAGCTTAAGCGAGTAAAAGATTTTCCCTCACCAATAGGCATCTATTGTTTAAATTTTAATTATTCAGATTTCATAGAATTACAACTTAACGAGTCACAAAAATTTTGTTCTTTCCTAGTAGACACTGGAGCAGACATTTAAGATATCATGTATAGACAGTAGTATTTCCTTAAATAAAAACGATATTATTAACATTACCGGTGTCACTACCCATTCAGTTTCCACCTTAGGTAAAATTACAGTAAATTTATATTTTTCAAACTTTTCTCTTAAACATTCTTTACATGTAGTAAATGAAGACTTTAATATTCCATCCGATGGCATACTGGGTAAAGATTTTCTGAAAATTAACAAATGCATTATTAATTATGAAAGAAATAGTATTTCCTTTTGGGTAGGTAGTGAAAAATTCGCGGTACCAATCCTGCACGGAACAGAAAGCGACATTTGTATCTTTTCTCCCAGATGTGAAATTTTCCGACTTTTTGATTTAGGAGACTCACCCGAGCCACTTTTTGTGGACTCGCAGGCAATTGACAAGGGTGTTTTCACAGCTAGGTACATTGTTAATTACAGTAACCCAATAATTAAAGTCATAAACACCACGGATGATGCAAAGTATGTGAAAAGAAAGAGTATTCGGACAGAAAAACTTTCAAATTTCAATGTTTATACAATTACCAAGAGAGAAACAGAAGACAAACGTACGAAAAACTGATTTCAATTTTAAAAAATCAAATACCTCAACATGCTCAAAGTAAATTAATTGACCGTTGCATAGATTATGCCGAAATTTTCGATCTTGACACGGACAAAATGACTTTAAACAACTTTTACGAGCAAAAATTAAGATTGGCAGACAGTGAGCCGGTATATCGTCGCTGCGCTAACGAAAACAGTTATGTGTTTTTCTTAAAATTTTTTTTATTGCATATTTTATTATCATTATATAGATCGCACATTTCTGCATACGCCGTTTTTTTATATCTCTTTTGGTTTAGAAGTGATCGTGTTCTTACAGTACTAGAAGTACTCTGAAAACGGTTATGTACTTACTCACTAGCTTATAATTTTTTTAATCGCTGGCGAAAGTGCTTTGATTTCAACGTAAAAAATAATTACAAACCATCTCGCTTCCCAAGGCAGCCGGTTCTATGAACTGGAGCGACTCGGAATTTTTCCCGACCAAGGGCTGTCATCTCAGTGTAACCCCATTTAATTTGTTGCGTCTCTCCCACAAATTGTTGTCCTCCCAGCAGAACCTTGCAGCGTGACTCCACTATATTCTCCTGCTCCGGGAGGGTATCGAACCCAACCCAGGACCTGCACCAGACCCCGGTCCAGAGAAATAGTTTTGCTGCGTTTGCCGGAAAATAATCTTTTTAGGACGGCAACACTCTTGTCAGTGTGTCACGTGCAAGGGATTGTTGCATCGGACAGGATGTTCTGGTCTAGAGCCCAAAACCTCTTCTCTTAACTTTTATAAATTTTTTGTGACCTTTGCTGTTTACGCCCAACGGCGTCCTTCAGTCTGCGCCTTAGCCCCCCCCCCCCTCACTACCTTCTAGCTGCCCCTCTTCTCAGCAAGCCATATCAAGTAACCACTGCTGCTCCGGTCCCATGGCGCCACCAACTCATACGGTCGCTTTTACTCATAACTAAAATCTCCGTAGTAGAGTCGGTAGCAATGCCGAGCACCAGCCCCCGGCCCCTCCTCCTCTGTCCGGCACTCGAGTAGATCAGAGAAACAGATTCTTAAGTCCCTACCAACTTTTGCACCGTTTGCCAGCAAATAATATATATTGTAACGAATTTACTGCAATTCCTCTCATTCCAAATCTTCTGCTAACGTTCGTATCACTAAACTGTTGAATAAATAACTCCACTATTCAATAATGCAAAATGGCCTTTATTGAAGTACTTTACAATAACACTAATACTTCACAACCAATGGGTTGCTTAAATCGAACTGATTGTCGTGCCTCTCCTGTGGCTGCCTTTTATACTCTGTGATCTCTCGTTTGCATACTTCTAGGCTCTTCCAGAATTTACTTAGTTACTGCCATATAATTATAACTACAGAAGCACGTGTATAGCTTCTCATATGCGCGTGTATTTGTGAGCGACACTTCCACAATTATAATTGCCTACATTTGCGAGCATCTCAGATAAGATATCTGCATGTGTTTGTGCGTTGCTTCTCCGCTGCGTGTATGTACATATGTGTAGACATAATGATTGAATTATTGATGTGCATACAAGTCACTGCTTAGCATCGCCTTAGAGATGATGGTATCCCTTTGTGCTGCTAATATTCGTTACAATATGTTTGCAGCACCGGCCCCATGCACCTCCTGCCTTGGACGATGCCACTTTCCTGGATGTTCTGGTCTCACCGACGGCAACCCACCGTCGGGTTTCATCGCGCCATACTGCCAGGCCGCTAACCCAACTACACCGGGTACCCAAATGCTTACTCACGGACGTCCAGTTCCAGGGCCACAACAGCAATTGCATCCTGGCTTCCCTCAACTCAGACGTAGTCACCTATCACTTACCCTCAGAGTGACGACGTCTCCCCCCTTACACTTCAAAGTGCTGCAGTTAAACTGGTTGGGTTAACTAGGAAGATCACGGAGATAGTTGATTTCATGTAGTGGCATAACATACGCATTGCAGCGATACAAGAAACCAAACACACAGCAGGATCTGCTCTGCAGACCTGCTCTGGACATAACGTCCAGAGAAAAGATCGCGAAAGCGAAATTGCAGGCGGTCTCGCGTTTATCACCCACCACACAGTGCAATATAATTTATTTGATCCCGACAACGGCATTACGCTACCGACTGTCTTACACCCTAAAATTTGGGTGTGACGTTCGATCAGGATCTACATTTTGGATTGTACCGAAAATCCAGAGCCGTAATAAAATCCTCAAATCTCTTACCGGCAGCACTTGAGGTAAATACAAAGAAACGCTAATTACTACTTACAAAGCAATTGGCCGGCCGATTGCATGCTACACGTCCCCGATATGGTCGCCAAGCCTAAATGTTACTCACCGGAGGAAAATACGGACCTGCCAAAATACTGCGCTCAGAACCGCTACGGGCTGTCTTCTTATGTCCCCAGAACACCACGTACGAGGCGAGAGTACTCCCCATTACTTACTTACTTACTTAATTGGCGCTTAACCGTCTAAACGGTTATGGCCGTCCAACAAGGCGCGCCAGTCGCTCCTTCGCTCCGCCAACCGGCGCCAATTGGTCACACCAAGGGAGTTTAAATCGTTTTCCACCTGGTCCTTCCAACGGAGTGGGGGCCGCCCTCTACCTCTGCTTCCATAGGCGGGTTCCGATAGAAGCACTTTCTTGGCCGGAGCATCATCTTTCATTCGCATAACATGGCCTAGCCTGCGCAGCCGCTGCGTTTTAATTCGCTGGGCTATGTTGATGTCTGTGTATAGCTCGTACAGCTCATCATTAAATCTTCTTCGGTACTCGCCATCGCCAACGCGTAGAGGTCCATAAATCTTTCGAAGAACTTTTCTCTCGAACACTCCCAAAGCCGCTTCATCTGCTTATGTCATGGTCTTGCTTCTGTCCCATATAGCAGGACGGGTACGATAAGTGACTTGTAGAGTATGATTTTCGTTCGCCGAGAGAGGACTTTACGTTTCAATTGCCTACCTAGTCCAAAGTAGCATTTATTGGCAAGACTGATTCTTCGCTGGATTTCAGTGCTGATGTTGTTGCTAGTGTTGATGCTGTTTCCCAAAACTCCTCATTAGGGAGAGAAATAAAATGATATACGAACAGTTTCTGTTGAATACCAACAAACCTGGGCATCCCAACAGACATTTGATCGATGAAGTAACAACTACCAGGGCTTAAGGGGTAATCTCCATAAGCATTATGAGAAATAGCGGCAAAAATTGCATGCATTTCCCTACCGCCAAAAGAAAATTTGAATCATGTTTGAAAGCAGGTATGTATGTGCTATAAAACGGCGCAAATATTTATCTCGTCGTAATGGGTTAGAAAACATGATTTTTTCCTTCGCACATCAATAACGTACTTTCCATAAAATATTTCAAAAATACGACATTTGCAAAATTTTGCAAATGGACACCAGAAATAAGTTTTTTTGATCTCCTGAAAAGTTACTGAAAAACACATAACTGTTTTCGTGGGCGCAGCGACGATATGTCAAAAGCTATCGATTTCCATACTCTCAACGCGAAGAAATAAACCGCCAAGTAAATAAACTGTAACACAACGATTTGATTGAACCTAGTTACTCTAATTGCAATAGTCCTTTGATTGTAGTCCCAAAGAAAGATACTAATGGTAAAAAAGCTTATCGTATGTGCCTCGATTTTCGCGCAGTAAACAAAAAACTCTTTGCTGGTAAATTTTCAATAGCTAGAGTTGACGATAATTTAAACAATCCCCACAGGGCAAAGTATTTTTCGACATTAGATCTTTTTTCGGGATTTCATCAAATCCCCTTGCATCCTGGCGCACGTGACATTAAGTCTTTCAGCACTGACCGAGGTGCATTTAGATGGAAAGTTCTTCCATTCGGCTTAAATATAGCACCAAATTCATTCGGGAATACCACCCAATGTCGCATTTTTGTACGTCGAAGATATTATCGTCATAGGTTGTAGTGAAACACACCATATTAAAAACCTTTCAAAATTTTCAATATTTGCAGGTCTTTCAATCTCAAACTTAACCCAAATATACTTTTTACGACCAGAAGTTACATTTTTAGGTCACAAATGTTCAGCCAAAGGTTTGTTGCCAGACGACTTCAAAATAAACGCAATTAAAAAGTATACAAAACCGACTGATAAAGACGCGATACGACGATTCGTCGCGTTTGCAAACTATTAAAGCTTATACCAAATTTTGCGTCCCTGGCAGCGCTTCTAAATCGATTAAGCAGATAAATAATAGTTTAAAAAAACTAAAAAAAAACACGCTTTTATAGCTAACCGAACTAAAAAATAGAAAATAAATTTCAATTAAAAAGAGTTTATATAACAGTAGTAGAAGGTCAAACAATCGTTTATAGTTAATCACCTCAAAATAAAATTATAATAAAAATTAAGTTATTAACAGAATAATTTAATTCACAGTAAAAAGCGTGGGTGCTTGATATTGAATGTTACAATCATTCTATTGGCAACTATCTGAGAGGAAAGATATGAAATGTAGTCAAATGCACCCCACGCTTTTTAATCTGAATTAAATTATTCTGTTAATAACTTAAATTTTATTATAATTTTATTTTGAGGTGATTAACTATAAACGATTGTTTGATCTTCTACTACTGATATATAAACTCTTTTTAATTGAAAATTATTTTCTATTTTTTAGTTCGGTTAGCTATAAAAGCGTATTTTTTTTTTTTAGTTTTTTCAAACTATTATTTATTTTTAATTTTTTAGTTCAAGTAATTTTAAAAGTTTTAGTCGAAAGTGATCCTCGAAACGCCAGCGGTCCATAGATGAATTCAACCCCACGGCACCGAAAACGGCCAAGACGCAGGGAGGCTGGACGCGGTTTCGCCGAAATTGCCAAGGATCGGCAGATCATTGGCATTATAGCCGAGAGTAGCGAAGATGGCAAGATCCCGAAACAACAGTGGAAGTGGATCGAGGCCGCTCTCGCTACGATGGCCGTTAAGGTTAAGTAAGACAACCTTGGTTCACTGCCATCTTACACTGATGCAGGGTGGTTCCAGGGTACGGTCAAGCTCTATAGGGTCGCCGTCACGCTGATAGGGGTGGTATATCTGGGCGCGCGCCTCAATGTAGTGGAGGCGCGTGATATCCCCTCACGACCAAGGGCTAGAGCCTGGGTTCCAGTGACGCCAACGGACCCAGCTGATATCCTGGAGATGCCCCAGGAGTACAACCCCAAACAGGTTTGGAAGTCAACCCGGATAAAACCGAGCTTGTCCTCTTCACAAGGATGCACAAAGTACCAAATCTTACACCGCCAAGAATTGAGGTTACGTTCTTAGCGTTTAGCGATCAAGTCTAGTATTTGGGAGTCATTCTGGATAGGAAGCTATTATGAAGTGACCACATAGTGGAGCGATCCAAGAAGGCAGCAGCAGAGCTGTTCACTTGCAAGAAGGCAATTGGCACCTCCTGCGGATTCTCCCCTAAGGTGACCTACTGGATTTACACAGCTATTGTGCGCCCGATTCTTCTTTATGGTGCCTTGGTCTGGTGGCCTGCACTAGCTAAAAGTACCTATCTTAAAATGCTTCAAAAGGTGCAACGGAGTTCGGAGCTGTGCATTACCGGGGCTCTCGGGTCCACTCCAGATTACCTTACATACATACATGGATACATAGACAGATACAGGCCAAGCTAATAAAAACTCGTTAAAAAGGGCTCCAGTATGCTCTTTCGTAGATGTGCCATGCATCCACTTCTATCATTAATAAAGGAATTCGTTTTTCGCATTGTGTGCAAGGTTTCAAATTTATGGTCATTTGGGGTGGTCATAAGTTCAATTGACCTTATTCCCGTTAACCCTATGTCACCCCACCATCACATTATTGCATTGTCATCGAGCCTTCATACGTGTGCAAAGTTTCAATCAAACTTATGGCCATTCAAAGTGGTAATAAGGCAAATTGACCTTACGGCCGTTAACCTTATGTCACCACACCATCACACTAATGCATTGTCACCGAGCCTTGATACGTGTGCAAAGTTTCAATCAAACTTATGGCCATTCAAAGTGGTAATAAGGCCAATTGACCTTATGGCCATTGACCTTATGTCACCGCACCATCACATTAATGCATTGTCATCGATCTTTGATACGTGTGCAAAGTTTCAATCAAACTTATGGCCATTCAAAGTGGTAATAACGTCAATTGACCTTATGGCCATTGACCTTATGTCACCACACCATCACACTCATGCATTGTCATCGAGCCTTAATACGTGTGCAAAGTTTCAATCAAACTTATGGAAATTCAAAGTGGTAATAAGACCAATTGACCTTATGGCCGTTGACATTATGTCACCGCACCGTCACACTAATGCATTGTCATCGAGTCTTGATACGTGTGCAAAGTTTCAATCAAACTTAAGGCCATTCAAAGTGGTAATAAGGCCAATTGGCCTTATGGCCATTGACCTTATGTCACCACACCACCACATTAATGCATTGTCATCGGTCCTTGATACGTATGCAAAGTTTCAAATTAATCAGACTTCTAGAAACCGGTGAAAATTAAGCTCAAAGATTCCGTTACATACAGGCCAAGCTAATAAAAGCGTGTTAAAAAAGAATTGAATTTGTTTGGGATGTTGAGTGCGAAAGGGCATTTTTATCTTTGAAAGCAGCATTACTTTCACCAAAATTACTACAATATCCAGATTTTACTAAACAATTCATTATTACCGTTGATGCTTCCACAACTGGATGTGGCGCTATTTTGAGTCAAGAACAGCAAGGCAATGGCTTACCAATTATTTGTTTCGCTTCTAAAGCATTTAATGAAGCAGAGCAGAAAAAACAAATTATAGAATTGGAACTCTTAGCTACTTACTTCGCAAGAAAGCAATTTCGACCATACGTTTATGGCACCCGTTTCATTGTGAAATCAGACCATAGACCACTAGTATACCTATTCAACATGAAAGACCCCTCTTCAAAACTTTTGAGAATTAAGCTAGAATTAGCGGAATATAACTTTACTATAGTTTATATTAAGGGTAAATGAAACGTTGGCGCTGATGACCTATCGCGCATTACAATCGATGGGATTAAGGAATCGAACAAACAAATTTTAGCAGTACAGACAAGATCAAACACAAAACGAGGAAAACCTTCATAGAAAAACTGACATAAACGACGAAAACCAACTTTCTTCACATGTATACGACAAATTTTCATTTAATTTTTCAAACAAAGTACCAAGGATAAGACCTGAAATTACTTACGATAAAAATAATAAATCAACAATTTAAACAACGTGACATCAGGACGGACAAGGCGACAGCTGTTTCGATTATACCTTGTAAATATCTTCAAAGCCTTTTCTCCCGGGAGTGGGAGTCGAACCCGCACTCCTACGATAGTTGAAATGGTTATAAACGCATTCAGCTACGTCATGCCTTAGTTGTTGTAAAGTTTTTCCCAAATTGCCTTCTTTTTGCATATTTTAATCTTTTACACATTGCATACTTCGTATGCAATTATGTGTTAAACCTATGCTTGGTACGGCAGTTTTAAAAAATTGCTTGAAATAAATTTTTTCATACATTTAAAAAAAAAAAGCAATACGGGTAGTCCCCGATTATCAAATCATACAAACAGACAAAATTGGTTAATTCGTTGTAGTTATAAATAGAACAAAAACAGAAACAAACCCAAAGTTTCATTGAAAACCGCCGTACCAAGCATAGCTTTAACACATAATTGCATACGAAGTATGCAATGTGTAAAAGATTAAAATATGCAAAAAGAAGGCAATTGGGAAAAACTTTACAACAACTAAGGCATGGCGTAGCTGAATGCGTTTATAACCATTTCAACTATCGTAGGAGTGCGGGTTCGACTCCCACTCCCGGGAGAAAAGGCTTTGAAGAGATTTACAAGGTATAATCCAAACAGCTGTCGCCTTGTCCGTCCTGATGTCACGTTGTTTAAATTTTTCCCAAATTATTAAATAAATTATAAAATTAAAAAAATTGCTTGAAATAAATGTTTTCATACATTAAAAAAAAACAATACGGGCAATCCCCGATTATCAAATCATACAAACAGACAAAATTGGTTAATTCGTTGTAGTTATAAATAGAACAAAAACAGCAACGAAACCAAAGTTTCATTGAAAACCGCCGTACCAAGCATAGCTTTAACACATAATTGCATACGAAGTATGCAATGTGTAAAAGATTAAAATATGCAAAAAGAAGGCAATTGGGAAAAACTTTACAACAACTAAGGCATGACGTAGCTGAATGCGTTTATAACCATTTCAACTATCGTAGGAGTGCGGGTTCGACTCCCACTCCCGGGAGAAAAGGCTTTGAAGAGATTTACAAGGTATAATCGAAACAGCTGTCGCCTTGTCCGTCCTGATGTCAAGTTGCTTAAATTTTTCCCAAATTATTAAATAAATTATTAAATTAAAAAATTGCTTGAAATAAATGTTTTCATACATTTAAAAAAAAGCAATACGGGCAGTCCCCGATTATCAAATCAATAAATCAACAAGTTTAAGAATTTTTGCGCATTTAAAACATAAAAACTGGAGTTACTTAGTTTTGAGTTTGTTAACGAAATAATGAATTTAGAGAAATTACTTTGGAGGCTAGAATTAGAAGCCAGCAAACGCAATATTAAACAAATTGAATGGCCTAAAAACGATACTTTTTTCAAAAATTTTACTATTATAAATTTAAAAGATATCGGAAATAAGATTTTAAAGTCATTAGAAATTATTCTAACAGATCCAGTGGAGACAGTAACAGACGAAGGCACAAAACTAAAACTAATGAAAATTTACCATAACGACCCAATTTCAGGTGGACATTTCAGAATGAAAAAACTTTACGCAAAACTTCGAAACAAGAAGAACATGACTCTTGATATAGCGAAATATATCAAAAGTTGTAATGATTGTCTTTTAAACAAGGTTAAACCTAAAACAAAAGAAAAACTCATTTTATCACCAACTCCTTGTAAACCATTTGATGTACTAGTTATAAATACAACAGGAGCTCTTCCTGAGTCCAAACACGGTAACAAGTTCGCAGTTACCATGATTTGCGACATGACCAAATATCTGGTAACAGTTGCTATACCAGACAAATCAGAATTTAAAAATGAGTTATTTGAAGAATTAACTTTTAAATATTAAACATAATTTTAATAAACATAATTTTTCAATTGCATACCATCACGAAACTGTTGGTACAATTGAACTTAATCATAGAGTTTTTAATGAATACTTACGTGCATATTTAAACAGTACTTTTTATGATTGGGATATTTATTTAAAATACTTTACATTCTTACACAACGCAACAACTAGCACAGTTTTCCACAATAAATTGTCTCCCTTCGAGTTAGTATTTGGTAAAAAGGCAACTTAGCCTCATGAATTGCGAAAGGAAAAAATTTACACACTTAATAATGCCGAAAACTATGCTAAAGAGATTAAATTTAGAATGCAAAATGCACATGAAATGGAAAAAAGTTAAATAATTAAAAATAAAATACAAACCAAAACTTTTTATGATAAAACGGCTCCTCCGTTAGCTTTTAAAATAAGCGATAAAGTTCTCTTGCAACAAGAACCACGCCACAAACATGAAAATATATGCCAAGGTCCGTTCGTTGTAATCGAAATTAATGACCCTGATGTTATAATTTGTGATGAAGTTACAAAAAAAGACAAGATTGTACACAAAAATAGAATTAATAAAGTAAATTAATAATTACTTGGTTAATGGTAGGAAAATGGAAATTTATAATTGAATTATATAAAATTAAAATTTATTATATAAAAACACAAATCCGTAATATAACTTGTAAAGCCAAAAAATACTAATGTACCTTTAATGACTTTGAAAGGCTAAAAGAAAGATCATTTAACAATAAAAATGAAAAATTTCTCCGAATGAACGAATATGAAAAAAAAGAAGGTACACCCTAATGTAAACATATTCATTCATTCGAAGCAACTTATCATATTTATTTAAAAAGAAGAATGTGACAAACTTGATCAATTTGTCAAATTCTTCTTTTCGTAAGGAAGGATGGTGTAAGGAGATATTCACCATACCTCGATACATATAAACAAGCCCTTAGCTTTAAGTTTAGTTCTAATACAAATGCATCTGGCTGCGCTGTTAAGTTGACAACACAGATGCATCGCAGCCAATATGAAGGCACAAAAAAACGATAGAAAAAAAGACAAACGAAGCGGCCACTATAATTTGATCGCCTTCGAGCACGTACGCGCTTAATTGCTAATTGTAAAATAAAGTAAATTATAACTTAAACAACTCAAGTTTTTATTGTTCGATGTGTTGGAGGATAAGACCCCCTAGAGCATAGGTATAACGGAGTGATGGCTACAATTTGGAGGCGGCGCCCTCCTCGATGGATATAGGTGCACAGGCAACACAACGCGCATGAAATGTTGATTTCTTGTCTGGCGGAGATGCGGTGCGTGTGAAAATTAGAAGAAAAGTTGCAATAATATATCTTTTTTTCTCACGTTCAACGTTACGATGGAAATTATTAAAAAATGCTTTAAAAAAACCTGTCAAACATGAAACTGAATCACGATGGAGCGCCTTAATACAATCGGTTACCGTTATCGTCGATGGGATAGAGAATGTAGTAGAACACTTGGAACAATTAGCAGAGGATACTAACACAACAAGTAACACCAGATGCGAAGCTACAAAATTTTTGTTTCATAACATTAGTTCATTTCTGGTATGAAATCTTAAGAGGATGTTAAGGTTCTACTATTTACTAAGTGAATAGAGGTTATTTCGTTTAACTTAAGAGGATTGATCGTGTGCAGCTCAGATTACAAGATCCGGTGATGAAGCGTATCATGATCTCAAATCACTAGCGACTGAACTCTCCGAAATTCCAGAAACTATCTGTGAAGAAGCAATAGAGAAAGTGAAGTCTCTTTGAGAAAAATGGGATATTGATATAGTAAAACGTGTAGGAAAGCGCCGCAAAATGCCCAGAGAATCGGCTGGAGCAGAGGTCTTTCCGCAGAATGTGAAATTTCTCGCATTATGAAAACTGTTCTCGATCGTCTCCAAAACGAAATACGTACAAGATTTATACGACTAAATTACCTTAGTTTTAAATTTGGATTTCTCTTAGACGTTGGAAATTTGTTAAATAAGGATAAAAACGACTTAGGAAGATATCGTAAGAAGTTGGGTGAATTTTATAATACACATACCGATGGAGCAGAACTTTTTATGGAACTATGTGACTGCAAAATATTACTTCGCAGTAGAAAAGAAAGTGAACCTTAATCTCCTTTAAGGGCGAATTAATGGTGACTTATAACCATAAAGCCATAACCAGGTAAAACAGCTGATCGAACCTACCTTATCGAAATCAATGTAATCGAGTAATGGTGCCATACCATAACGCTAACTTAATTATACTGTTTTCACACAGAAACTTAATGATCTCATTTCACCTAATGAAATCGTAAATTTTTTGCTTTCACACATAAGTAGCTGCTCGATTAGTATGAAGGATGAAATATCAAGCGAATAAAATGACAATGCTATATGACAGACAATGATATTTACGTTGACAAATGACATTTTTGAGCACTGAACACACCGAAAACTAAGAAACTGAACGCTGCCAACAGAGTTGCATTGTGCTTTTGACGTCATTAGGCATTCGATTAGTTACTAATGAAATAATTATAGATTCGAAACTTGTATGGAAGATTGAGCTCAATAAGCGTCTTAATGTAGAAAACTGCCTTTATTATTCAATAAGCCGTGTGTGTGAAAATAGTATTACATTGATTTCCATGAGGTAGGTGTGATCAGCTGTTTTATCTGGTTACGGCTTTATGGTTATAAGTCACCATTAATTCGCCCTTTAGAATTACTTACTTTTATAATCTCGTTTGGTGAAGATGCTTTTCCAGGGGGGGTTAAAAAAATATTTTCTCCGGGCGCAAGGAAACCTCACTACGGTACTGTTTGCATCTCTAAAATTTTGGAAAGGAATATGGTTAGCCCAACAATTTATTTAGAAGTCGGTAATACCTCAATGAGTTCCACAATTCAATATCTAGATTCCTTTCAGATAGAGAGCAGTTAGGAGATGAATTGGAAGGTACTGCTCGTGTAAGGCTAATCCTGATAAACATTTTTATTGTTAAATAATATAAATCTGGCAACTCTAATTATCAGTTTTCTTTTCATACTGTTTCATTATACCGTATTATACTGAATAAAGTTAGTCGCCATCTTACTCTGAAACTGCGTGTACATATCTCTATTACAACAGGTTATGGGCCTATCCACATATAGTAAAATTAATGTTAAATATAGTAATTTAATTAAAATGGCGCCGGGCACAATCAGTTTTCCTTTCGAAAAATTTCGCGGTCGTGAAAATTTTGATGTTTGGCGGCGAAATGCAAAATCATACTTGGTGCTGAAAAGTTGTTGGAAAATCACCGAAGCAGGTTTGTCTGAAAACGCATCCGAAAAAGATCGAAAGACACACGAACAGGCGCTAGCGGAGATTACGCTCATGGTGGAGCTGAGTAATTTCTCGCACATAGCAAATACACAGACGGCGAAAGAAGCATGGGGTTCAATAATGGCAGCGTATGAGAACAGTGCTTTAACTCGCAAGGTAGAGATTTTGAAAAAGCTGGTACATTTAAAACTCGAACAGTTCCAGTCCATACAGGATTATGTGAGCGAAGTGGTTATGACTTCAATAAAATTGCAAAGTGCAGGTTTAAATGTCGGTGATGAAGTGGTTGCATCTTTATTGCTTGCTGGGTTGCCTAATGAGTATCAAGCACTTGTTATGGCAGTGGAAATTTCCAAATCGAAGTTAACCGTCGACAGCGTAAAGAGTTTGTTGTTGCAAGACATCAAATTGGATTGAAGTAGGGAATCCACCAACAACGCTTTGTATTCGAAGAATTTCCAACCGAAAAAGAATGACAAAAATTCTAATCGTAAAAAGTTGCGTTGTTTTAATGGTGGTCAGGAAGGCCATATGCGTAAAGAGTGTCGTAAATCCAAATACTGATCGAAGACTAAAAATGTTGCAGGGACGAAAAATAGTGTGAAACAAGCTTCACAAAATTCTAGTAGGTCACATTCACCACTTACCACAGCAGAATTTGTTAAACTAACACTGTGTGTATTTGTAATTTAGCAATTATTTGTACACTTTTATTCATCTAATCTGTTCAGAATTTATATTTTTACACTCAAAAACTACAATCAGTGTATTTTGTGTGCTTAAATTATGTTAAAACTTGTGTTATAGTTTGTGGTGTGGTGGAAGTGACCTACTAGAATTGTATTACGCTCCGCTGCCTTCCACCGAAGTTTGCGCCTGCAATATCTTTACTCTTCGATCAGTCTTTGGTAAATCTATACAGTCGAAAAAAGCAAATGAGCACGAAAGTAAAAGCAAGACAGCTATGTTTTCGAATTCTTTACTAGCGAATTCATGTTTACATTCCCAGAGCGGCCAATGTGTATGGTACGTCCACTCAGGCGCAATGTCGCATATGACGAACGATCAGCAGTTGCTTCCGAAAGTTCAGCAGCAGAACACAACGAAGTTATTTTAGCAAACAGTTAACTAGTTCCTGTTAACAGCGTAGGAGATGTTAGCCTACTATTAAATATCAACAAACAGAAAATTCCAACTGATATTGGAAAAGTTGAATATGTTCCTAGTCTTTGCGCGAATTTTTTGTCAGTTCGGCAAATGACTAAGGAAAACAAAAAGGTGGTGTTGGAAGGAAATGTTTGCAAAATTTTCGATGTGAAGGGCAATTTAATAGCAAAAGCATTTGCGGACAATTATTTATATAAGTTAGATTGCGTTAAAAATAAAGTTGGGAGAGCAATGACAACAGTTGATAACTTTGAGCTGTGGCATCGCAGGCTGGCACACATTTGCAAAGAAAATATTGTAACGAATTTACTTGCAAATCCTCTTATTTGCAATCCTCTGCTAAGTTCGAATCACTAAACTGTTGAATAAATAACTCCAATAGGTAATAATGCAAAATGGCCTTTATTAAAGTACTTCACAATAACACTCAAACTGTGCAAGGAATAGCTTGCTTAATAACCAAACTGATACAATATGAAACAAGTGCAGAATTCAACGCTTGGAGTTAATTACAACAGCACAAGTGACAAAGGGTGTATTATATGCCGTAAAGGTTAACAAACCAGAACCATAAGGAAATCAGTAGTACGAAAGTCGGATGCATTTGCTAAATTTAAAGAATTTAAGAGCGAAGTAGAGACACAGTGTGGACGTAAAATAAAAGTGCTGAGGACAGATAATGGCACTGAATATTGCAACGAATCATTTGTAAATTTTATGCGTGATTGTGACATTGTTCATCACAAAACAGCTCCGTACACGCCCAAACAGAACGGGGTGGCTGAGCGTATGAAAGTTCTATCAAAAAATGAGACTATCTGAACTTTGTAAAGAATAATTGAGTGCCGACACAAAAAATGTGAAATATTTCCGATATTTTGTCCACATACTTTTTGTTGTAAGAGTTTTGTGCTTGTCTTTTCACTAAACAAAACATTATTACATAGGTTAGGTTAGGTTAGGTGGTAGCTGCCCTGATAAGGAAAGCTCACGTGGACAACACGAAGGCCCGTTGTGATACCACATACACCAAAAATAATGGTGACTTAGATCTAGCTACTTAGAGAATCGTTGGGTAGCAACGATAAAGGTCCCATTGATACCGATCTAACCTTTGGATAAATCCTCGGGAGATACAAGTGAGTCGCGACCGAGTACTTTCGCCTAGTTCTGGCAAAAGCTGGGCAATCAAGCATAAAGTGATTTGGTGATTCCACCTCATCATCCTCCATACAGCTGCCGAAGGATAGAGTTTCCAGTATATTGAGACGTACCGGATGGATACCCATGGTACAGCGCCCTGTCAAAATCCCAATGACCATTGATAGGTGAGCCTTAGTGAACACAATTATTTCAGCAGGCCTCCTGCCATCCACTTTCGGCCAGAAAGATCTTGCTACCCTGCAAAACGTGGTGTCCGCCCAGCGTTTGCTGAGCTGACTCGAGACCCAGATATGGAGGAGCAATCCACAGGTGGCCAGCGGATCCCTGCAGCCATCCCTACAGCATCTTCAACCGGTACAGTTGTACATTATTACATATAATTAAAAAAAAAAATCGATTGTGTTACCCAGAAAGCTCTTAAATAATGGTTATCGACCGAGACACAATAAAGTTTTTGATATAGATGCATTCAACGCAACCTTATGCACGCCAGTAACATCGCCACAATCACGCAAGATGTTGCGTTTGTAAATATGGTGCAACTTCACACTTGACAATCGAAGTTTATTTCGCCTTGCCCATTCACATACAAAAATCATTTCTTCTGCATTGCTTGCAACAAAAGGTGCCAGTTGGCTACTTGTTTAATGTCAGATGGCGCCAGTGTCGTTCGATCTGCCGTTCTCCATAAAAACACGTGCAATCTACTCATAATGCATAAGATTGAGGTAAACGCATCTATATGAAAAACTGCTTATATGACGGGGCTTTAAATTGTGACTTTTTGTGTGTACACTTTTTTTGACACTGACTGTATATTGTTCATGTAAGTGATTCATCACATAGCTACCTCACGCAGGCAGCAATAAACGTGAAAGTTTGTGTGGCGATTACCGATCTATTTTAATACCCAGCTATACCTGTACACAGGGTATCGAGATAGATATACACTTCCAAATATCAAAATCATCAGTATCGAACAAAAATTTGATTGAGCCATGTCCGTGCATCCGTTAACCCGATAACTTGAGTAAATATTCAGATATCTTCACCAAATTTGGTACACGAGCTTATCTGGACCCAGAATAGATTGGTATTGAAAATGAGCGAAACATTTTTTATATATGAGCCGTTCACTGCACAAATCGACTAACTACGCTTCCCAAGGCAGTCGGTTCTATGTAAAGGAGCGACTCGGAATTTTTCCCGACCAAGGACAGTCATTTCAGTGTAACCCCATTTAATTTGTTGCGTCCCTCCCACAAACTGTCATCCTCCCAGCAGCTCCTTGCAGCGGGACTGCTCCATATTCTCTTGCTCCGGGATGTTATCGAACCCAATCCGGGTCCGTCTCCTGACCCATGTCCTGAGAAATGGTTTTGCTGCATTTGCCGGAAAAGAATCTTTTTAGGACGGTCATACTCTTGTCAGTGTGTCTCGTGTAAGGGATGGTTGCATCGGACAGGGTGTTCTGGGCTAAATCCCAACACCAGACGTCCACTTAACTTCTATAAATATTTTGTGGCTCCTTGCTGTTCACACCCCAGGGCGTCCCATAGTCTACGCTTTAGGGCCACCCCCCCTCGCACTACCTTCCAGCAGCCCCGCTACTCAGCAAGACACAACAAGTACCCGCTGCTGCTCGCGCCCCACGGCGCCACCAACTCATACGGCTGCTCCCACTCATACCTACAATCTCCGTAGTAGAGTCGGGAGCTATGCCGAGCATCAGCCCCTGCCCCCGTCTTCAACCCCCTCTTTTCCGGGAGCAATTGTGTAGGTCAGGGAAACAGACTCTTAGTCCCTACTTCCCTTTGCACCGTTTGCCAGCACAGAATATATATGTTTGCGACATCCGCCCAATGCAGCTCCTGCCATGGGCGGTGCCACTCTTCTAGATGTTCTGGTCTCCGCGACGGCAACCCCTCGACGGGTTTCATTGCCGCATGCCCAAATACACCGGGTACCCCAATGCTTACCCAAGGACGTCCAGTCCCAAGGCCACAACAGTAGTTGCATCCTAGCCTTCCACAACCCAGGCGTAGTCACCCGTTACTGACTCCCAGAGTGGCGACGTCTCCCCCCATGCACTTCAGAATTCTACAGCTAAGCTGTAATGGATTAACTGGGAAGATCACGGAGATAGTCGACTTCATGATGCGGCACAACATCCGCATTGCTGCGATTCAAGAGACTAAACTCACGGCAAGATTTGCTCTGCAGACCTGTGCTGGGTATAATGCCCACAGAAAAGATCGCGAGAGCGGAAATGGAGGGGGCCTCGCGTTTATGATACACCACTCTGTGCAATATCATATATTTGATCCCGACATCGGATGCAGGGACAGTGTCTTAGAACGTCAAGGCTTATCTGTCCGGTCAGGCGATGCAAACCTAGAAATCATCAACATCTGCTTCCCTCCTGCCACCTGTTGCCCCAGTGAATACCGCCCTAATATCAGCCCCTTACTCACTGGCAACAATCGCAATATCTTAGGCGATTTCAATGACCATCACGATCTATGGCATTCAAACTTACTGGCGGACAGTTGGGTGAGATGTTGGCGGATCAAATTGAAGAAACGACGTTCTGCACAATAAACGGAGACGCTCCCATACCTATGGTAGGAAGTTGCCACAGTTCGCCGGATATATCAATCGTGAGCGCAGAACTCGTAAACTGCGTCAACTGGCAGCCGATGGTAACATTGGCATCCGACCACCTGCCTATACTTATTTCGCTCGAGCGTACCGCCGACTTCATCGTCACAGAAAAACGCACTTTAATAAACTTTAAAAAGGAAAGTCGGACGAATACAAATCCTTTACAGAAAACCGCTTTGCTGCCCTCCCTATCCCGACTGATGCCTGCCAAGGGGAGCGTGCTTTCCACAGGGCCATTGAATCCGCCTCGGCTCGCTTCATTGCCGCCGGTAGAATTCCCGAAATTCGGCCCACTTTCCGGCGGAGGCCGCAAATTTAGCGAGAGAAGGTGACAGCTGGATCCCGGCGACCTCCAAATGAGGGATATAAACCAACGCATCAGATTGCTTGTGGATGAACACAAGCGACCGAAATGGGGGGAGCACCTAAGCGGTTGTAACCTCTCTGCCGGTGTAGGTAAACTTTGGTCCACAGTAAAGTCCCTATCGAGTCCGTCTAGGCACAATGACAAAGTTTCCATCGCCTTTGGCGATAAAGTGCTGTCGAATGCGAAAACATGCGCGAGCGTCTTCTGCCGAAAATATATAGTGCATTCTACGTTCGACAAAGATAGACGGATGGCCAACAGACACGCACATAAACATAAATTTAGCGCGTCACCAATTACCATCACCGCCAAAGAGGTTGAGGATGCCACCGGTCATGCTAAACAGTCCATGTCTTCAACCTGTCTCCTTCGAACTTTGTCATTCCCGAAAAATGGAAAATGGCCAAGGTGGTCCCGCTACTAAAGCCTTTGAAACCAGCTAACATAGGAGAGTCATATCGCCCGATATCTTTCCCTTTCGCCAGTAGCCAAGACGCTTGAAGCCATTTTGCTATCCTATTTCAAAGCGAATTTGCAGCTAGCCTGTCATCAGCATGGCTTCAGAAAACTCCATAGCACCACCACCGCGCTAAATGCCATTAGCACCCAGATAAATTGCGGTTTAATTCAAAATCCCCACCATAGAACAGTTCTCGTTGCGCTAGACCTATCAAAAGCTTTTGATACGGTCAACCATGGCACGTTACTGCAAGACCTGGAAGGGTCTAGCCTTCTCGCATGTCTTAAAGTGTGGACCGCAAATTATCTGGGTGGTCGGCAGGCATCGGTGCAATTTAGAAACGAAACATCAAAACCAAGAAGAATTAAACAAGTGGTGCCACAGGGTCGTGTACTATCCCCACTTTTGTTTAATTTCTACATATCTAAACTACCTTCGCCACCAGAAGGAGTTACTATCGTTTCCTACACCGATGACTGCACAATAATGGCCACAGGTCCAGGCCCACAGATCGATGAGCTTTGCAACAGAATAAACGGCTACCTCCCTAATCTCTCCAGTTTTTTCGCTTCGCGACACCTGGCATTATCACCGACTAAATCCTCCGCGACCTTATTGGCCAGCCGATTGCATGCTTCGTGTCCCCTATATGGTCGCCAAGCCTAAAAATTACTGACTGGAAGAAGCTGCAGGCCTGCCAAAATACTGCTCTCAGAACCGCCACGGGCTGTCTTTTTATGTCCCCAGAACACCATCTACATAATGAGACGAGACTACTCCCCATTAGGGAGAGAAATTAGATGCTAACCAAACAGTTCCTGTTGAATACCCAGAAGCCTGGGCATCCCAAAAGACATCTGATTGATTAGCCAACACCGCCTAGGGGCTTAAGGAGTCATCTCTGTAAGCATTATGAGGAACTACGGCACCTGCGAACTCAGCCGTATGAAGCAAAAAAATACAAGCAGGTCCGCAGTGAACTCCACAAACAGGCGTTGGACCTTTATGCCAGGAATTGAGCGGTGAATCCAGTACTCGAAGAACAGTACCCAAAACTCGCAGAAGAGGAACGCATACTCCCCAGGGAAACGCGAGTCACTCTAGCTCAACTTCGTTCTGGATACTGCAACAGGTTAAACTCTTACCTATCCAGAATCAACCCCGACATACAAAATGTATGTCCCGCTTGCAATGTGTCCCCACATGACACCAACCATCTCTTTAATTGAGGGGATGTGTAGAATAATGGTATAAGTCGAGTTACACCGTTTTTCCTTAAATCAACTAAATAAAAAGAGCACGTTTACATACACATACCATATTAATCTTAGAAAATAATACTGACATTTAAGAAAGATATTAGCTTTATTTATGGAAAACTTTATAACTCACTTATAAAATTTTGCAGTAGTGAAGCATCGAAATGGTATGAAAATATATGCAATGTCGTAGAACAGAAAGAACTGAAAAATAAAAGAATTGAAGTGGTTTCAAAAACGACTAAGCAGCAAGAGAACTCCATTGTTAAAAATAGAAAAAGTTTAAAAATGATAAAAGTAGTAAAAAAAATTGCTAAAAATAACAAATGGAAATAACAAATAGTTATAAGCACATCTAAAAAATAGAATATAATGTATTTAACAATGGTTATTAATGTATCTACTATTTTGTTTAATAAAATATCTCAATCAAAATATTTGATATTCGATCTATGGAATAACGGTATAACTAAAAAAAAAGAAGTCATCCATTTTCTAATAAAATTATGTATATATAAAATTTGTCACTTTTTCTTATCAAAGAATCATACTATCTAAAATCCTATCAAGTAGGATTATTATAAATTTATTTTTACCTGTATTGTTAAGTTTTTTCACTTTTCTCAAAAGGTTGATTTTTGAGTTATACCGTTATTCCACTCATCCCCTCAATTGTAATGTGGAACCAACGCCTCTAACACCCCTTTCATTATGGTCCACCCCTGTTGAAACAGCCGTTAGAGGATATTGATGACAATGTGTGATCGGTCGCAGCTATTAGGTGGGGCGAAGCACTGGTACAACAACAACAACTAACTCCACTTTTTGAAAAATCTTAAGTTTAAGTGTAAAAGCACTTGGTATAGTCATAACTTTTATATTTATAAAAACTTCCACAATCAATAAAGGTTAGCACCACAAAAAGACAAACAAATTTTGGACAGTGAATAATAAATAATTTATCTCAGAAGCCACGATTAACTCCGTACTGTAATGAAAATCGGTTCAATAATGCAACTTAAATTCACTAGCAAACGCTAAATTATAACGGTGAATTTTTTAGTGCCGTCTTATCAGAATAAAAGTAAAATATATTAGACACTCTCAGTCTAGTTGCCGTAGGATCAAGTACTCGTGAAGTCAAATTAATTATTATTAAAAATAAAGCTCAATTTGGTATATTTTACTTTTCTAGATTTACACAAACTACATATTTTTTCAGCCTTTTCACTTTCACTGCCAGATCATATTTAGATTTGAATTATTATAATTATTTCAATTTGTCGGTGGTTTTAAAAAAATAAAACTATACCGTCATAATCAAGATCACAAATAATAATATATTATAGCAGAACTGTTAATATAAATCTTGAGGAAAAATTTGTAATAAAAATATCTAATTTAAAAAAAAATTTAAGATTTAAAAATTTTAAGATTTCTGACTATAGTTTTTGGCTAGTCTTTCTTATTAATTCAAAATACTTTTAGATGAAATCTACATCTTTATTAATTCATTATACAATATTTATTTGAATTTATATTACAAGGGGAATTTAAAAAAACAATGCACATTATTTCATCGCAGGCCCTACGAGAGGGGGGGGGCTGAGGGGGTCATTACCCCTGGGCCCGGGCTTTGGAGGGGCCCGGGAATCTCAAAATGATATCCAAGCTTTTTGCTTACAGAAAATAAACAACTCACACCTTTAATCACATTTCGTATATAGCAATCATTTTAAATTTCAACAAATTTTTTAAAGTTGAATTCGTTTTCTGTTGCAGCAGAAAAATTCGGTATGATGCAAATTTTTATACAGTGATATGTATGTATGTATGTATGTAAACAGTGATTTAAAGAAATTTATTTCATACAATTAATGCAATATTTAAATAAAACTCTATAAGTAATAAATTGTACTTATTTTTTCATTAGTTTTCACACCTCACCGATTTTTAAAGTGCAATATTTCTCGCAATCAATATAATAATTTATATTCTACAAATATATTCGTATTTTATGAAGAATATGAATATTTCTATGTAAACATATTTACTCATATATTGTTCTGTATGAATGTGTAGATAAGTTAAAGTTTGTAACTATATATTCATTGAATATAATAAACATGTATGCATGTATACGTTTAAATATACATGTATATACAAATGCATATAAATATGTAAAAGATAGTAATTTTGATTTTGATAATATGTTCATTTTAGTATGGGGGCCGGTATTTTTTTCCCCCGGGGCCCGGATTTTCTCTCGGCGGCTCTGTTTCATCGCATTTCTCTACTTTCTGTTTTATGGAGTTAATCGTTTTGTGTATTGAAGGGCTCATATATAACATATTGGAAAACACAAAAAACCGGATTACTTAGCAAATAATACACCTATAATGTTGAAATTTGACTAGTGGACTAACTCTTAACACAAATTTTTTAAAATGGGCGTGGCACCACCCACTTGTGATAAAATCAATTTTACAAATATTATTAATCCTAATCAAAAATCGTTAAACCTATCGTAACAAATTTCGGCAGAGAGATTGCTTTTACTATAAGGAATGCTTTGAAGAAAAATTAATGAAATCGGTTCAGGCCCACGCCCACTTTTAAATAAAAGATTTTTAAAAGGGTCATGGATGAATAAAATAAGATATATCTTTACAAAAAAGAGCTTTATAACAATGGTATTTCATTTCCCAAGTGGATTTATAACAATAAATAGGAAAAACTTCAAATTAAAAAAATGGGCGTGGCATCGTCCCTTTTATGACTAAGCAATTTTCTATGTTTCGGGAGCAATAACTCGAGGAAAATTAGTTCAGAATAGAACCATATGTATCTATATATTAATACGCTAACAAAATTTCCATACAATCAATTGACAGGCTATTTCCCATAGTTAGCGTACGTAAAGTCATATAAAAGTTATATGAATCGATTCGTATGGATCAGCCGCAGTGCATAGGCCTATTTTTGTTAACAAATATTATTCTATTTGTTTATAATTAATAGAAAAAGTTTTTTGTAAATTGGAAAATCTGTGCAAATATCGAAATTTCCATCTGTAGGTCCCATTATGTTCACAAACCTCACTGAATTCGAAATTCCAAAAGCTGCATTGTCGCGTTGCTCAAATGTTTCATCTACATATGTGCATATTCGTACGCGCCAAACGGCAAGAGAGCTACTGGCTCACTCATTTTCATTTCAAATAAAATATTGTTTCCCATTGTTGCCACTTACCTATATTGCTCTGTACCAAAATCCTTAAAAAAATGTTCTAAAATAATTGTTAGCGCACAAAAAAAATTTAAAGAGAAGTAATAACTTAACCGGCCTATTTTTTTGGACAAATTTTACTTACACGTAAATGCATAGGTCTTTATTTAACAGATTCTTTGTTTTTTATTTTAGTTGCTTTCAAAAAAATATAAAATCACAAATAATGTGTCAAACTCACTAAATTTATTTATTTATAACAATTAATGGCAAATTTTCCTGAAAATGTTTTTGCATTTGCATATTTAATTCTCATTTTAGATAAAGTACGTCTTATACTGAACAAAAAAAATAAATAAATTTGCTACAAAAATATAACATTAAATTTTTTTTATTGTCTTTTATGCTAATTTATTTTATTTCTTATTTTATTTTGTTATATATTCTTTTATTTAAACTTAGTTTATTATTATTTAAATGCAACTTGAGTGAATCGAAAATTGAAAAAATACAAATTGGTCGAATTTCGACCACAGGCAAAACAAACAACAACAGCGTTTCAAGTGTACAGCTGGGTATGTAAGGTTCGGTTTCACCCGAACTTAGACTTCCTTACTTGTTATGACACAATTTGACGTGTTATTTCTATTCATTCCCATTTAAACAAATTTTTATCAAGAGGCTCAATATCAGTCCACACGTGAAATTTCAACATTCTAGGTGTATTATTTACTAAATAATCAGGTTTTTTGTGGTTTCCAAAATATTATATATATAAAAAGTGGACGTGGTTATCATCCGATTTCGCTCATTTTCAATGCCAATCTTTTCTGGGTCCAGAAAAGCTCGTGTACAAATTTGGAGAAGATATCTCAATATTTACTCAAGTTATCGTGTTAACGGGCAAACGGACGGGCGGGCGGACATGGTTCAATCAAATTTTTTATTGATACTGATGATTTTGACATATGGAAGTTTATATCTATCTCGATTCCTTTATACCTGTACCACCAACCGTTATCCAATCAAAGTTAAAATACCCTGTGTACAAGTACAGCTGGGTATAAAAAGAGTCGCCGTGTGTAAAATATTATACGCAAATCCAACAGAAAAATTGCCGATAATCAGTAACAAAACTTTTTGTATGTAAACAGCGCCTGAACAATTTGATTTTTATGTAAATATTCAAATATCAATAAATTCCACAAAATTTATCGGCCGCGGGATACTTAATGACTTAGATCTGGGTGAATACTCTCTCCACAGCAAATAATAGGGAGTCTACAAAAATCAAAAGTTCCTGGGAAAATGAAAATCAACCCCAGTAAATATGAATATTTATGTGAAAACTTTTGACAGAAGCCATAACTCACTTTATATTTTTGCCAAAAAACGCAATATTTAACAGACATACCATGTGGGTTATCCATACTATAGAATTAAACATTTATTCGTAACGTTAGAAACATTTGTTTTGTTTCTTTATATTTGTAAATAAAATTACCTGCCAAGCATTGGCATCTAGGGTGGCAAGGAATGACATGTCCAATTCCTGCAACAAGAATAAGTATAAGTTTTAATAACGCATTGGTTTTGAATAAATATTTTGGTTGAAATTATGTTTACAAAAATTCACCTTCCGACGGAAATTGCTTGGGAAATCCACAGTGAAAATTATAAATAAACTGTTTTACTTAAAATATTTGTTGTTGAACAGATTTTGTCAATATATTCACTTTTAAATGTGTAAAAACATTGTTAACTTCTATTATTTTGTTGTTACTTTAACACCGACGGTAATTCGTTTGAGCTTTCGTATGTTTGCGTGTTTACACATCCATAAGTACCTATATATAGCTACGTATGCATGTACGCAAAATAACACCATTAAATTGTCACGATAATTCAATTTTATGTGTAGGTATGCTTGCAGCAAACATTCACTATTTTCGAATGCCACAATAAATCTCCAGATTATTGTGGAATTTAGTTATACACTTTTGAAAAGAGATCTCATCCGGTTAGTTAATTTCCGTATTGTTTTACTGTTTGTTATACTTTGTATTTTGTAGAACTTGTTTGCTTGTGTTTCCTGCAAAGTACTGCGCTAAAAAATACCAACAAAAACTGCCGAATTCCCCTTGTGGTTTCGGCCACAGACTCCAACAAACTTGCAAGCTTGATTATATTCCTGGGCGATTGCAGTGAAGACCCAGCCTTTGGCTATGTACTACCTGGGGGTGTACACTTCACAGCTTCTTTGAACGGCTGTGTTATTCCGTGATGGATTCTGCTGCTGTTGGTAACCATTTTTATCCGTACGACCTCGATGCTGCCTGCCGTCGTGGGAGTACGCCTACTCGTGTCGTAAGATAGCGATGACTTTCCCAAACAGATATCTCTTGCAGTTGTATTTTGTACGTATGTACGTGATTTACTTATATGTGTTTATGTATTTCGATATATCTATGTATGTATATGTACATATGCATGAATAGATTTGTACAAATGGAAATGTGCATACATACTTACATATACACATATCTACATAACAAATAAGGAGAATGGGACGAGAGTTATGCATTTCTGCATTTTAATATACATACATACATATATGTTTATGTGCTAGAGTATATGTATATATGCAAACGAACAAATGCATACATACATACACTTTAATGCCTGGGTCGCGCAATGGATACGTTATTCGTTTTCCCCACCCCCACCTGCCTAAAGTGAGTACTGAAAATTATATGAACATGCCGGCCATGAAAAATATCAATATATGTTTGGATGTGCAAGTATACATATGTATGTATTTCCACCAAAAACTTGAATCTTATATAAAGCTTATGGCATTTGACTGAAACACTCAAAGCAAGGACCTCCAATTTTTAAGGAGTATCAGTTAGTTGTATGCAACATTCACAGAAAAATCAAAATACTAAAATTGTACTAGAAAACTACCTTCAGTAGTATATTACTAAGGACAGTAGTTTTATATAAACCATTAGGTTTTCTTCATTTTTATACCCAACTGTACTTGTACACAGGGTATTATAACTTTGATTGGATAACGGTTGATAATACAGGTATAGAGGGATCGATAAAGATATAGACTTCACATATGTGGGTTTGGTAAAGGTGAATAGGTGGTGAAAGAAAATACATATGTACATATAAAACCATGATGCAATTTTTGGTCCAATTTGGATATGTGCCCTTTTGATAATAAACGATTCGATTGAGATATTCACGAAGGCCTACTTATCTGGCTTTGATAATTTTGTTAAAAAACCTACCGAAATCCATGATCAAATCCCCTGGCAGAACAGCAACACCAATACACCTGGCAGGTCCTCGATCGATTCCCTGCACCTTAGATATTGGGAGTAAAGCCCAACCTTCAATTCGAACATGACATTCACTTGTATTATGTATTACATATTAATTTAATACCCATACTTTGAGTATCGAGTATTTTTGATTCGTTACTATCGGGTACCCGATACTTGAAGAGTGATAACACAAAAGTGTACTGCAACGATACTTTGCGTTCGATATCGCGTCCCTACTTATTAGAATCCACAACACTAATATTTATCTTTTTTTATGGCAGGATATTTGAAGATATTCATGTTTGTATTCCATTGTATATACGAAAATATATTTTATAAAATAAAATTTAAAACCAAAAATATCGGCAACACGTGAGTATTGTATACAACATTCAAACAGGAGTTAGCTAGCTTCGTGAGAATTTTCAATTCTGCAAGATTCTGCTTGGGAAAAAAATATCAGATTGACTCCGAGTTATTTATCTCAGAGTTTACACTTAACCCTGCATGTTCTGCGAATAGGAATATGTTACTAAGGATGTCGTTGAGATTTTCAATTATCTAAAAATCTCTTTCCAAATTCCAATTTAAGATCCTCCTTAATCAATACTGATTTTGAAGTATAAGATTCAGAACATTGAAGTATTTAACAAGTAAGGAAGGCTAAGTTCGAGTGTAACCGAACATTACATACTCAGCTGAGAGCGTTGGAAACAAATGTTGGAGTTGAATGATGACAATTTACTTATATAGTGTAAAGATATTAAATTTTTTGTTAAAATTTGTCTTACAATTTTTTTTTAATCGCCATCCTATTTTGCTAATTTTTATTTAGAACACATATAGTAATAGGAGTAACATTCCTGCCAAATTTCATCATGATATCTTCAGCGACTGCCAAATTACAGCTTGCAAAACTTTTAAATTACCTTCTTTTAAAATAAGCCGGTGACACAACCATTGTCCAAAATTTTACTAATTTCCTATTCTGCGTCATTTGGTCAATCCACCCACCAAGTTTCATCGCTTTATCCGTCTTTGGTAATTAATTATCGCACTTTTTCGGCTTTTCGAAATTTTTGATATCGAAAAAGTGGGCGTGGTTATAGTCCGATTTCGTTTATTTTAAATAACGATCTCATATGAATGCTCAGGAACTGACATACCAAATTTCATTAAGATACTTACAAATTTACTCAAGTTATCGTGTTTACGGACAGACGGACATGGCTAAATGAATTTCTTTTTTCGCCCATATCATTTTGATATATATTGATTAGTTTATGCCGTTACGGGTTACCCTTATGCGAACCAAATAAATATACTCTGTGAGCTCTGCTCAGCTGAGTATAAAAATATCTAATAAGGAAGCAAATTTACTCAAGTTATCGTGTTTACGGACAGACGGACATGGCTAAATGAATTTCTTTTTTCGCCCATATCATTTTGATATATATTGATTAGTTTATGCCGTTACGGGTTACCCTTATGCGAACCAAATAAATATACTCTGTGAGCTATGCTCAGCTGAGTATAAAAATATCTAATAAGGAAGCAATGGAAGTTTCGTTTTGGTCGTCAGTTACAGTACTAAACAATGAAACACTTGTGTTTTAAAATAATGTTCGCATAAAAAAGTTCCACTCGGAACTGCAACCGCGGTCCGCTGGTTGGTAACCCCTGCCATATATAATATGTAGTTGTATGTAACTATATCTCTATATTACCATAAGCCGTGGGCAATCCTGCAGATGGATTTGCATATAATCTTATGTTCGCCCGGGTATGTGCATGAAGCTGTGTGTATGAATGCAGACACGAATCTTCTACCTTGATTTGATATTTGCAGCTGGAGCAACAACAAGCAACAGGGAATATGCTTACATATAGCCGCAGGGCAGACAAACTTTCATACAAATGCCCCTCTGTATCGAACATCCTTCAGCAAATTAATGTACAAAGATATATATATATATATATATATATATATATATATACATACATATGTACATACATACATACTAATTTATGGGTAAATCCACGTACTCTTTAACTTTATTGCACGCTTAAAATACTCTGTACATGGAAAATAAAATTTAAAAAATGCAAGTCTTGTCTTATTAAGTGACCTCATGATGAATTATCACAAGTTTTTTCTGCATAAAAGCTATTTTAATAAAAAAAAAAAATGTGTGGAGCTTAGCAGGTAGGGAAGGAGTTTAGACCAAATCCGCTCTTTTTAACTGAACCTCAAAACTGCGGTTAAGAGAATTTACCTTCATGTAGATTTTCTGGTGCCACAAGTAAGAGATATTTTTCGCACCTCTAGTCGGCTGAAAAAAGTGCCATAAAAATAAAGTTTCACTCCACTCGCGACCTTAAACGTACGCTTAAAGCGTTAAAGCCTTCCATAAGTATCGCAAGCGAACAAAGTCTCCGTTATCATTGGATGTTATTGGGCTTGAGGGAGAGTTCTAGATATATGAAAGCTTATCTCCTGATAGTAGAAAGCTGTTGCAACAGGCGATGAAGCTGAGACGAGCAGACAAGTTCACATCTGTGTTTTCTTCAGAGTTACGAGGGTCTCTGAGGCAGTTAAAATCACAGAGCTGAGCGAGCTGCTAGGTCCGGATTTTTCACTGAACCTAAATACTGTTATATTTATTTAAATTTTAGTTTTAATATTTCGCTTATTTGTATTTTTCTCCTTTGTACCTTATTCAAATAATTGTATACACTGTCCTTCTATAATCTTTTTTCCTTCAGTTTTGATTTGTGCACTGAAGTAATATGTCTGTTAACAACGATGGATACGGTGTTCGGGAGAATAGCTTAGCCATGATACACATTCTTTGCAAGCGTCATATTGTGCACTTTAATGCTAGGAGTCTAAATCCTGAAAAAATTTATACCGTCAGGTATGCATTTGAGTGTTCTGCGGTAGATGTAATCTGTGTAACTGAAACTTGGTTTTCAAGTTATCTTAATGATATGCACTTTTCCCTTGAAAATTATACAATGGTTCGTGACGGATGTACTGAAAAAGGGGGCGGTATAGCTATTTACTGTAAAACTAATATTAATATAAAAGTCTTACACCGATCTGAAAATTGTGCCGTAGTTTGGTGAGCTGTCCGATAGATTTTCTAAAGCCCTTCTGTCATGTGTATACAACCCAAAAAGTCTCGAACCGTTACTTACCTCCCTATTTCCGCTTGTTGTTGATTACCAAAATATAACCTTATGTTGTGATTTTAATGTTAATATTCTTGTGTCTGACTCTATCACTTCTAGCTTGTTGAACAATGTATCTGTGTTTGGTCTCTCTGTAGTAAACACATCCATTCCCACAAGGTATTCCAACATAAATAACCCAAGCCTATTGTACTGTTTTATTGTCTCTGAAATTTGCTCTGCCTATGCGTTTGATCAATTTGCATTTATATCAGATCATGACTTAATATTCTATACACTTGACATAAATCTTGGACAATGTGAGTCTGAAACGACGTTCTTAATTAGGGACTTTCGAAACATTGGCATGAACGTATTGGCTATCAATGTTAGCTCTGTGAACTGGTCCAATTGTTGGTGTTTTGTTAGTGTTAATGATAAGCTTGAGTTCCTAAATACGAATCTGCTAAGTTATTTTAACAAGCATGTCCCAGAGCGATTTGGTAAGAGAAATTCCTCGGTGTCCCCATGGGTCACGCTTAGAGTGTTGGCAGCAATTAAGGAGCGTAACAAGGCTTTGCCTAAATGAAAAGCAAACCCTTATCAGTTTAACTGGAAGTCGTTCAAAGCAGCCAGGAACAGAGCAACTTCCGTTATCAGATGCGAAAAGCGAAATTTTTATGTTGCCAAGCTTGACGCCTCCCTGCCTCCTAATGTTTTATGGCGAAACCTTAAACGCTTGCGTGTATGTGGCAGTGATGAAGCTTACACACTAGATACTGACCTGCTTAATGAAGTCTTTGTTATCTGTCTTATGTACATCCGGTGCTTACCGGGCGTTTATCCCCCGCGATACCACTTGTTGTTCCGGTAATACGTTTGTATTTTAAGCTGTATCGGACTTGGATGTCATATAGTGTATATCAAAAGTTAAATCGAATGCTACTTGTGTAGACGGTATTCCCATAAGATTTATAAAAATGGTGTTACCATTCATCATTGGAGCCATAACTCATTTTGTGAATCATTGCATCAGACTGCGCCTTGCTTCCCTGATGAACGGAAGATTGCATCAGTTCGACCCATTCCAAAGAAGAAACCTGCCGATACTCCTTCTGAGTTCCGTCCTATTAGCATACTACCTGCCCTGAACAAGCATTTGAGGCATTAGTAGCCGAAAAAATCTCAAACCACGTGCAGAGATATCAATTGCTGTCACCTTTGCAGTCTGGATTTAAGGCTGAGCATGGTTGCGCAAAAGCTATGCTTAACATCGTCGACGATATACGTAGTCACTTGAATGAAAACTTACTAACGCTGCTGTGTCTGCTTGAATTTTCCAAGGTATTTGACTCAGTTGACCATCATCTGCTCTGCGCTAAGCTGAAGTCCTACTTTGGCTTTAGTGGAAATTCATTGGCGTTAATTAAAAGCTATCTGGGATGTCAAAGTTCCGACTATTTCAAAGCTAGGAGCTGCATTTTCCTTTTCCTACTCGTGCTCCGCTAAGACGCCATTATATCTTTATTATAAGCTTTCATTCACAAGATCTGCTCGCTCAAACATCCTTATAGTACCCACATTTGCATCTGTTTCGTCGGCTAGACTATTCTTTGTGAACACTAAACGTACCTGTAATTCTATTCCCAATGCTGTAAGAAATATTATATACTACAAGAATGTTGTCTGTAACTATTTTTCTGATAATAGGATGTAGACTGGCCGTTTATATGATCACGATACCAGAATAAATTACAATTTAGCTTTTATGGATAGCCTCACAATATATATATGGGGTATTCCATCCCATTTCGACCAATTTTGAACCCGACCCCTTTAGAATTGGCTGAAAGTTTTTCTTCTTTTTCTAGCTTACGAAAGACGTTTTTCAGAAGTTTTTCAAATTTTTTCATCCAACTCAAAAAAAGTTATAAATTTAAAAAAACACCGTTTTTGTTTTCAAAATGCTATAACTAAAATTGACCGTTTGGGATCTTTTTTTTTTAAATATGTTTTTAAATATACTTTTCGGAAAAATTTTTTTTTTTTTTGTAATTTTTCAGTTTTTCGAGATTTTTCGAATTTCGGCCCTTTTGTTTTTTTTTCTCATAAAAAACTTCAATCAATTCTGCAATCATCCCCACTAATCCCGGAGTGGGCCGAGCATTTTTTTTTTATTTAACTGAAAAAAAAACTTTTAAATTTTTTTTGTATTTTTTCCGAAAAGTACATTTAAAAACATATTTAAAAAAAATGATCCCAAACGGTAAATTTTTGAAAAATTTATAGCATTTTGAAAAAAACACCGTTTTCCAACTCAAAATAAGTTTTAAATATTTGGGCGTGTGAAATTTCTAAAAATGTGAGGCGTAGCATAACCTTATTAAGGTTTTCAAGTTTTTAGTCTTTATTTAATTGCCTATTATTTATCATTCTATTTAGGTCATTTGGTCACTCATTATTACAGGGACTCTTTCCTGACAATTTGTTACATTCTAAGTCCTCAATACTTAATCCTTCCGAAGACTTTACTTGACTCTGCGCCACGTATGCTTGTCCCTCCTTGACCTCCTCTTTTGATGTCACTTCTACAGGACTGTATGTAATATTTGTTCCAAATATGACCACAAATACGATTTTTTGAAATATGTCGGAGTTTTTTTTAATATTGCATTGTCACCGGGTTCTGAATTATATTCCAAGTTTGATGCTTGTAGCTTATCAGGAAGTTATTCGTGTCAGCCCGCCGGCCGGCCTGTCAAGTCAAGCTAAATAAAACCGTTTAACAAGTGAACCATCGGTGACCGAAATCATTTTCCCCGTGTTATTTGCGTTGTTTTTATACTCAGCTGAGCAGAGCTCACAGAGTATATTAATTTTGTTCGCATAACGGTACCCCGTAACGGCATAAACTAATCGAGATAGATATAGACTTGTAAATATGAAAATGATATGGGCGAAAAAAGGAATTCATTTAGCCATGTCCGTCGTCTGTCCGTCTGTCCGTAAAAACCATAACTTGAGTAAATTTTAAGACTATAACGCCCACTTTTTCGATATCGAAAAACCGAAAAAGTGCGATAATTCCTTATCAAATGCGGATAAAGTGATGAAACTTGGTAGATGGGTTGACCTCATGACGCAGAATAGAAAATTAGTAAAATTTTGGACAATGGGCGTGGCACCGCCCACTTTTAAAAGAAGGAAATTTCAAAGTTTTGCTAGCTGTAATTTGGCAGCTGAGTATGTAATGTTCGGTTACACCCGAACTTAGCCTTCCTTACTTGTTTCACTTTAACCCATAGTGCGTCGCGGTAAAAGCTACTAACTCCAAGTTTCACTCAAAACGACTTTGTGATGGTGATGGAAAGGAGAATTATTTCTGCTCGTAGTGTTTAAAATAGTACGTATTCATTGCACAAAATCGCTAAATATCACTAAAAATAAGGCTGCTAATTTCAGCAAAATTAGGAAAAGTTGCCAAATACATAAATTTGCGAAATTTCAGCAAAATTAGGAAAAGTTGCCAAATACATAAATTTGCGACAAATTTTATTATGAGGTATTTCATTTAATTCAGCTTTTTCGTTCTACTTTAAATTTTTATAGGAAGGAGTTATCTGCTTTTACCGCGGCGTCACCGATTTATGAAATATTTTTGAATTTTGAAAGGAGCTATTTCTGATATAAAATGTTCGTTGCAAAAAATCGAATGCATCTTTCTGATACATGGAACATATGGTCCATCTTTCCATTTGTCAATTAAAGGATCAGGTCCAACATTTATTTTATATTTTTTATATATTTTCAGCCACCTATGAATATAAAAATAAATACTTACATTAAAGCGATCATGATGTATGTCGTATTTGAACACTTAACGGTAAAAACGGCAATACTTGATTTTATCAGTTTAAACATGGTTCTGAATTAAGCATCATTTTAGGTTTATAGTCAACTTAAACACTATTTTATCTCTAAAAGGTTTTTTTAATTTTAGAATAACGAGCGCGATTTTGATTCATTAAAACGGGTTTTAAGGGCAGGCTGCTGTCTTAAGTTACGAGAAATTTAAAAATTTGCTTTTTAAATACGAAAAACTCAAATAGAAGTGAAAAAAGGCTTCCCCGACAAGCGAATATACTTCAGGAACTAATTTATTATCCCTAGAATAGACGAATAAAAATACGCAATTTTAAAATGTGCGATGGTTACTTGGCTCCACACACGCAAAATCGGTAAAATCGTTAGTTCAGATTGTTCCGCAATGATAAATATTTATGTATATTTTAACATTTTAGTATTTTTCGAGGAAAAATTATCATCCTATTTTCATTTTAGCAGTAAATATAAAAATAAAATATTCAATGGAAGGTGATAATTTACATCAATGGTCGATTGCTTATACATGTCCAAAAATGTTGGGAGAAGTGTCAAAAAACGCGTCTTGACCTTAGAAGCAATAATCCGAAGCCGTGAAAGAAACATTTTCACGCTGCCAAGATACATTTGCAAAAAAAGTTAAAATTTGCATGTGGTTGTTGTAATTTTGATGATTTTGTTGTACACAGATAAGAGTTGACTAAAAGGTGTTTTGATCGAATCCAATAAGAAGTAGCAACAAAAATTGTAAAGACTTTTTGGTAATGATGCTGTTGTACCGTTCCCTTCTTTACGATGCAACAGAATTGAATTCAATGATTGTCTAATGTAAAACGGACTTACACTTCACCAGTTCATGTAGAATTGTTTAACCTTTTAGGTGATTCCTTTCCTAATAAAAATCATACTACATCCCTTTATTTATGTTGATTTTGCGTTAACAAATCTTAATTTGATTTAACTTGATTATCATTAGAGGTCCTGCACACTTATAAAATATCGAGGTTAGCCATATCCCTATTCGGTTCCGGTTCTATAAAATTAAACGGCTTCGAACGATTAGGACAGATAAACATTTAAGGTTTGCATAATTCAGAGCTCTTTTAATGCAAACAGAAAAACCTCAAAACGAATGATTAAATCAATAATCGGCTAGCAAATTTTTTGACAATTGCAGTAATTTTCTCCCAAATCGACTTGCCATCCATTAACTGTGATGTTTCTTTGCGATTTCCGTAAAATATCAGTAGCAGAAATAAGAACCCAACAGGCATTTCTGTAAATGTTTTTATTTAAAGCACCCTTGCAGTGATAAACGATAAATAGCGTTTTTAATATTAAACATATTTAATTTTTTTTTCAAAAAACATTTTGTAAGCGTTGAGCGTAAATGTTTATAAATATGTTAACTGTGAAAGTAAATTTTAAATGATTACAAAAAACACGAAAAACTATTTGTTAACTTTTTTCAACTTGGAAATTTTTAAATTATTTTCATCAACGTTAAGGTGTGAAAGAGAATGTCTGCATTCAAACCGAATTCTCCAGGAATATATTTATGAAATAAGGAATTTATATAGGTGTGTACATATATTATATGAATAAATTATTGAAATAATTGATTGTAATAGAAATTATCGTTTAAAAAAGCATTAGAAAAATATTTATAAAAAGCTTTATTTTAGCAATTTTTTATAAGCTTACATTTACAAGCCTACTAGCAGATCCGGCAGACCTTGTTCTTCTCTAAATTTGGTCTACCTGCATAAATTTTAATAAGCTTTTTCCGTCTAATTCTGCCCTCCCCCCTATTCAATTTTTCCTAATCCTCTTATTCACCCCTCCCTCCGTCTTTTTCGCTTCATCTATCTCCATCTTCGTCTCATTCTATCTCTTTCTCAGTCTCTTTATCCCAGGGATGCACCTTAACGTTAAGCTAATCGTTTATCAAAAAATTTCCACCGTTTCCGTTGAAACACTTCGAAATATTATCGATAAAGAAATTATCAAGATAAATTGTCTCTCGTTTTTAACCGAAACGAAAAGCTTTCGTTAGCGTTAAAAACGTTAACAGAAACGTGATACTTTATGTTTGAATTGTGCTGGCAATGCTATAGCCATGGTGAAGCCGTAAGGTGGCAACAACGAGCGCACATACACACACAAACTCTATGTAATTTGTTTGTGTAATTCGTTGGTGGTAATGTCAAAAATACTCTGAGAAATGTTCGTACTGTCAAAATTCATGAGAAAAGTTGCAATCAGCTTGGATAATGCTTTCACCTTTAATGACTCCGCCATCAATCAGCTTTGCCAGCATAGTTTGAAATTAATAATCAACATAAACGATTTGATTTCGTTTTGATATGGCAGAAAACGAAACGAAATCATTTCGTTAATTTGACGATCTTAACGTTAATAAACGAAACGAAATGACTTCGTTTCGTTTATTAACGTTGATTATCGTAACGAAATGATATCGTTTCGTTGGTTAAGCATGCCTGCTTTATCCTTCTCATTTCTTTTCTCTCAAGTTCTTCTCATTCTTCTTCATCCCTTTATTGTCAGTCCCAGAGGGTGGTATGTATTTGGTTCCAGTCCCACTCCGAGTCTCAGTCACCGTCCTAATCCCAGTCCCAGCCCGTCTCTGGTCTACTTCCCGGAAAAAAGGATCGTAAATACTAATACAGGCAAATTTGTATACCAAATTTCAGGCAAATCGAATAGGACGTATGTAAATATGTAGGTATGTGGGTATTATTAATTCATGTCTTTATTTCGGCTTCGCATGAATATTTATCAGTTTTGCCAGGTTGATACGACTAAATCGAATATCTCAATGAAAATTACTTTAAAGCTCTCAGCAACAGCTTTAATTTGATATCCATATTACACACACATTCTATGGGTATCCCGGTCCACGTTTTGGCCTATATCTCGAGACCCTAGTCACCAATAGTCACCCAGGGGTATGAAAATTACCTTCTACTAAAGCACTCATCAACAGCTTTCATTTGTTATCCATATTCTATAAACACATTCTAGGCGTACCCGGGTCCACGTTTTGGCCTATATCTCGAGACCCTGTGCGTCGATCGCAACCAAACCTGTAAGAACCACCGCGTGAGGTATACGCAACTTATGTGAAAGTTTAAACAAAATCGACCGCCGCATCTCTTCAAACACCGGCGACCAACTAACACACATTTTAGCATTTCTTTTTATATATATAGATAAGCAAGGGGCCGTTTCAATAATTTGACGCTTATTTCTAAATGATTTATAAAAAAAAAGCTCAAGGTTTTTTAAGCTTAATGTTTTTTTTTAGAAAGCATATTAAAAACTTACATTACGTTTATTTTGCTTGTTGGAAAGCATTCAGTTTACAAATACGCGATCATGATACAAAAAATGGAGGTAATTTCATTTAGTGTGACGTTAACCACTAGACTTTTGCGTGGACAATGACGATTTTACCAAAGACAACCTACCAGATTGAAAAATGTTACGAATTTTTTTATTTTGATGGATTTCATATTAACGGATACGACGAAATTACTTTAATAGTGATTTTAAGTAAAAAAAAAAAAAATGAGCCGCATGCGTTGGAAATATTTTAATACGAAATATCAGCCTAGAAAAGAAGGTTTTTAAAAAGTTTTTCGAGCTTCCGTAAATTGCTTTGGTGGAAGAAACATGGTTTGAAGTATACAAAGCAAGAGAATATAGCCTTATTAAGTGTCCGTACGATTGCTTAGAACATGTTGACAAAACATATACGTTTGTCAATTGATTGCCCTAAGGAGGCCCTTATAAACCGACATCTCTATTTCTAAAGAGTTTAGCATACTTAAACGCAATTTTTATGAAATTAAATGGTTATAAATTTTCTATAATTCAAGCGTAGCGCTGGAGGGGGGAATTGCTAAACCATTTTTATAGAGAACATTGCCCTGAACCTTTGCAGGTTAGCCACTAGTTATGAGAGTTCTTTTGCCCATTGTACCAAGGGTCACTTCGGGGCAGGCCCTAAATATACAAATGCCTTTTAGCATTGGCAAGGATGTAGCGGTCCACAAAGGCTAAAAATTAAACACCTACCACTCATTCCAGACTTTGGAGGTACACCTTTTCTCAATATGTCTTGAGAAATATCCACTGTAGAGGTACGATAATAGGGCCATGCTAGAACAACAGGATTTTTCGTGTATTTTTTCTGTCTAGGGGTCAAGCTGCCATAAAATTATGAGTCATTAAGCAATGTATGGGTCATTATCCACTATTTTTCAATAAAGTTGCATGTTTTACTGTATGCTGAATAGATATGTATGCACATAAATCGTGCTACAGCATATTATTATTGTCTCAGATGACCATTGCGTATTCATACTGAACGAAATTTCCATCCCGAAAATCCACAATTTCGCCTTAAATAGTAACGGTATGGCAACGTTTCTAGCAAAACAACAAACATTATGAAACTTCAAAAATCCCCAAATACGTCAAAAAAATTTGACTGGAACTACCTTCTTTTTTATACCATGTACCCTAGGGCGGGTCGATTTAAAAATCGCTCATTGCTCTGTAAAAATCGTATTCTAGGGATCAAAATAAGAAACTTTGCCGAAGGAAACATACCTCTAAAACGAATTCTGATGTCCCCCCTTTGGGTCGAACTTTTGGGTAGGGGCAATTTCAATTCTACCTGCTGTGCCTTGTGGTGGCTTAAAAAAAACAACACAAGCAATTTTACGATCTGCAATTGTGTCACAGTGATACCTTCATTTTTTAAAACGGTTGAATAAAAAACCCACACAAATATGTTTACGATATGCAAATGCATTACAGTGATGCCTTGGTTTTAAAAGGGGGTTGTAAAAACGCTAATTTCTAATAATTTTTTTAATTTATTTTCTATTACTAAGTTAAATTAATTTTTTCATTTACACATGTTCTGACTAAATAAATAAATAAAGAGAAAAATAAACTCCAAAAAGAAAAAACATAGGCATTTCAAAGTGGGATTTTTCAAAATTTGCCCCTACGACCCAAAGGGGGGGGGGGGGCATCAGAATTCGTTTTAGAGCTATGCCTCCTTCGGCAAAGTTTCTTATTTTGATCCCTAGAATATGATTTTCACAGAGCAATGAGCGATTTATTTGCCTCCCCACAAATCGACCCGGCCTAATGTACCCGATAGCTATTAAACTGCTTAATTCCTTAGAACATTTTTATACTCAGTTGAGCAGAGCTCACAGAGTATGTTAACTTTGATTGGATAACGGTTGGTTGTACAGGTATAAAGGAATCGAGATAGATATAGACTTCCATATATCAAAATCATCAGTATCGAAAAAAAATTTGATTGAGCTATGTCCGTCCGTCCGTCTGTCCGTTAACACGATAACTTGAGAAAATTTTGAGGTATCTTGATGAAATTTGGTATGTAGGTTCCTGGGCACTCATCTCAGATCGTATTTAAAATGAACGCAATCGGAAGATAACCACGCCCACTTTTTCGATATCGAAAATTTCAAAAATCCGAAAAAGTGCGATAATTCATTACCAAAGACGGATAAAGTGATGAAACTTTGTAGGTGGGTTGAACTTATGACGCAGTATAGAAAATTAGTAAAATTTTGGACAATGGGCGTGGCACCGCCCACCTTTTTTAAAAGAAGGTAATTTAAAAGCTTTGCAAGCTGTAATTTGGCAGTCGTTGAAGATATCATGATGAAATTTGGCAGGAACGTTACTCCTATTACTATACGTGTACTAAATAAAAATTAGCAAAATCGGAGGACGAACACGCCCACTTTAAAAAAATTTTTTTTTAAGTCAAATTTTAACAAAAAATTGAATATCTTTATAGTATATAAGTAAATTAAGTCAACATTTAACTCCAGTAATGATATGGTTCAACAAAATAAAAATATAAAAGAAAATTTTAAAATGGGCGTGGCTCCGCCCTTTTTCATTTAATTTGTCTAGAATACTTTTAATGCCATAAGTCGAACAAAAACTTACCAATCCTTCTGAAATTTGGTAGGGGCATAGATTCTATGACGATAACCGTTTTCTGTGAAAATGGGCGAAATCGGTTTAAACCACGCCCAGATTTTATACACAGTCGACCGTCTGTCCTTAGGCTCGGCCATTAACACGATAACTTGAGCAAAAATCGATACATCTTTACTAAACTTAGCTCACTTACTTATCTGAGCTCGGTTTATCTTGGTATAAAAACTGGCCGAAATCCGACTATGATCACGCCCAATTTTTCGATATCGAAAATTACGAAAAATGAAAAAAATGGCATAATTCTATACCAAATATGAAAAAAGGGATGAAAAATTGTAATTGGATTGATTTATTGACACAAAATATAACTTTAGAAAAAGCTTTGTAAAATGGGTGTGACACCTACCATATTAAGTAGAAGAAAATGAAAAGTTCTGCAGGGCGAAATCAAAATCCCTTGGAATCTTGGCAGTAATACTGTTCGTAGTATTACATATGTATATAAATAAATTAGCGGTACCCGACAGATGATGTTCTGGGTCACCCTAGTCCAAATTTTGGTCGAAATCACGAAAACGCCTTCACATATAAACTTAAGGGCCGCTCCCTTTTAAAACCTTCATTAATACCTTTCATTTGATACCCATATCGTACAAATACATTCTGGAGTCACCCCTGGTCCACCTCTATGGCGATATCTCGAAAAGGCGTCCACCTATAGAACTAAGGCCCACTCCCTTTTAAAAGACTCATTAACACCTTTCATTTGATATCCATATCCTACAAAAATATTCTGGAGTCACCCCTGTTCCACCTCTATGGCGATATCTCGAAAAGGCGTTCACCTATAGAACTAAGGCCCACTCCCTTTTAAAATACTCATTAACACCTTTCATTTGATACTCATGTCGTGCAAATATATTCTAGAGTCACCCCTGGTCCACCTTTATGGCGATATCTCGAAAAGGCGTCCACCTATAGAACTAAGGCTCACTCCATTTAAAATACTCCTTAACACCTTTCATTTGATACCCATAGCGTACAAACACATTCTAGAGTCACGCCTGGTCCACCTTTGTGGCGATATCCCGAAATGGCGTCCACCTATAGAATTATGGCCCACTCCCTTTTAAAATACTCATTAATACCTTCCATTTGATACCCTTGTCATACAAACACATTCCAGGGTTACCATAGGTTCACTTTCCTACATGGTGATTTTCCCTTTTTTTCTCCAAAGCTCTCAGCTGAGTATGTAATGTTCGGTTGCACCCGAACTTAGCCTTCCTTACTTGTTTTATTTTATGATTTATTTTTTAACTATGCCATGATCTATTAGTGTAGCTGAACAAAGGTAAGTTTATGAAAAGTATGGGCACCAAGAAATCGTGCACTTTCGTAAACCTATGAACGTACGTAACCTAAACCAATTTAAAATGTATGGTTCAGCGTCAAAAACTGGACACGTAAATCGATTCACGTAAAAATGCCATTGGTAAATTATGGAGATGCCATGAAGAAATGTACTTATTGAGCGTATTAACTTATTTATTCCGTATGTTCGAAAGATTTATCTCTATTATTTATATTTGGACTGCGTGAGGTAGTATGAATATTCCAAATGAAGCGTTTATTCGGAGGGATTCCATGAATGATTAAACAAAAAAGAGATTTACCTGTGTTGCGAGAGCGCACGTATGATGAACTCTTCTGTGAAATTTAAACCTTAAATTTAGAGAATCGGCCTATTTTTTATGACGCCATGTCAACTGCCATCTCGATAACGACTTATCTCAAAATATTTTTAAAAAATGCTCCATCTCAGAATTTGTTTCATATATCTGTACCTGAGTTAGGTTGGAGAACGGACTATCTTTGATTTTTTTCATAATGCATGTCAAATTGTATCGATTTTATGCTCAGATAGTGCGTATTTGAATCAAATCAAGATCTTCTTTCTTCAAACAAGTTCTGAAATTATGAAAAAAAGATATAACTCCCCATCATTTCAGAAATATTAGGTAAAAACTGATTACTTTCCCCAAAACTTGTAGGCGTTTACAAAATTGCTACCACTACTAATATACTACTTACTTTTCTACTACAATGTTCGTGGAAGGGATTGAATTATTTTCCTTTATAAAAGCAACCCGTCCTGATTTTTAAGCTTGGGAGTGTCAAAGCTCTGCTTTCATTAGAGAACAAACCTCTAATAATCGAATCATGCTCACCATGAACCGTGATACGAAAAATGGAGGTAGTTGCATTTGGTGTGACGTTAGCCACTTGACTTTTGCGGGGACAATGACAATTTCACCAAAAACAAGCTACCAGATTGAAAAATGTTAAGGATTTCATATTAACGGATACGATTAAATTACTTTCATAGTTATTTTAAATAAAAAAGAACAAAAAAAAAAAAAAATGAGCCGCATGCGCTGGAAATACTTCATTACGAAATATCAGCCTAGAAAAGAAGGTTTTTAATAAGTGTTTCGAGCTCCTGAAAATTGCTTTGGTGGAAGAAACATGGTTTGAAGTATACAAAGCAAGGGATATAGCCTTCTTAAGTGTCCGAACGTTTGATCAAAACATGTTGACAAAACATACACGTTTGTCAATTGATTGCCCAAATGAAGGTCTTTATAAACTGACACCGCAATTTCTAAAGGGTTTAGCATACTTAATCGCAATTTTTATGAAATTGAATGGCGATAAATCGGGTACACATCCACATTTTTTGTGGATTTTATAGTTAAAGCGTAGCGCTTGAGGAGGGAATTGTCACACCATTTTTTAGGGAGAACATTGCTCTTAGGTTCTGCAGGTTAGCCACTAGTTATGAGATTTGCCCGTTTAGAATTGACATAAATGTGGCGTTTCACAAACGTAACAACAAAAAACACCATGTCTTGAGAAATATCCACTGTAGAGGTATGATAATAAATTTCCATCCCGAAGAACCACAATTTCGCCTTAAACAGTAACGTTATGGCAACGCTTCCAGCAAAACAACAAACATTATGATTGATAATTTATGAAGCTTCAAAAACCCCCCAAATACATCAAAAAAAATTTTAGTGGAACTACCTTCTTTTTTATACCATGATGCTCACGACGTTGTTAGTATACAACGCAACAGCAATGTCAAAGCAAATTTTATAAAAAAGTCTGTAAATTTTTCTTTTATTAAATTTTCTACAACTATAAATATGTTATTTTATATTTGTGTATTTTTGTGAAGGGTAACTATTTATTATGTAAAAATTAAATTTAAATTGGTTTTGTGCCTTCATTTATAAGGCTGAGTGTGTTTTGCAGATATCAGTTCTATCACATGATACCTTACTGAACTCTGACGTTCGTATTCAAACTGTATTAGTGAAGCACCTTGTTGCTTTTTTCGCTTTAAGGCGACGAAGTACCTACTTTTTCGGTTTTGTCGTGTAATTTCACTTTTTTTAAGAACGGAATAAAAACAATTTTCTTTAAATATGCGGGTGTTGAATTATACTGTGTGACACCATAAAAATACTTAGGAGGTCATAACATTTTTCTGGTAGATCTATAAATTACTGCATACAAGATTTTCCCTGGCCACCACCAAAATCGTGATTTACTGGTAAAAACCGGTTTTCGTACCTTTGGACCCTTACGATTTTAAGTTTTTTACCAAATATGCTATAAAATTTGCGTACATTTTCCCAACAAACCACTTAACCAAAAATTTTGTTTGTTGGGTGAATACACACAAATTTATTCTAAAAATGTGCATGTCATTTTAAATAATGAAGTTTTGACTATCCAAAACTGGTAAAAAGGTTAAAATTGGACTGCATAAGTTACAGAAATATTAGACAACAATTGCTAAGTAAACATTTCTGAGTCATTTTTATACAATTTTATACTTTTTTTCAAAAAAATTCGCTAATAACTTTTAAATAGTATCAAAAATAATTATTCGCCAACGGATTATGATTCCTGGGACCAAAATGCGTGTTCAAGTATTCCTTTCAAATTTTTGTGGTATTTTAAGAGTTCTTGTGAAGTAAATAATAACCATTTTTGGAAGGTGGACTCAAGTAATGTCGGTTGTAAAGAACAGGGTGAACTTTTAGCACTTCTGAAATTTGTTCATAGGGCCAATCAATGCCTTCTTTCATGTGGATACCCTGTCCATTAGGCCGGGTCGATTTGTGGGGAGGCAAAAAAATCGCCCATTGCTCTGTGAAAATCATATTCTAGGGATCAAAATAAGAAACTTTGCCGAAGGAACCATACCTCTAAAACGAAGTCTGATGTCCCCCCCCCCCCCCCCTTTGGGTCGTAGGGGCAAATTTTGAAAAATCCCACTTTTAAATGCCTATGTTTTTTTCTTTTTGGAGTTTATTTTTCTCTTTAGAAATTTATTTAGTCAGAACATATGTAAATGAAAAAATGAAATTAACTTAGTAATAGAAAAGAAATTAAAAAAAAATTATTAGAAATTAGCGTTTTTACAACCCCCTTTTAAAACCAAGGCATCACTGTAATGCATTTGCATGTCGTAAACATAGTTGTGTGGGTTTTTTATTCAACCGTTTTAAAAAATGAAGGTATCACTGTGATACAATTGCAGATCGTAAAATTGCTTGTGTTGTTTTTTTAAGCCACCACAAGACACAGCAGGTAGAATTGAAATTGCCCCTACCAAATAATTCAACCCAAAGGGGGGGGGGGGGGGCATCAGAATTCGTTTTAGAGGTATGGTTCCTTCGGCAAAGTTTCTTATTTTGATCCCTAGAATACGATTTTCACAGAGCAATGAGCGATTTTTAATCGACCCGCCCTACTGTCCATGCTTATTTTATACCGATTTCACAAAGAAAATCGAGTCACAATTTTTTTGAATGCTTAATAATTAGGTTTTCCTTTTAAGCGAACATGGATAGCAGCGGTTTTCTCGTTAACTATTAATACAATCAAAATGAAATGCATGCGCAACTACTCATAGATGTTGCGCCTAACCAAATATGTGCCTATTTTTGAAAAAGCCTTACCTTTTGGTGCTAGAGCAGCTAAAGTAAAATTTTTAATTCTTTTGGTGTTTTTGTATTTTTCATACATTATTAAACATAAATTATTTTTGATTGTCATTTGTTACATTCACAATAAAATCCGACCCATCAAGTAAAACGTACTACGCTCTTAAAAAAATCATGTAAATTTACGAAAAATTAGCCCGCAGAAAAGATGCCTCGCTTAATAATTGCAGCGATACGCACTTTGTATATTTACAACAAAGTGCGGAGGGATCAACTAATAAAATGCGTAACATATTACTACCAAAAGGTGCGTAAAATATTACTACCAAAATGTGTAAAAATTACTAACCTATTTAAGAAGTTTACTAACCGAGAGTTCAATGGTGCATTTCCCTCCAATGGTGGCTCCAAATAGTTTATTTATTTTATAGAAATTTAAAGATATATTTATTTAAATTGTTTGTTTTGGAATTTACACAGATAATTCATTGTTTTTTATCTTAGTATTTACAAGCATATTATGCTGTACATCATATTTTACTTATATCTATTTAATTAACATATAAAGAAAAAAATTCAAAAGAAATATATACATACGTTAATCACCGACTTATTCCATGCTATTAATTTTGGAAATAAGGTTATTTACTTTTTGGATGTTGTTTATGTTTTTCTTCAATCCGCGCGTTTGGTTTGGATAATGCTTGTAGCAATACCGGACGAGAAATTCCAACGTTTGAGAAATTTCTTTTGGATACATTTTGTTAAAAACAAAGTAATAGTTAACGACTTCCCTTATTAACTTTAAAACGTCATCGCTTGGCGAATAGTCAGCTACTGCGATCGATCTTATCAATGAATATTAAAACATCTGGCTTTTCAGCTCCCTCGCGTTCTATACAGTGAAAACAAAAGAATATTTTTAGATGTTACAAATAACATACACATGTCGATAGACCACAACCAAATAAATAGGTCCGTCCAATAACAAAAAATCACCACTGGAACTTACGTATTTCTGTCATTTATCATATAAAAAGCAATAAATAGTAAATTCCAATAAACATTTTATGTTATTGAACAGACCTAATATGTTAAAAATCTGACTGATGAATGTTATGACAGGTGCATTTGTTTTTACTTGCTGTACTATAACTTCAGGTGTGACCCCTATCTGAAAACAAGACAAAAAATAATTATAATTACAATTAAATCATTTCAATAACATTCTAAAAGAACTTTTCTCAAAATTCATGAAAAGGAACTGTGGATCTTCGCCAAAAAAACTGTCCAAAGTTGCAATGCCGTTAGTTACTAAAAATGTTTGTAATTTATTTTTCGACAGCTCGAAGTTTCTACAAAAAATGTTTGCATCGATGTTCATTAATTGCTGGAAGTGCTGATGCAAGCAGTCCTCATTAAAAATATATGGCCATTCTACTTTGATGTCGTTTAAAGAATTTTGTTGGTCCATACTATTGAACAGTCTTCTTTGCAGGGTCCATACTATTGAACAGTCTTCTTTGCAGTGGGAAACAGTCCCTCATGTGGGACTTAATTAGCTCCATCTGCTGTAATTCTGGTCTATTTGAAAATAAACTTTTTAAGCAATTTTGTTTATATTTAATAATTTTCAACTCTTTTTCAGGAATTTGTGGTGTTTCCCATGAGACGCATGTGTTTTTGAATATATTTGATTGTCGTCTTTTTTTTGAAAGGAATATTTAATGCCAAATTTTTCGGCTTAGCATTTGGTGAACGATTCAGAAAATAATTTCGATTCTGCATTATCGTCAAAAGTGGTGATGTCGTTACTGAGATTATATAACCGTCGCTGTCCTTTTCGAGCAGAGAATCGGAGTATTTTGTAACGGCTTGCTGGGTTACTGATCGAAGAATCCCCATTGGAATATAAAACGAAAATGTGCGCATTTCGTCAACTAAAATGTTTGCAAAAGTATTTAATTTTTTCCCAGTGTTAAGCAAATTCAATATATCGGAGGGTATCTTCTCCCACGGTATTTGAAAGTGTTCAAAAAATAGTTTTTCTTGTGCAGTCGTATCTGAGCTCGATGTCATAGTACTGCTCGACATTGTGAGCATTGTACATTCAGAATCATTAGTTGTTCAGTCGGCATTGACATGAGGAAATATTTACTGGAGGAGCATGCGTCCTCTGCTGGAGATAAAATGGAAGATATGATTGACGTTGTTGGGCCTTCTTCGATTAAAGTTGTTTCTTTAATAACTTGATTATCTAAGTACCATGTTATATGAATCAACTTTTGTGGCAGCTGAGCACTCAACCCATTCCTCATCTCCTAATAACATAAATATTGAATTACTTTTCAGATAGTATTCCAGAATAGCGTCACTACAAATTTCTGTGCCATCACTTTCTAAAACTAACTTCGATCCTTGAATACCAAGCATATTCCTTGCAAAGGAAATTGTTATGTAAATTTTTTTTTATATATATAAATAAATGCAAACTTTTACCAATGACTTTTTCCGGTCAATTTATTTATAGAATTAAATTTTGGCTAGGCTTTTTTGAACAATGTATTTTAGATGCAAATAAAAACTTTATTTCATCTTTCTACCCGACGTTTCGCTAGTCTCTCTAGCTTCTTCAGGGGGATATCTGTTTATTTAGGAAAAACAACAAAACATTAAAGCATGTGGTAAAAACCGAAATGAAAACTAATATTACATCACATTTTTATATACACATGAATACATGATAAATATCACAAATCACAAATAAACACGTAACACCCTAATGAAACATTTATCACACTTACATATTTATATTGTTTTAAATATTAAATTATTCTAAAAAATATTATTTGTACCATTTTTTAGTGGTATCCTTGTCATACTAAACTAATAAATTTGACTATAGACATAAAGTGTAGGCAGCGGCGACGTCATCGGTATCTTCCTTTTTATTTATTGTTTTGTCTCTATTTTGTAAAATTCTTAAGCTTTCCAATGTTAGTCTGGTTTTTCCTTGTTTGTTTTTATCAAGTATCAGTATATTCGCTAAATCAGCTGTATGGTCGTTTTCTGTTGTGTGCTGTGATAATGCTGTGCTTTGCTTCTTTTTCTTTATATCAGCTGTATGTTCGGTTAGTCGAACTTGTAACGCCCGTTTCGTCTGACCGATGTATATTTTGTTGCAGTCTTCGTTTTCATTGCCTTTGCATGTTATTTCGTAGATTACATTGCTTTGCTGCAGTTTTTCAATAGGGCTTTTTGTTCTTGTGAATATCGTCGATAATATTTGGTTTGATTTGTAGGCTAGTGATATTTTCAGTTTGTTGTTGGTGAGTGTTTTGCTAAAGTTTTCTGTGAGTTTCGGTATGTATGTTACACTGAAATATTGTTTTGTTTCTGCCTCTTCTCGTGTTGATTTACTTTGTTGGCTGTTTATTTCAATTACTTTTTGTTCAGTCAGGCGTTTTATTAGGGTGCTCGGATAATTGTTATTTCTTAAAATTTCGTTCATTTTACTAATATTTTTGTTCCAAAATTGTTTGTCGCTTATTGTTAGCACCTTGTTAATAATATTTTTTGCCGTATTAATTTTATATTTTAGGGGCTGTGAAGAATGAAAATTAATGAGACGGCCGGATGATAATGGTTTTGTATACCAATCAAAAATTAGGGTTCCTTTGTTGTTATGTATTCTTATGTCCAGAAAGGGAATGGTACGATCTTTTTCCATTTCGTACGTGAATTTAATGTTTTTATGGTAGTTGTTAAGGGCATTTAAAATTTGTTCCAAATCAGTTTGTTTTACTATCGCGAAGATATCGTCCACATATTTGACTAGAAATTTAATACTGATGTTAAGATTTTGCTTAAGTGCCTTAAGTGTGTTGTCAAGTAAATCATCCATAATTATGTCAGCTATTGTCGGGGAAAGTGGGTTGCCCATTGGCATACCAAAAGTTTGTGTGTAGTTTGTATTATTGTGTATAAAATAGTTATTTTCTAATAGACAAAATTTTAGTATGTCATGAAACTTGTTCTTTGGTATATTAGTTGTGGGCTTAATTTGGTCCCATTTGCCCATGATTATGTTTATGGCTAGATCGGTGGGAATGTTTGTGAACAGGGACACTACATCAAAGGACACTAACACTTCATCTTCATCTACATGTATATCTTGAAGTCTTTCTTTTAATCTGAATACATTCTTGATTTTGTATTCTTCTGACGTTACATTTTGAATTTTTTCTCCTATATATTTAGAAAATTGGTAGCAGGGTACATTTACGGAGGACGATATTGGACGTAGGGGCATATCGGGTTTATGGATTTTTGGCAGTCCATAAAGCCTGGGTGCAATGGCTGCCGAGCAGAATAATTTAAACTTTTCACTTGCGTTGATGTATTTTTGTTTATAAAGATCATCCACTATCTTATTATTTTTCTTTTGTAGGGAGTCTGTTGGGTCAGCTCTGACTTTTTTGTATGTCTTTTTGTCGTCTAATAGCGTGTCCATTTTCTCCATATATTCTCTTTTGTACATTACCACTGTTTTGTTTCCCTTGTCTGCCTCCGTTATGATGATTTTGTTTTTGTGTAAGTTCAGGAAGGACTTGCTTTTATTATACGCTGTTGTAATAAATTTTTCCATCGCATTATTTTTTATATTCCTTTTGAATTGGAGAATTCGGTTGCTCAGTTTATTTCTTGCCATTTCTTTTGCCTTATCGTCGTTCAGTGCTTTTACCTTCGTCGATTATTGCCTTTATAGATGCCACAGCCATAAACCTCTTTTTTACGCGCCTATCGGAAATCCACAACTTGCATGCATACTGGGCCATCGTAAATTACATATTAAAACTAAAAAACTTAAAATTATTATATTTTTAACATCTACTTTTCCTAGTTTTTTGCGTTGAAAATAGACATAGATAATATTGATTTCTCGAGTAAAATATTTTTAATGGAGCGTTAATTAAAATATCCTTAATATTAACCAAACTATAACTTTTTTGATCACCAAAACTTTCATACATGACTGTTTTGTTATTATAGCACATTTTAATACATTCTCCATAAAATATAATATCCATATAACTTTTATTTAAATGAATAGAAAAAATTTTTAGTACTGTTATAGTTCCCTCATCACTAGATTCCGTTAAAATAAAATTATTTCCTTCAAAATCTGTATTATTATAAGAAATTTTTTTAGTTACAAAAGAAAATTCTTCTGGTAAGTTGAAATTAAACATATTCTTTACAAGAAGTTCGGCATTATCACATATAATCCTTAATTTAAATCTATCTCCGAAAATACTAGCTTGCATCTGCTGTTTTTCAGACAATGTTAATGCTATATTTTTAAAATTCCTTGTTGTTTTTGAAATTCTTTTCAAATATTGATGCTTATGCTCAAATCTCATTGTCCAGAAATGAGTTAATGGCCCAAATTTCCTAATTAAATCTGGATAGTGACAGATGTAATGATGTTTTGGACGTAAATTCAATTTTGGAAAGCATTCTTTTCTGTGCTCCATGTATACATATGTCGGTACATTCAACTACTGTGTTAGAATCTACTTTGCATATTTGGTATTGCGTCATTGAATTAAATTTGTAACATAGTATGCGGTGAAAGGCACATGTGATCTTTCCTTTTTTTACTGAGATATTATTTTGATAGAAGCAAGGTAGAGTAATATTGCTCTATCTGCTCTATATGGCCCTGAGTGATATGTCAAAGAGAGTTTTATGATGAAAAGCACTTGTTGAAATTGCAAAGAGAATATAATGAAAATATATGATTCAGATATGTGGAGTTAGTTGAAATACATGATAGAGATTTTTGAAGAGTTAGTTTTTATATTGGCAGCAATATCGACACATCTTTCGGGGACTCATTACGCTTCATAAAACAAATATTAATCATGATGCCTTCAGAACGTAATCGTGTCAGCGAAACGGAATCAAATGAAAACGTCGAGGTAACTCCGACACATGTATATAATGTGAAAGCAAACAAATTTGACCTTTATTTATTTCTGAGCTACATATTAACCAGAGGGTGGAGCCGTGTGTAGAAGTCCACGAAAGTGGGGAAAGCTTCTGACCGCCATTCACCTGGGAATGGCCAGAGCGATTCTTTTGCATGCGGTTCAAGCAGCTCACTACTGCCGGTCGCTTGTGGCCAAGTATCCTCTGGGTAATGTGAGAAGGCGACAACCTGGCTATGCCACTCTGACATAATCGGTTTAAGGGCTAGCCGGGGAGATCTCATCGGCAGCGTCTGTACACCTCTAGGTGCGGCTGCAAGCGTCTGTCTTGGAGCAAGCGGCTCGCTATATAAACGTGCAAGTAATATTTTCACCCCTGCTGAGCGGGTTGTGCGCTGGGCTTGGGACCCGCCACGTAAAACCATACTCCAATGAAATATAACAACAAGCCTCGGATAAATACACTCTCTATTGATGACGACCATGGCAAACATTTGAAGGACAATGAATTGAGGGCATGCACCTGGAACGTCCACTCCCTGAATGGGATTGGTGCAGATGCCCGGCTGGTTTATGTCCTCGTCAAAGCAAAATCTGACACCACCCCCATCCAAGAAATGCGTTGGACGAAGCAAGGAAGAAAGAAGATCAAAAATTGTGTTGGCCATACGAATAAGTGCAGTTTCGGCGTCAGATTCGTGGTGGGAGAGAGAATTTGTCGCCAAGTGCTGGTGTTCACGCCTGTTGACGAGCGTCTCGCCGCTATCCGAATAAAAGCAAAATTTTTTAATATATCATTCATCTGCGCCCATGCGCCGACAGAGGAGAAAGACGATGAGGCGAAAGACACTTTTTATGAACAATTAGAACGCACATACGAGCGCTTCCCCCCTCATGATATAAAAGTCGTGCTTGGCGACTTTAACACTAGTGTGAGTAAAGAAGGTGTTTTTGGCCCTACAGTCGGAAAGTTCAGCCTACACAATGAAACTTCTCCTAACGGACTGAGGCTGAATGACTTTGCCGGTGCTCGAAACATGGTCATATCCAGAACTAGGTTCATGCATAAAAAGATACATCAAGTTACATGGCTGTCCCCTGACCGAAATACTCGCAATTAGATCGATCACGTTGTGATAGACGGACGGTATGCCTCCAGTGTTTTAGATGTACGCACGATCCGAGGACCTAACATCGACTCGGACCATTATCTCGTTGCAGCCAAAATAAGCACCCGCCTCAACGCTGCTAAAACCAAGTGGTAGTGGGAGCATATCTCCAAAGCACTTCGTACTCCCGCGAGGAAAAAACTGGTTACCGGCGGCCACGAAAAAACAACTGGTACGATGAAGAATGCCGCGTTGCAACCGAAAGAAAAGCTGCTGCCTACAGGGCTACGTTAAAAGCGAGCGCGACAAGAGGAGTGTGTGAACGCTATCGTGAGTTGAAAAGGGAAGCGATACGCCTTTTCAGGAAGAAAAAAGCGGAAGCAGAAAGGCGTGAGTGCGAGGAGCTTGAGCTGCTAGCCACCAGGAATAACGCCAAAAAATTTTACCAAAATATACGGCGACAAACGGAAGTTTTTAAGACCGGGGCAAATTCCTGTAAGAACGAAAACGGCGACCTTGTAACAGATGTCCAGAGAGTGGTTAGATTATGGAGGGAACACTTCTCTGCTCTCCTAAATGGAGGCAGCAATTCGCCGCGCAGAGATGAAGAACCCGATCCCGCAATCGAAGATGATGGAATATATGTCCCCCCGCCCGATTATGACGAAGTTAGAATAGCAATAACCAGATTGAAAAACAACAAGGCCGTGGACGCTGATGGATTTTCTGCGGAGCTATTCAAGTACGGCGGCGAGGAGTTGGTAAGGCGCATGCAGCAGTTTCTTAGCAAAATATGGGCGGACGAGTGCATGCCCAACGGTTGGAATCTAAGTGTTCTTTGCCCAGTCCACAAGAAGGGGGATACTGCAAAATGCACCAACTATCGTGAAATCAGCCTTCTTAATATCGCATATAAGGTCCTTTCAAGTGTGTTGGGCGAAAGATTGATGCCCACCGTGAACCGGCTGATTGGACCTTATCAGTGCGGCTTCAGACCTGGTAATCTACCATCGAACAGATTTTCACAATGCGTCAAATCTTGGAAAAAACCCGTGAAAAGAGAATCGACACACATCACCTCTTCGTCGACTTTAAAGCCGCCTTCGACAGCACGAAAAGGAGCTGCCTATATGCCGCTATATCTGACTTTGGTTTCTTCGCAAAACTTATACGGCTGTGCAAAATGACGTTGAGCAACACTATCAGCTCAGTCAGAATTGGGAAGGACCTCTCCGAGCCGTTCGAAACTAAACGAGGTTTCAGACAGGGTGACCCCCTATCGTGCGATTTCTTTAATTTGATGCTGGAGAAAATTATACTAGCTGCAGAACTTAATCGCACTGGAACAATATTCTATAAAAGCGTGCAATTACTGGCATATGCTGATGACATTGATATCATCGGCCTAAATACCCGCGCAGTTAGTTCAACAACAGCCGATGAAGCGGCTTTGGGAGTGTTCGAGAGAAAAGTTCTTCGAAAGATTTATGGACCTCTACGCGTTGGCGATGGCGAGTACCGAAGAAGATTTAATGATGAGCTATACGACCTATACGCAGACATGAACATAGTCCAGCGAATTAAAACGCAGCGGCTGCGCTGGCTAGGCCATGTAATGCGAATGGTTCCGGCCAAGAAAGTGTTTCTATCGGAAACCGCCTATGGAAGCACAGGTAGAGGGCGGCCGCCACTCCTTTGGGAGGGCCAGGTGGAAAACGATTTATACTCCCTTGGTGTGACCAATTGGCGCCAGTTGCCGGAGCGAAGGAGCGACTGGCGCGCCTTGTTGGACGGCCATAACCGTTTAGACGGTTAAGCGCAAATTAAGTAAGTAACAAAGTAAGTACATATTAAACGGGAAATTTAAATCATTGTTGCGAAAAATTTCCAAACGGAATCATTAAATTATAAAACTCTGTTCAAAAATATCATAAGCATTAAGAAAAGAAAGTGGCGTACCTCATCAGCTTTTCCAGGTACTTTCTTCATATTAAAATCAATGATTGGAAAAGAAAAGGATAACTGAAACTTTTTGCGCAAAGATGAGAAACTCATATTTAAATTATCAATTGTAATTATACCTAATTTAATAAAATAGTTTAATGCTTCCATTAAGTCAAATGGAATTATGCCTTCAAATAAATCGTGCGATAAGCAGGGTGGAAGACCTTCACACACATGATAATAACCGAGTTGGTTTAGACAGGAGTTTCTCATTACCCCCATACTATTAGCACCTTCAGTAATGCATTGGTTGTAATGCTTTGGAGTACGCTCTTTAGAAATTTGACGCTCAAAAGCTTTTAGTGACTCTCGGGTATATAAACAATATCGGCATATATATTTGCTAGTACTAAAGTTTCCAGTGAAGCCACACATTTGTTGACTCCCTAAATTATCACCAAGCATAGCAATAGTTTTGAACAGAGCTGTTAACCATAATATTTATTCCAGTTTTTTCCAATTCGATTAAATCACAAATTAAAGGTTTAAGAACATTGTCAAATCCGAAAGTTTTAATAAAACTCTATTTGCATAATAAGACAAGTAGAATATTATTTATGTTAGATCTATATTTACTTGGAACGTTGCCGATAACCATATACACGCCCAATATTTTATATTTCTTTTTCGAAGATCCCAAAGGATTACAGTTTTCAAAAGCATCTTGAAACATCAGTAATTCGATTCGTTTTGAGTCCCCGTTGAAAAAAAGATTTTTGGTATATATGGACCCATTATTATAATCAGAGTAAACATTTTTATGAAAAAGTTTGGATTTCTCGAAACGACTGAAATAGTCTTTATCGCGCATTAAGACTTCAATGGTATTTATAATTGGAATATAATGAAAATAGCACTTTTTGTGATACTGATCAAAGCCCAGTAAAATTTCCTTGGGTGGAACATAATTTAAATTATTTTTAAGAAATTGGTTCCTTTTGTAATTCGAATCAAATTTTGTAATACAATGCTCAAAAGAAAATCTTTATATTCAGACAGGTTCTTATCATCACAAAACTGGATCAGTTTCCTTTTCTTTTTCATGTTATGCATTTTTAGAATATCTTTGAGTTCCAAAACCAATAATGTAAAGGGTGAATACGATAATTCGTGCACACATTTTAATTTTTTCACTAAATTTGTAAAAATTTCGAAAATGACAAAACTTGGGCCACCAGCAAATTGTTACTAAGAATTTGTTCTTGGGAAATATTATCTTCGTCGACATTGGAACATATTTTTTCTGGAATAGTTTCAATGGTTTGCATTTTATGATTTCTGTAAACATATGATTTAAAAGAACATTGAGTAGAGAACACTTCCAAACAGGTTTCAAAAGGACAGCTTATTGGAATTTTATGTTCCAAATGAATTTTAAGATGCGAGAATATTTTTTTATCACTATTGAATTCCTGATCGCAAGCTGAGCACTTACATTTCCTATTATCGAGTAATTTCCAAAATGGTTCTTTTGCATTTTTGTGCCAGTACAAATGCTTTTTTTATAAAATATAATTAGAAAATCTTTTGAAACAATCTTTTTGCAACCAACTAAAATAAACATTTTTTTTTCTTTGTGCACAAATAGGTGCTTTTCATAAAGATGCACTGTTTTTAAAACACTGCCACAAATATTGCTATGTTCGATCCATGTGCCACCTCTCGGATTTTTTCTTATTATTGCATTGTCATCGGGTTCTGAAATATATTCCAAGTTTTAAGTTTGTAGCTTATCGGGAAGTTAGTTAAATTTTAATTACAAAATTCGTTCACAACGGCCGTGCGGCCGGCCTGTCAAGTCAAGCTAAATAAAACCGTTTAAAACAAGTAAGGAAGGCTAAGTTCGGGTGTAACCGAACATTACATACTCAGATGAGAGCTTTGGAGACAAAATAAGGGAAAATCACCATTTAGCAAAATGAACCTACGGTAACCCTGGAATGTATTTATTGTATGACATGGGTTTGAAATGAAAGGTATTAAAGAGTATTTTAAAGGGGAGTTGGCCATAGTTCTATGGGTGGACGCCATTTCGGGATATCGCCATAAAGGCGGACCAGGGTGACTCTAGAATGTTTTTGTACGATATGGATTCCAAATGAAAGGTGTTAATGAGTATTTAAAAGGGAGTGGGCCTTAGTTCTATAGGTGGACGCCTTTCTGAGAAATCGCCATAAAGCTGGACCGAGGTGACTCTAGAATGTGTTTGTATGATATGGGTATTAAATGAAAGTTTAAGGAGTATTTTAAAAGGGAGTGGGCGTTAGTTCTATAGGTGGCCGCCTTTTCGAGATGTCGCAATAATGGTGTACCAGGGGTGCCTATAGATTGTGTTTATCTGATATGGGTATCAAATTAGAGGTATTAATGAGGGTTTTAAAAGGGAGTGACCCTTTTATATATGTGGAGGCGGTTTCGAGATATCGATCAAAATGTGGACTAGGGTGATCCAGAACAGCATCTGTCGGTTACCGCTAATTTATTTATATATGTAATATCACGAACAGTATTCCTACCAAGATTCCAAGGGTTTTTGATTTCGCCCTGCAGAACTTTTTCATTTCCTTCTACTTAATATGGTAGATGCCACACCCCTTTTACAAAGTTTTTTCTAAAGTTATATTTTGCGTCAATAAACCAATCTAATTACCATGTTTCATCTCTTTTTTCATATATGGTATAGAATTATTCATTTTTGTAATTTTCGATATCGAAAAAGTGGGCGTGGTCTAGTTGGATATCGGCCATTTTTTATACCAAGATAAAGTGAGTTCAGATAAGTACGTGAACTAAGTTTAGTACACATATATCGATTTTTGCTCAAGTTATCGTGTTAACGGCCGAGCGGAAGTAAAGACGGTCGACTGTGTATAAAAACTGGGCGTGGCTTCTACCGATTTCGCCCATTTTAAGAGGAAACAGTTATCGTCATAGAGTCTATGCCCCTACCAAATTTCAGAAGGATTGGTAAATTTTTGTTCGACTTATGGCATTAAAGGTATTCTAGACGAATTAAATGAAAAAGGGCGGAGCCACGCCCATTGTGAAATTTTCTTTTATTTTTGTATTTTGTTGCTTCATATCATTACTAGAGTTGAATTTTGACATAATTTATTTATATACTGTAAAGATATTAAATTTTTTGTTAAAATTTTACTTAAACAAAAATTTTTTTTTAAAGTGGGCGTGTTCGTCATCCGATTTTGCTAATTTTTGTTTAGCACACATATAGTAATAGGAGCAGCGTTCCTGCCGAACTTCTTCAACGACTGCCAAATTACAGGTTGCAAAACTTTTAAATTACCATCTTTTAAAAGTGGGCGGTGCCACACCCATTGTCGAAATTTTTACTAATTTTCTATTTTGCGTCATAAGGTCAACGCACCCACCAAGTTTCATCGCTTTATCCGTCTTTGGTAATGAATGGGCGTGGTTGTAGTCCGATTTAGTTCATTTTTAGTAGCGATCTGCGATGAGCACCCAGGAAACCACATACCAAATTTCATCAGGATACCTCAAAATTTACTCAAGCTATCGTGTTTACGGACGGACGGACGGATGGACGGATATGGCTAAATGCATTTCTTTTTTCGCCCAGATCATTTTGATATATAGAAGTCTATATCTATCTCGATTAGTTTATGCCGTTGCGGATTACCATTAAAAAACGGCTGCGCATACCCGCAATTTTTTGAGTGGTGATCAATTTTGTAAGAGACTGATACCCTTATTGGAAAAAGGGGGCAACCTTGTGAAAACATCCTGAGTGGCAACGCCTATTAGAAAAGTCTTAAAATGTAATACTATATCGATGTACCAAATTTGATTCAAATCGGTTAAGCCGTTTCCGAGATGGTAGTGGATATACAAAGAAATATAAAAAAGAAGGTGAGGTGGCAAACCTAAGTGGCAACCGTTCTTAAAAATATTAATATAAATGCGGAGTAAAATACTTTTCATGTATGTTTGTTTTTAATGGTGTGTTCAGTTTATATTTATATTTAAGAATTCATGAGCTTAACACCGGCTTATAATAATTGAATTTCAATTATTATGTTTTCTAAAAGAAACTGAAAAGAATGAAACATTTACTGGCATATTGCTATGGAACCATTTCGAAGACCGCCAACGTAATCATCATCAGGCAATTTTGTAATGTTGTCAAAGGTTTCACCGGGATTCGAACCATGAATCACATGGTGAAACTGCAGTGGCCTTTAACCACTAGGCCATCCTGCTGGTATTTGTTTTCATGCTTAATTCAGTTTTTCTCATTTCTACACTAACAACACAATTGAGACATTTTGTCTCTATATTAATTTTTGTGCCATGTAGATTTGTTTTTGTAAAGTTCTTCTTCGTTGCGAATGAGACGCTTTGTAAACTCAGGCTCAGTTGTAAATATTTATGTATGTTTGTTTTTAATGGTGTGCTCATAATAAAAGAATTTCAATTATTATGTTTTCTAAGAGAAACTGAAAAGAATGAAACATTTACTGGCATATTGCTATGGAACCATTTCGAAAACCGCCAACGTAATCATCATCAGGCAATTTTGTAATGTTGTCAAAGGTGTTAAGCTCATGAATTCTTAAATATAAAAATACTTTTCGTTTGATACCCATATTGACATATCACAGTATTTACTTGCAGGGCCGTAGAGAGAAAATCCGGGACCGGGACTAAACAATTTACGGGCCCCCTATAAAAAATCCACTAATAAAAAAAACAATTAAATAAATGTAATGCGCGGTAACCCCCGAAGAGATCTAAGGCCGAGCTTCTCTTCCAATTTGCGTCGTGCTCCTATTGATTTTCCCTACAAATCGGCCGGACGGGACCTACATGTTTTATGCCGACTCCGAACGGCATCTGCAAGGCAGATGAGTTTTCACTGAGAGCTTTTCATGGCAGAAATACACCCGGAGGGCTTGCCAAACACTGCCGAGGGGCGACCCCGCTTAGAAAAATTTTCTTCTAATTGAAAAACCTTATTTCTAAAATTTTGATGTTGCTTTGCCCGGGGGATACGGTGTGGTAGGCGGAGCACGCTACCGTCACACCACGGTGGCCGCCACTATTAATACATATGATTAATTTCAATTAATGATGTCTCATTCATGAATCATTATTGATGGATTACATCAAACAAGAGCGGACTAAGAGCGGAAAATAAAATTAACAGAATATTTAGTATTTATCATATATGTAATACCCCAATATTGCTAATAGAAAATGCTCGCAATGTGTTTTGAATTCGATATCAAAACAAGACAGCATATAAAATTTTACTGTAGCAGCATAATTGTGAAACCCGCTCTGAGATGAACACGATATATGAAAGTTTTTGCTTCTTGCATGGACGCTGAAAGCATGTTCTGGACTAGCTACAGTTACAGGTATAGTGCAAAAGATACGTAAAGCGAAACAACTGTTAGGGAAAATTGTATACAGATTTTGAACATAGATGGCATTTAGCAATTACAGTGGTGACAGACCTTTATCAAAATTTACTTCGTAAATGTGTTTCAAGTAAATTATTTCGCATTCTAAAAAAATAAAAAATAAATAAATTTCTCATAGCTGCAAATCGTTTAGTAATGGCAGTTATTACCGAATCAACGATCACCAAGAATGTATTGTTATACTCAGTTGAGCAGAGCTCACAGAGTATATTAACTTTTATTGCTTAACGGTTGGTTGAAAGGAATCGAGATAGATATAGACTTCCATATATCAAAATCATCAGTATCGAAAAAAAATTCGATTGAGCCATGCCCGTCCGTCCGTCCGTCCGTCTGTCCGTTAACACGATAACTTGAGTAAATTTTGAGGTATCTTGATAAAATTTGGTATGTAGGTTCCTGGGCACTCATCTCAGATCGCTATTTAAAATGAACGATATCGAACAATAACCACGCCCACTTTTTCGATATCGAAAATTTCGAAAAATTGAAAAAGTGCGATAATTCATTACCAAATACGCATTAAGCGATGAAACTTGGTAGGTGGGTTGAGCTTATGACGCGGAATAGAAAACTAGTAAAATTTTAGGAAATGGGAGTGGAACCGCCCACTTTTAAATGAAGGTAATTTAAAAGTTTTACAAGCCTTAATTTGGCAGTCGTTGAAGATATCATGATGAAATTTGGCAGGAACGTTACTCCTATTACTATATGTACGCTTAATAAAAATTAGCAAAATCGGAGAAGGACCACGCCCACTTAAAAAAAATTTTTTTAAAGTAAAATTTTAACAAAAAATGTAATATCTTTACAGTATATAAGTAAATTATGTCAACATTCAACTCCAGTAATGATATGGTGCAACAAAATACAAAAATAAAAGAAAATTTCAAAATGGGCGTGGCTCCGCCCTTTTTCATTTAATTTGTCTAGGATGCTTTTAATGCCATAAGTCGAACAAATATTAACCAATCCTTGTGAAATTTGGTAGAGGCTTAGCTCCTAGGACGATAACTGTTTTCTGTGAAAAAGGGCGAAATCGGTTGAAGCCACGCCCAGTTTTTATACACAGTCGACCGTCTGTCCTTCCGCTCGGCCGTTAACACGATAACTTGAGCAAAAATCGATATATCTTTACTAAACTCAGTTCACGTACTTATCTAAACTCAATTTGTATTGGTGTAAAAAAGGCCGAAATCCGACTATGACCACGCCCACTTTTTCGATAGCGAAAATTACGAAAAATGAAAAAAATGCCGTAATTATATACCAAACACGAAAAAGGAATGAAACATGGTAATTGTATTGGTCTATTGACGCAAAATATAACTTTAGAAAAAAAACTTGGTAAAATGGGTGTGACACCTACCATATTAAGTAGAAGAAAATGAAAAAGTTTTGCAGGGCGAAATCAAAAGCCCTTGGAATCTTGGAAGGAATACTGTACGTGGTATTACATATATAAATAAATTAGCGGTAACCGACAGATGATGTTCTGGATCACCCTGGTCCACATTTTGGTAGATATCTCGAAAACGCCTTCACATATACAACCAAGGGCCACTCCCTTTTAAAACCCTCATTAATACCTTTAATTTGATACCCATATCGTACAAACACATTCTAGAGTCACCCCTGGTCCACGTTTATGGCAATATCTCGAAAAGGCGTCCACATATATAACTAAGGCCCACTCCTTTCATTTGATACCCATATCGTACAAACAAATTCTAGAGTCACCCCTCGTCCACCTTCATGTCGATATCTCGAAAAGGCGTCCACCTATAGAACTAAGGCCCACGCCTTTTTAAAATACTTATTAACACTTTTGATTTGATACCCATATCGTACAAAAAATTCTAGAGTCACCCCTGACCCACCTTTATGGCGATATCTCGAAAAGGCATCCACCTATAGTACTAAGGCCCACTCCCTTTTAAAATACTCATTAACACCTTTCATTTGATACCCATATCGTATAAACAAATTCTAGAGTCACCCCTGGTCCACCTTTATGTCGATATCTCGAAAAGGCGTCCACCTATAGAACTAAGGCCCACGCCCTTTTAAAATACTTATTAACACCTTTCATTTGATACCCATATCGTAGGTACAAACAAATTCTAGAGTCACCCCTGGTCCACCTTTATGGCGATATCTCGAAAAGGCGTCCACCTATAGAACTAAGGCCCACACCCTTTTAAAATACTCATTAACACCTTTCATTTGATACCCATATCGTATACAAAAATTCTAGAGTCACCCCTGGCCCACCTTTATGGCGATATCTCGAAAGGGCATCCACCTATAGAACTAAGGCCCACTCCCTTTTAAAATATTCATTAACACCTTTCATTTGATACCCATATCGTACAAACAAATTCTAGAGTCACCCCTGGTCTACCTTTTTGGAGATATCTCGAAAAGGCGTCCACCTATAGAACTAAGACCCACGCCTAAAATACTCATTAACACCTTTCGTTTGATAACCATATCGTACAAACAAATTCTAGTGTCACCCCTGGTCCACCTTTATGGCGATATCTCGAAAAGGCGTCCACCTATAGAACTAAGGCCCACACCCTTTTAAAATACTCATTAGCACCTTTCATTTGATACCCATATTGTACAAACGCATTCTAGAGTCACCCCTGGTCCACGTTTATGGCGATATCCCGAAAAGGTGTCCACCCATAGGACAAAGGCCCACTCCCTTTTAAAACACTTATTACACTTTTCGTTTGACACCCATATTGTACAAACGCATTCTAGAGTCAACCCAGGTCCACTTTTATAACGATATTCCGAAATGCGTCCACCTATAGAACTTAGGCCCACTCCCTTTTAAAATACTCATTAACACCTTTCATTTGACATATAGTACAAACAAATTCTAGAGTCACCCCTGGTCCACGTTTATGGCGATATCTCGAAAAGGCGTCCACATATAGAACTAAGGCCGACGCCCTCTTAAAATACGCATTAACACCTTTCATTTGATACTCATATCGTACAAACAAATTCTAGAGTCACCCCTGGTCCATCTTTATGGCGATATCTCGAAAAGGTGTACATCTATAGAACTTAGGCCCACGCTCTTTTAAAATACTCATTAATACCTTTTATTTGATACATATGTCATACAAACACATTCCAGGGTTACCCTAGGTTCCTTTTACAACATGGTGATTTCCCTTACTTTGTCTCCACAGCTCTCAACTGAGTATGTAATATTCGGTTACACCCGAACTTATCCTTCCTTACTTGTTTTTATACTCAGTTGAGCAGAGCTCACAGAGTATATTAACTTTGATTGGATAACTTTTGGTTGTACAGGTATAAAGGAATCGAGATAGATATAGACTTCCATATATCAAAATCATCAGTATCGAAAAAAAATTTTATTGAGCCATGTCCGTCCGTCCGTCGGTCCGTCCGTCTGTCCGTTAACACGATAACTTGAGTAAATTTTGAGGTATATTGATGAAATTTGGTATGTAGGTTCCTGGGCACTCATCTCAGATCGCTGTTTAAAATGAACGCAATCGTGCAAAAAGTGCGATAATTCATTACCAAAGACGGATAAAGCGATGAAACTTGGTAGGTGGGTTGAACTTATGACGCAGTATAGAAAATTAGTAAAATTTTGCACAAAGGGCGTGGCACCGCCCACCTTTAAAAGAAGGTAATTTAAAAGTTTTGCAAGCTGTAATTTGGCAGTCGTTGAAGATATTATGATGAAATTTGGCAGGAACGTTACTCCTATTACTATACGTCTACTAAATAAAAATTTGCAAAATCGGAGTACGAACACGCCCACTTTTAAAAAAAATTTTTTTAAAAGTCAAATTGTAACAAAAAATTGAATATCTTTACAGTATATAAGTAAATTATGACAACATTCAACTCCAGTAATGATATGGTTCAACAAAATAAAAATGTAAAAGAAAATTTTAAAATGGGCGTGGCTCCGCCCTTTTTCGTTTAATTTGTCTATAAAACTTACCACTCCTTCTGAAATTTGGTAGGGGCATAGATTCTATGACGATAACCGTTTTCTGTGAATATGGGCGAAATCGGTTTAAGCCACGCCCAGTTTTTATACACAGTGGACCGTCTGTCCTTAGGCTCGGCCATTAACACGATAACTTGAGCAAAAATCGATATATCTTTACTAAACTTTGTTCACATACTTATCTGAGCTCGGTTTATCTTGGTATAAAAACTGGCCAAAATCCGACTATGACCACGCCCAATTTTTCGATATCGAAAATTACGAAAAATGAAAAAAATGCCATAATACTATGCCAAATATAAAAAAAAAATGAAACATGGTAATTGGATTGGTTTATTGACGCAAAATACAACTTTAGAAAAAACTTTGTAAAATGGGTGTGACACCTAACATTTTGTAACGAATTTACTTGCAAATCCTCTTATTTGCCCTTCTGCTAAGTTCGAATCACTAAACTGTTGAATAAATAACTCCAATATTGAATAATGGAAATATGGCCTTTATTAATGTACTTCACAATAACACTTATACTTTGCAACTAGCTTGTTTAACAACCAAACTGATTGATAGCTCAAATGAAACTCTACTATTGCCCGACAGATTGCGTGCTTAATCAATAACTGCTTGATAGCTCAACTCAAATTGAAATCCAGCGCCTCTATATTTGCTGCCTTTTATACTCTCTGATTTAAACGTTCGCATCTTCTAGGCGCTTCCAGAATCTACTAGTTGCCATCAGCTCTCAAACTTCTCAGCTGTAACTACAATTGTACGATTTTATAGCTTCTCTCATTGCATACTTTCAGGAGTATCTCAGATATATGCATGTGTTTGTGCATTGACTCTCCGCTGCTCGTAAACGTACATGGTACATATGTGTAGACGTAATTATTGTTTCGCTTATGTAGATACATAATGATTGAATTATTGATGTGAATTCACGTCACTGCATAGCATCGGCCTAGAGATAGCAGCACCCTTAGTTTTGCTAATATTCGTAACAATATTAAGTAGAAGAAAATGAAAAGTTCTGCAGGGCGAAATCATGTTCGGTTACACCCGACCTTAGCCTTCCTTACTTGTTAAAATCATACTCTGGATCATCCGCAATCATCTCATTTCCATTATCTTCAAAACGTCTTTTGGGTTTTCTTTTCCAATGTCCGGGGAAACTTTGGCGAGATATTCAATTGAATAGCAACTGTTTTTCATTCGTTTAAAATTGTTTCCCATTGGTTCGTGATCAACTTTAAATCAGCTTATAAGAATCTAGATGTCGTAGTGCCCTCCAAAAATTCAGAAAACAAAAATTCAGAAACATATTTTTTTAGAAAACATTAGTCAGAACCCTTTTTCAGAAAGACAAAATTCAGTGGTAAAAACTCAGAAGTCAAATTTCAGAAGTCGAATTTCAGAAGGCAAAATTCGGAAGTCAAAATTCAGAAAGTAATCAGACGACAGAAAAAACATTAAATTTGTCTCAAAATTCAGAAATTTTTACTTATAAAAAAAAAAAAAAAAAATAAATGTAAGGCGCGATAACCTCCGAAGAGATCTAAGGCCGAGCTTCTCTTCCAATTTGCGTCGTGCTCCTCTTGATTTTTCCCTACAAATTGGCCGGACGGGACCTACATGTTTTATGCCGACTCCGAACGGCATCTGCAAGGCAGATGAGTTTTCACTGAGAGCTTTTCATGGCAGAAATACAATCGGAGCGCTTGCCAGACACTGCCGAGGGGCGACCCCGCTTAGAAAAATTTTCTTCTAATTGAAAAATCTTATTTCTAAAATTTTGATGTTGCTTTGCCCGGGAGTTGAACCCAGGGCATACGGTGTGATAGGCGGAGCACGTTACCATCACACCACGGTGGCCGCCGAATTATTATGTATAAAGAAAAAGTAGTAAAATCTAAAATTTTATATTGTTTGCAATAGCAAGCATGTAATTAATTAAATCTTTTCGCGTTTGGCTTTTGCAAATGAATTTACAATATTAAAAAAACGAAGTCTTTATATTTTATCTTGCGTTTCCGATATGGCTCGCCTCCAGCTAAAAATTGCTGCAGTTTCGTTTCTGTTATTGCATGTTTGTTTTTTTGTTGTATTATAATCATAAACTAAAAATCGTTAAACCTATCGTAACAAAATTTGGCAGAGAGGTCGCCTTTACTATAAGGAATGCTTTGAAGAAAAATTAACGCAATCTGTTAAGGACCACGCCCACTTGTATATAAAAGATTTTTAAAAGGGAGTGGAGAATAAAATAAGCTATATCTTTGCAAAAAAGAGCTTTATATCAATGGTATTTTTATTTCCCAAGTGGATTTATAAGAATAAATAGGAAAAACTTCAAATTAAAAAAAGGGCGTGGCACCGCCCCTTTTATGGCTAAGAAATTTTCTATATTTCGGGAGCCATAACTCGAAGAAACATTAACGGATCGTAATAAAATTGGGTACACATATTTTCCCTATAGCACGAAATATTTCTAGAAAAAATGGATCAGATCGGTAAAGACCACGCCCAATTTTATATAAAAGATTTTTAAAAGGGTCGTAGACGAAAATAATAAGCTATATCTTAGCGAAAAAGAGCTTTGTATCAATAGAATTTTACTTTCTAAATTGAATTATAACATTAAATTTGAAAACACTACAATTTTTGAAAATGGGTGCGGCACCGTCCCTTTTACGACTAAGCAATTTTCTATATTTCGGGAGCCATAACTCGAAGAAAAATTAACTTATCATAATGAACATACACATATTTTCCTTATAGCAGAAAATATTTCTAGTAAAAATGGACGGGATCGATTAAAGACCACGGCAACTTAGATATAAAACAAGTTTAAAAGGGCCGTAGTCTAGAATAATAAGCTATAACTTAGCAAAAAATAGTTTTGAATCAATGATATTTCACTTATCAAGTTTTATTGTAAGAGGAAATGTGTAGAATTTTTTTTAAACGGGCGGTGCCCCGTGTTATGTAGAAAAGTAATTTACCTGAAATGAAATGCACAATTGAAGCTCACGCTGAGTATATAATGTTCGGCTACACCCGAACTTAAATACCTTTACTTGATTATTTTATTTATGAAATTAAATATGTTAGGGTGTCCAAAACGCACTTCGAATGACGTTGTGCCACCTTTAGATACAATTATTTGTACGGACTTCACCCAATTTCCATAATTCCATTGCTTTCGACGGTGCTGTGTTCCAGGCTGAACAAAATTTCAGAAGTCAAAATTCAGAAAGTAGTCAGACAGCAAAAACATAAAATTTTGCCCAAAATTTAATGTTTATTTGCTGTCTGATTACTTTCTGAATTTTGACTTCTGAAATTTTACTTCTGAATATTGATTACTGAATTTTTGTTTCCGGATTTTTGACTTCTGAATTTTGGCTTTCTGGAAAAAGGGTTCTGATTAATGTTTTCTGCAAAAATTTGCTTCCGAATTTATGTTTTCTGAATTTAGGGGGGAACCAGTTGTCGGACCTCAACATCTATGGTGGAGTCTCTAGCTTGGAGTACGTCAGTATTTTGAACAAAATGAAGGACAGCAAGATACATTCGAACTTGTTGATGTACTTGAGAATGCCGGTAATCTCTCCGTATGTTTGTGCAGTCAAATTTAGCTTAAGTAATGCGTTTAGTGCTTGTGTTAATCCTGGAACATGGTTTGCGAATGGTCTAATTGCCTCAATTTTAGCCGACCACCTACAGTCTGAAAGACTCTGAAGAGAGCTCGGTACATTTTTTTGAGGATGACCCATCGTTGTGGACTGCTGCTGAAAATAGTAAAACATCTGTTTACAACTCCGAAGAAAGTAATTGCAGCCGTACAACATTCTGCGGCATCAACACCACATAAATTGAGACTGTGGGTTGCACAAGGCGAGTAATCAGCATTCGATTTTTTGTCGAGAATGTGACGTTGTGCTCCGTTGTAAGCTCCTTTCATATTGGCGCCGTTATCGTAGCCTTGTGCACGATAATCTTTTAATGGGATTTCATGTTTACCTAGAGTATGGAAAACTAAATCAGCGATTTCCTGACCATTTTTTGGGTACAATCCACGAAAGCCAAAACCTGATATTGAATTGTAAAATTCGTTGCTTTCGAATTGAAATGGAGTTAGCGCAAAATTAACGTAGTCAACGTGCCTAGCATCAGGCATAGCATCAACGATAATGGCAAAATACTTGGCTTTCTTTCCTTGATCTAATATAGTTTCCCTCACGTGCTTTGCACAAATTTCTATAAACTCGTTCTGAATGTCTGGGGAAAGATAGTGAACTTGTAAACGTTTGTGCTGTTGATGTGAAATCCTAACTTTCTCCTAATGATCTCCAAGTATCGGATCATAATGGCTTATTAGATCTTAGATGGCCAAAAAATGTCCATTGTTTCCTTCACCAAGATATACATATACTTTCGCCTTTGAAAGCTAGGCCTCTTTGACCCAAAAATAAAATAGTGTCCAAAATTCGATATAAAATTTCTTTCCACTTTTGAATTTCACTGATTAGCTGTTCATTGATGAGTGTATCAATTGTAGCCTCCTTTTGAATTAGATTTTGTAAAGATCGCCATTGAATATAACATTTAATGTGATCTTGAGTATTTTCGTGTGATGGCAGTTTATCGTATAGCTTCTTCCATACCTGGAATTTCGAATATTCACCAGGATAACAAATTTTAGGTCGATTTAAAGTATTGGTGCTTAACAGACGAGATGGTAGGCAATAAAAAGCATTGCTACTGGCACTCCACACTAACCAGTCACGCTCCACTTTCTCTCCATTTGGCAAGATTCTGTTTAAAAACGAGGTAGGAAATACCTCGTCATGACAATCACGTGGAAAAATAACAGGACATTTTTGATGACCTCGACGAATTATTTCGTTGACTTCTTCAGATCGCATTGAGATCATTATTCATGGTACCGATATAGAAGTTGTTTAAATAATCTTGATTTTGATACAGAGTTGGTGGTATTGTTGGAAGACTTTTGAAGACGAATCTTCATTAGTGTTACCACGAAAGCTTTACGATTTCGGATTCATGTAAACATACATTTGTGTTTGATGTTTTTATTGCTCCTCACTGTTCGAAGGTACAGGCAAAAAATCATTATCAGTATTCGTTGCTTTTGAAATTCGGCTTAAAATTTGCACATGGAACAACTAAAGACTCTCCTGAATTAAAAAAAAAATGTTTTAGTACGTATAAATCCCGGGCCCCCTGAGAAACCCCGGGCCCAGGGGTATTCTCCTTCCCCCCTCCCTCCCTCTCGGCGGGCCTGTTAACTTGCATTAAGTAATAAATTTTGATTGCTTGATTTTTTGTACAAATTTCCTCAAACAAATCAGTTTTCTGCAATTTTTTTCTTATCTTCAGTTAATCCTTTTGTCAAAACATTCTTTTAGCGGCTTATATAGATAATATATTAATAGAAGTGCAGTAAAAGCTGCTTCGATCGTATAGAACTCAAAGGCAGTTATGTATGATATCTAAGATATGCATGCCGTACTTGTCAGAATAAGGGAAAACGTCAACGGGATGAGAGCACCTGAATATTCATTTCATCATGTTGGAATGTTTTTTTTCATTTGGCGTAAGAACTCCTATAGAAAATAGAGAACGTTCAAGTTCACTATTGCTTTTTTTTAAATATATTTTGAAACCAAAACAATACTTTTCTGTACGCGGCAGTTTTAGTAACCTTTCAAATGCATAAAATATAAATTTTTTAATTAACTATTGGCGCTTAATGCAGCATCAGATCGATAGAATATTAGTTGTGTAAGTGGTGTAATGATCTTTAACTTACTTACTTACTTAATTGGCGCTTAACCGTTTAAACGGTTGTGGCCGTCCAACAAGTCGCTTCTTTTCTCTGCCGACCGGCGCCAATTGGTCACACCAAGGGAGTTTAAATCGTTTTCCACCTGGTTCTTCAAACGGAGTTGGGACCGCCCTCTACGTCTGCTTCCATAGGCGGGTTCCGATAGAAACACTTTCTTTTCCGGAGCGTCATCTTTCATTCGCTTGATGATAAATGCTGTTTTAAAAAATAATGTAAACAAAATACCATTGTTTACTATATAGTTTGGCAGCTTAAGTAGAGGTTATGTTGCGAATAGAGTGGAAGGCAGTGGACTAGGCAGTCGAATGTCATATAATAAAGGAATGGTGTTCGGAGTTTTTTCAAAGTTAAAAAAAAAATGATAAAAGCTTTAATATAAATAAAACTATTGTTTTAATAACAACAAAAACGCCAAATATATTCTGTATACATTAATTGGCAATGATTATCTCACTTTAAAATTTGAATTAAATAATCTAAAGTTTTTTTTTGAAACTGAGTCGAGAACTGTGCGTGTGAATGTTCGAATTTTCACCGATCAGCTGTTAGTTGCGCTACTTGGTAAAATTTACAATGCAAAATACTTTTCGAAATAAAATGTAAAAAATGTTAAAAAGGACATGTCATTATTTTGAAAAACTGCGCAGAATTTTGTTATTCCAGCAGAATTTAGTAAAGCAGAATTTGTTGTTTCGAATTTTGGTCGAACAGAATTTCGACACCAACCCGTTTTTTCTAACAGGTTTCACCGAGGATCGAACCACCATTTGGCCGCAGAAATCACAATCTCCTAATCATTGGGATTCTGTGTTATATTTTCATTCTTAGCTAATTTCAGTTTTACCCAATTTCCACATAACCTATTCATATGCAAATATCGTCTTCCCTAAGCAGCTATAAAATAGTTACGGTCATAGAAACAATGTTCTTACCAAATCTCGTTAAATTTGGACGCTTTTCGTTCGATTTTGATATTACAAATTTTGTGAACAATGTTTTCTTATTAGTTTCTGTGCTTTACACTACCGTATCTAATGAAGTAAGGTCTCATATATATATTGCCATTCTGTGGTTAAATCTTGAAGCAACTTAAAAAATATAAATTGGAGTGGTGATTAACGCAAATCTAAATGTAATACTAGGAATCATAGTTCTGAAAAATTGCAAAAAAAAACCTGGCGACTCCACCCCCATTTTCAACTTTTTTCATCTTTGGTACACCACATTATCACTAACGTAAAATATCAGTATAATTAAGTCATATTCCGCAAAGGTGTTACATTTTTTGTTGACAGGCTATGAAAAAAGGTAGTTCAAAAGTGGACGTGATTGTTTATTTTCATAAAGCGTTTTTATAGTAAAAAGAGCAACCTCTAGCCAAATTTCATATCGCTATCTTCAATGGCTTTTGATTTACGGCTTGTTAAACTTGTATTTTTTCCTCTTCTTCCAGGCCAATTTTGGGTTATCAGACTTCATCGCTTCAATGGTGTTTTCAAAATTTCGATATCGGTTTTTGTTAAAGTGGGTGTGGTGGCCAACAGATGTCATTCATTTTCACACAGTGTGGCCGTTGCCACACCCATTTTCCGAAATTTCATCAAATAGGGGTTTTTGTCATAAAGTCAACCTACATATTCAACTTCAACACTATATCGGTCTTTGGCAATGTATTATCGCATTTTTTCAAAATTTTTATATCGATTTTTTTAAGTGTGCGTGGAAACCCACCGATTTTGATAAAATTCCTACGTAAAAAACATTCAGATTTTCTTCTTCTAAGTATCAGTGCCACCCCCATTTTCCAAAATTTGTCCGATTTTCTGTTTCTTGTCATAAAGTCCACTTACATATCACGTTTCGTTACATCCGTCTTTGATAAATAATTGTAGCATTTATCACATTTTTGGATATCGAACAAACTATTATGCGTCCAGATAAGCCGGCATACCAAATTTCATAAAGATATTTCAGTTTTTACTCAAGTTATCCTGTTAAAGGCAGGCAGACGGACGGACGGACAGACATGGTTCAATCAAAACTTTTTCGAAATAAGGAAGTCTGTATCCATTTCGATTTCGTTTAAGCCATTTCGTACTACCGTTATCCTATCAAAGTTATAATTCCCTTGTGTACAGGCACACGCTGAGTATAACAACTTAAAATTTATTAAATACTAAAATCGCTCGTATGTACATAGGTATATCGTTTTTTATAGCAAGTTTGCAATAAGTTACTTTTAAAAAAGTTGACAAAAATGCTTGTGCTTCAAGGGTATAGGGCCTGAGCAGCTCTGATTATAAGGAATATGTCACACAAGTAATATTCCTTAGAGACTATTTTGTTGGGTTTGTACTTATACATATGTATGGAAATATCTCCTTTTTATATAAGAACTATGTGTACAGGGCCAAAAATTACAAGTTAATATATACGTATGTATAGGTATCAAAATGACATAAAAATGCATGTAGGTACATATGTACATAGATCGGTTATTCCCAAAGTAATAAAAATTAGACATTGTGGGATGATGAAGCTAACTCGCTCCTGGGATTTTCTTCGTTGTTTGCATATATGATACAAGTGCCGTTGAATGCCGGGAGCATTCAGCAGTAAAAATCTCCATCGTTCAGCAAACTTAAGCGCATGTACAGGAATTGCCTCTCTGCTGAAAACATTCTCACAAGTATAATTTCAGCACATTCATATGCATAGGCAGTAATTAGTACCTATATAAATGATTTTGAATTTATATAGAATGAAGCACATCGTTATTCAAATTTTCAGTCAACTGTGCATAAATCACAATACTAGCTGTAGCTCGTTCACTTTTGATTGAAATGCAAAAAAAATACAAAGATATTTAAAGTAAAATATTTGGTGCGCAAAATATGGTCAACAATCAAAAATAATGTATTTCAAAATCAGTGAAATTTTACAAACACTATGTGGGTATCTACATACATATGTACATAGATTCTCACTGAAAGTGATATTTCAGCCTAAGGTGTTTGCGTCTGGACATACATACATATACTCTTTTTTTTCAATTAAACATAAATGTTTTAGACTAATTTGGATGTTATATTTAAATTTATTCAAAAAAAGTTGAAGTTTTTGTTCCTTGTACGATACTGCTCCCCCTTACGCAAAATTTTTAACAAAAAACAAGTAAGGACGGCTGTGCCGAAGACTTCATACCTTTCACGAATGGGGCTGAACGATAATCTTATCCCGTTCGTAATCTCCAAATAATCGGATGTATAAGGTAAGATATATATAGTGAACAGATGTACATACCTAAACGATTTTTAAGATAAATATAAAATAAACAAGTAAGGAAGGCTAAGTTCGTGTGTAACTGAACATTACATACTCAGTTGAGAGCTATGGAGACAAAATAAGGAAAATCACCATGTAGGAAAATGAACCTAGGGTAACCCTGGAATGTGGTTGTATGACATGTGTATCAAATGGAAGGTATTAAAGAGTATTTTAAGAGAGAGTATGCCATAGTTCTATGGATGGACGCCATTTAGGGATATCGCCATAAAGGTGGACCAGGGCTGACTCTAGAATTTGTTTGTACGATATGGACCAAGGGTGACTCTAGAATGTTTGTACGATATGGGTATCAAACGAAAGGTGTTACTGAGCATTTTAAGAGGGAGTGGGCATTAGGTCTATAGGTGGACGCCTTTTCGAGATATCGCCATTAGGGTGGGCCAGGGGTGACTCTAGAATGTGTTTGTACGATATGGGTATCAATCGAAAGGTGTTACTGAGCATTTTAAGAGGGAGTGGGCATTAGGTCTTTAGGTTGACGCCTTTTCGAGATATCGCCATTAGGGTGGACAGGGGTGACTCTAGAATGTTTGTACGATATGGGTATCAAACGAAAGGTGTTACTGAGCATTTTAGGAGGGAGTGGGCATTAGGTCTATAGGTGGACGCCTTTTCGAGATATCGCCATTAGGGTGGGCCAAGGGTGACTCTAGAATGTTTGTACGATATGGGTATCAAACGAAAGGTGTTACTGAGCATTTTAAGAGGGAGTGGGCATTAGGTCTATAGGTGGACGCCTTTTCGAGATATCGCCATTAGGGTGGGCCAGGGTGACTCTAGAATGTGTTTGTACGATATGGGTATGAAATGAAAGGTGGTAATGAGTATTTTAAAAGGGAGTAATCCTTAGTTCTATAGGTGGACGCCTTTTCGAGATATCGCCATAAAGGTGGACCAAGGGTGACTCTAGAATGTTTGTACGATATGGGTATCAAACGAAAGGTGTTACTGAGCATTTTAAGAGGGAGTGGGCATTAGGTCTATAGGTGGACGCCTTTTCGAGATATCGCCATTAGGGTGGGCCAGGGTGACTCTAGAATGTGTTTGTACGATATGGGTATGAAATGAAAGGTGGTAATGAGTATTTTAAAAGGGAGTAATCCTTAGTTCTATAGGTGGACGCCTTTTCGAGATATCGCCATAAAGGTGAACCAAGGGTGACTCTAGAATGTTTGTACGATATGGGTATCAAACAAAAGGTGTTACTGAGCATTTTAAGAGGGAGTGGGCATTAGGTCTATAGGTGGACACCTTTTCGAGATATCGCCATTAGGGTGGGCCAGGGGTGACTCTATAATGTTTGTACGATATGGGTATCAAACGAAAGGTGTTACTGAGCATTTTAGGAGGGAGTGGGCATTAGGTCTATAGGTGGACGCCTTTTCGAGATATCGCCATTAGGGTGGGCCAAGGGTGACTCTAGAATGTTTGTACGATATGGGTATCAAACGAAAGGTGTTACTGAGCATTTTAAGAGGGAGTGGGCATTAGGTCTATAGGTGGGCGCCTTTTCGAGATATCGCCATTAGGGTGGGCCAGGGGCGACTCTAGAATGTGTTTGTACGATATGGATATCAAATTAAAGGTATTAATGAGGGTTTTAAAAGCGAGTGGCCCTTAGATGTATATGTGAAGGCGTTTTCGCGATATCGACCAAAATGTTGACCAGGTGATCCAGAAAATCATCTGTCGGGTACTGCTAATTTATTTATATATGCAATACCACTAACAGTATTCCTGCCAAGATTCCAAACGCTGTTGATTTCGCCTTGTAGAACTTTTTCATTTTCTTCTACTTAATATGGTAGGTGTCACACCCATTTTACAAAGTTTTTTCCAAAGTTATATTTTGCGTTAATAAACCAATCCAATTACCATGTTTCATCCCTTTTTTCGTATTTGGTATAGAATTATATCATTTTTTTCATTTTTCGTAATTTTCGATATCGATAAAGTGGGCGTGGTTATGGTCGGATTTCAGCCATTTTTTATACCAAGATAAAGTGAGTTCAGATAAGTACGTGGACTAAGTTTAGTAAAGATATATCGGTTTTTGCTCAAGTTATTGTGTTAACGGCCGAGCGGAAGGCCAGACGGTGGACTGTGTATAAAAACTGGGCGTGGCTTCCACCGATTTCGCCCATTTTCACAGAAAACAGTTACCGTCATAGAATCTATGCCTCTACCAAGTTTAAGAAGGATTGGTAAATTTTTGTTCGACATATGGTATTAAAAGTATTCTAGACAAACTAAATGAAAATGGGCGGAGCCACGCCCATTTTGAAATTTTCTTTTATTTTTGTATTTTGTTGCATCATATCATTACTGGAGTTGAATTTTGACTTAATTTACTTATATACAGTAAAGATATTAAATTTTTTGTTAAAATTTGAATTAAAAAAAAATTTTTTTTAAAAAGTGGGCGTGTTCTTCATCCAATTTTGCTAATTTTTTTTTAGCGCATATATAGTAATAGTAGTAACGTTCCTGCCAAATTTCATCATGATATCTTCAACAGCTGCCAAATTACAGCTTGCAAAACTTTTAAATTACCTTCTTGTAAAAGTGGGCGGTGCCACGCCCATTGTCCAAAATCTTACAAATTTTCTATTCTGCGTCATAACGTCAACCCATCTGCCAAGTTTCATCGCTTTGTCCGCCTTTGGCAATGAATTATCGCATTTTTGAAATTTTCGATATGGAAAAAATGGGCGTGGTTATAGTTCCGATATCGTTCATTTTAAATAGTGATCTGAGATGAGTGCCCAGGAATCTACATACCAGGTTTCATCAAGATACCTCAAAATTTACTTAAGTTATCTTGTTAACGAACAGACGGACGGACGGACGGACGGACATGGCTCAATCAAATTTTTTTTCGATACTGATGATTTTGTCTATATCTATCTCGATTCCTTTATACCTGTACAACCAACCGTTATCCAATCAAAGTTAATATACTCTGTGAGCTCTGCTCAACTGAGTATAAAAATAGGTAGGTACTTTGTGTGAGGATGCAAAGTTTCAGGTCTTTTGTGGTCTGCATGTAAAAACTATGACTACGAATCTCGTATTTCAACAATATATGACGTAAACGTAAGTATTTGATGAAATTTGTTGAAATTTGAAGCTTCTAGCCGTAAAAAAGGGGCAAAAATGGCAGTTCATATGGGGCATATAATATATATACCACCGATCTCTATGATTTTTTCAGACAACAATATATGCTATATAAGTAAGCAATTGTTGAAATTTTAAGCTTATAGCTGTTAAAATGGGGTAGAAATTACGAAAAGTTTCTTATCTGAACAATCGGTTGTATGAGATACATACTATATATACGACCGATCTCATAAATTTTGTCAGACAACAATATGTGCAATATACGAAAGTATATAGTGAAGTTTGAAGCTTCAATCTGATAAATTGAGGAAGATATGACATAAATCCTCTTTTTCTGAAAAATCGGTTGTATGGAGGATATATGCTATAGTGGTCCGATCCGGCCGGTACCGACAAATGTCTAATCGGACACCCAAATACACCCGCTCACCAAATTTTTTCAAGATATCTCAAAAATTGAGCAAAAATTGAGGGACTAGTTTGCATACAAACAGACAGACGGACAGACCGACAGATGGACATGGCTAAATCAACTCAAGAAACTGACATTGTAAAAAAGCGTTAAAAGTCGAAAGAAATAGCGTATGAGCGTATTAAGCTATTAGAGGTCAAAATGTTGACATAATTTACTTATATACTGTAAAGATATTAAATTTTTTGTTAAAATTTTACTTTAAAAAATTTTTTTTTTAAAAGTGGGCGTGGTCCTTCTCTGATTATGCTAATTTTTATTAAGCATACATGTAGTAATAGAAGTAACGTTCCTGCCAAATTTCATCATGATATCTTCAACGACTGCCAAATTACAGCTTGCAAAACTTCTAAAATACCTTCTTTTAAAAGTGGGCGGTGCCACGCCCATTGTCCAACATTTTACTAATTTTCTATTCTGCGTCATAAGTTCAACTCACCTACCAATTTTCATTTCGCTAAACAGGTATTACGCCGTATCTATATGACATGCTGGCTTTCTTTGTCTTTCAGTCGTAGCCTGTCTCAGCAATGAAACCGGTATATTACTCACGACGTGACCCTTTGAGCTCAGCATCTTGAATGCATGGGCCACGGTGAGCAGATCCGTCAGGTCGGCCAGAGGTAGCAGCCCGTAACCACCTTCGTGGGGGGCATAAGCACTAATACACACAAAGTTCAGTCGACGTCGTTGCGCGTCTCCGATTCGCATTCATGAACGAAGGAGAAGAGTTTGGCTGACGTTTAAAATTTGTAATTTTCTGTATGACTACCGTCACATAAGCAGTTTTTCATATAGATGCGTTTTACTCAATCTTATGCAATATGAGTAGATTGCACGTATTTTTATGGAGAACGGTAGATTGAGCGACACAAAAAGTAACAAACTTACAACTTTTGTTGCAAGCAAAGCTTTGAAGAAGAATTTGACATTTGCTTTGGCTAAGGGTACGCTTACACAGCCACCGATTTTGATCGCCCGATGCCGGTCGTAATATTCCGATAACAATAGACACATGTATTTAGATGAGCGTGTGTATATTTGAACCCATTGTTATCGGCCGTTGTCGTTTTCCTCTGCCGATAAAATCGCGCGTGTTTAATTTTATCGTCCGATTCTGTTTGTCAAATTTACGGGCGCCCTTGGGTGTGAAAAGCAAGATGCCACAAAAGATTTGTAAAGTTATGGGGACGACGGGTTTTGGGGTGTAGACCAGAACATCCGGTGTAATTTAACCATCCCTTACACGTGACACACTGGCAAGAGTGTGACCGTCCCAAAAACATTATTTTCCGGCACACGCAGCAAAACGATTTTCGGGACCGGGATCAGGTACTTGCTCCGGATTGGGTTCGATACTTTCCCGGAGAAGGATAATATGGCGCAGTCCCGCTGCAAGGATCTGCAGGGAGGATGACAATTTGTGGAAGGGACGCAACAAATTAAATGGGGTTACACTGAAATGACAACCCTTGGTCGGGAAAAATCTCGAGTCGTCCGGTACATAGAACCGCCTGCCTTGGGAAGCGTGTTCTTGTGCATGGTATTGTGTAGTGATCTTTATTTCAATTGTCAATCATTAAATTCTTAACACATATTCATTTACACTTTTCATTAATCTATGTATGCATGCATTTGTGTTTCTTTTCTTGTAGAAATGTTGATGTATGAAAGTGACTAGTGATAAAACTTTTAGAAAAAGTATCGATATCAGTACTAATTTATAATACTCTGATCAAATATCGATGCTCGTATACTCAGTAAAAGATATCGAGTATACTCAATCCAAGTAAGTACTTCGAAACCTTTAAAAAAAAAGTGAAGAAACTTTTAATATACTTTTTAAATGGCATGGTGTGTTTTAAATTGAATAGAAAACATGTAAGGAAATTTAAGTTAGGGATAAACCGAAAATTATATACATTTTCACGTCAAGTGTTTCAACTCGAAAAACTTGAGATCTTCAATGTTCACCAAAAGTGGCGAAAATGTTGTCATTGTAAAGTATCCTGTGCAAAGGCAGTGACAGAAATAAGAAGGGATTGCGATGATACAGGGTGTCGAAAGCAAATTTGTTTTTTGTGATTTTTTGGAATTCATATTTACTTATTTACATACTTAATTGGCGCTTCACCGTTTAACAAGGTGTGCCAGTCGTTTCTTCGCTGGGTTAACTAGCTCCAATTGGTCACACAAAGGGAATTTTAATCGTTTTCCAGCTGGTCCTTCCAGCGGAGTGTGGCCGCCCTCTGTCTCTGCTTCCATAGGCGGGATCCGATAAAAATACTTTCTCAGCCGCAGCATATGCCATGTTGATGTCTCCGTATAGCCCATCATTAAACTTTCTTCGGTACTCGCCGTCGCCAACGCGTAAGTCTTTTGAAAACTTTTCTCTCGAAAACTCTCAGAGTCGCTTCATCTTATGTTGTTATGATCCATGCTTCTGCACCATATAACAGGATGAGTACGATAAGTGACTTGTAAATCATGTATTTCGTTTGACGAGAGAGGACTTTACTAGCATTTATTGGCTAGAGTGATTCTTCGCTGGATCTCAGAGATGGTGTTGTTGTGTGACTTCAAATTTCGATGTACAAACAAAAAGGGTTAAATGATTGTTGTAGCATTTTTCAGATGTTAAAAAAAAGAAAAGAAGAAGAAAAAAAAAAGTTTGATACAGTTTTGGATAAGGTTTCTGCTGCTTTTTCAAATTTTGTATCCAATACTTTATTTTAACTCATTAAATGTAGGTGGTGACACGCCCATTTTTCAAAATTGTACTTAACGTTTATTTTGTGTCATTATAATAATCCACTCGCCAATTTTCACCAATTTATAAATATTTGTTAATGCATTATCCCTTTTTCCTTATTTGGAAATTTTTGAAAGTGGGCGTGGTCATGTTCCAGATTTGTTGAAGATATCTATATTTTTGAGCAATTATGGTTAACTAAGGCTGGCAAAAGTTGCGGATAGCGATGAGTGCTGGGACGAATACAGAGATATGTTGAGGGTCTACAAACGTGAAATTAACAAGTCAAAGCGGGTTTCGTGAAAGAAATTCTGTGCCAACATAAAATGCTGCAGCGAAACGGCGAGACTGAGGAAAGTGCTATCTAAGGGAGACGCAGTCCAGGGACTGATAAAACAGGACGACGGTGAATGGTCACACAGAAGTCAAGAGTCTCTTGAGGCACTACTTAAGACGCACTTCCCATAAGGAGATGATGCGGAAGAGTTATGTAACCACGTCTACAATCCTAATACGGAGCGAGAGATACCAGGATTGGCGACAAATACCAAATTCAATGGGCAATGGAAACATTGTGGCACTTTCAAATCAGCGGATCCAGATGGGATATCCCTTGCTATGCTGCAGATGGCCGGTGGTACGATTAAAGAATGTCTTTGAATAATCTTTGAGGGTTGCATAAAACTGAGCTACGTCACACAATCTTAGAGAACGGCTCGAGTAGTCTTCATACCGAAGGCGGGAAAAGCTAGTTATCTGCACCAGATAGATTACGGACCTATTATTTTGTCATCTCTAAACCCTAGGGAGATTAATAGATTTGTATATAAAATCAAATATAAACGAGGAATTACTTTCTTCATCACAACATGCCACATGTAAAATTGCAAAGGCAAGTAGTGGATACTGCACTGCATAGGGTGGCCATGAACATAGAGAAAGCCCTGGAAAACCATGAATATTCCCTAGATGTTGCTCTGGAAATAGCCGTAGCTCTCAACAATGTCTCGAAAAAAGCAGTCATGGACAGTGTCCACTCGATTGAAGTTCATCCAGCTTTAACAAATTGGATCGGCTCCATGTTAAGTTGCAGAATGATAACATCACAATGTCGTCTATTCGAGGCAATAAAATCTGTGAACAGAGGTAAGCTGCAGGGTGGGATTCTATCACCAATGCTGTGGAAGCTGCTTTTTAACCAAATTCTTAGGCGGTTCGAAGGAGGACTACTCAAACTTACGGCATATTGGCAAAAAGCATCATGTTATCAACTGCAACAAGGTTTTAGGCCCCCGGGGCAGCTTGAGTGCAGGCCATATGGACATAGCATTATAGCGCCATCTAATATCGGGCAAACGAAATATATTTCCCCGTACCTGGGCTATGAAAGAGACCTTTCGGCCACAATTGAGCCATCTGTATATGGATGGTTCCAAAGTCATGGAAGGGTCAGGTCTGCTGTTCACTGTGTCGATCCAGAAATAAGTAGATACTGCCAAATTACTGCAGCGTCATTCAGGCGAAATTGTAGCTGCGAAGAAAGCAGCAGAATTTATGGAGGAAGCATTCTTAAGCTGCAGTCGTGTCTATGTATATATTGATAGCCAGGCTGCGATTAAGACAATAATCTCACACAGTACTTCATCAAGAAGGGTTCTGGAACGCAAAGAAGCATTGTAAAATTTCGCTTTTGCCGGACCATACATCTCTGTTCATAAAGGGATAGAAGGTAACGAAATAATATAATTGACGTCCAAATCCTTTTGGGAGCAATTAAAAGGAGAGAGGAGTTGCATATGAGCCATCAAGCAGGAAAGGCGGTGAACAAGCGCGGGCCTGCGAAATTTCTAAGACCATGTGTAAATCCTACGATATTAAACTCACAAAGTGGCTCATATCTCTGAAGAGAGAAAACTTAAGGCTCACGATGGGCACACTAACGCCTTGTCACGTCAAATGCTTATAAATTAGACCTCGTCAGTAACAGCGGGTGTAGGAAGAGTGAGCTGCAGGAAGAAACGGTTGAGCACGTTCTGTGTTCGGGTCATGCGCTCTCCAGGTCAAGCCTCCAGTTGTGGTGGAGTTGCCAGATCTCAAAGCAGCAATTCAGCTAGGTGCTAGAAAACTTTTTCCTTGGTCATCAAATAAATTATGGTAACACTATGGACACCTTCAGTCTATGTGAGGTCTTTATCGGCCAGCCAGTTCAACCTAACCTATGGTTTAAATATTCTATATTTTGTTGAACTTAAACCTGTAGACCATCGGCAATTGGTAATGTATCGGGGAAAAGTATCGATACTTACTCAGTACTTGGTAAAAAGCATCGAGTACAAAATACTCGAGTATTTTTAAGAAAAGTATCGGTACTACTCACTAAGTACTCTTATCGTTCTATTACTAAACGTGACTCGTAAATATAAGTTAACGAATTAATTTTTTTTTTAAATCTAAAAAATATATTTAAAAAAATCAGAATAAAAATATAGTTGCGCTGAATAGACCTCACGTTTTTGGGATTTTGGGAAAACGCAATAAACGATTTATTTTTTCATGGAGTTCCACTTTAAAAATGGGAATAAAAGGCATCAATATCCGCTATTGTAGTCTGCTATTTGGGTTTTTTATAAATGTTAGCATAATCTCGTCAGTTGGTTATCTTCGTGAGTCATAGAATCTAAAAAAAAAATCAAAATTCCGAGTTGAATCAGTTTATAATAAAACGTGCCAGACGTTCTTTTAAAATGTATGGTCCTTTTGTTAAATTTCAGCCCACTGTGCGTTGGTAGGTACTACCTCTAAATAGTTTATCCAAAATGCCGCAATCGCATATTTAGTGTAAAAGCATATGTGTGAATGCGTGTTTGTATGTACCTACTTAGGTATATATTTTATACATTTCTGAGTAATTAAACTTACTGAATGTTTGAGAAATTGAAAATAGATTTGAATTTAATGACTTCTATTTAAAGGAGACTCGAAATCTGAAGAGCGATGTTGTGTATACATATGTATATGTACATACATTTTTATATCAATTTGTACGCAGGTACATAAGGGTTGTCCTCGTAAATCAAATAAAAGATTTTTCCAGTCTACCCCTTCAGGGGTTATTAACTCTTCAGTCGCATATGCGCGGTTGGTACGCGTTTGAAACTCAAAAAGCAAAAGAACATGGTAAATCAAATAAAAGATTTTTCCAGTCTTACCCCCTCAGAGGTTAATACCTTAATACAGTCGCGAATGCGCGGTTGGTACGCGTTTGCAACTCAAAAAGCAAAAGAACATAGTTTTATCTAATTTTATTTTGTATGAATCGATAGCGTTTTGATTGGCCTATATGAGGTGCAAAAGGTAGGCTTCTTCCATCTCTATTTTTCAAAATGTAATCAAAGCGGTCGCGGACGTACCAAAATGGGAGTCCATTTTAGGTGCTTGCAAAAGGTCAAAAAAACTGTGAAATATGGATGAGTTTTCTTAGAAAACTGATCACAAATTGAAATAAAATAATCAAGATTTCTCTAAGGTTATTTGATATTGTAATATTTTTATCCGTTTCTTATACAGTGACAATTTTTTGTTTTTTTATGGCTTGGAAATCATATATATGTACATATCTACCACTTTAAAACAAATTTTCTAATATTGGGATTATGTTAATTCCATTGGTAATTGTGAAAAAACGTAAAATCTCACATAAACGCAAAAACATACATTGAATTGTTGAGTAATAAACGCGTTGAAATGAGTTTGAAAACTAAAAAGAAAGCTGGAAAATATGTAAATTGTTTCAAATTCTGAAAAATAAACTGTTAGCATAATATAAAGCAATGCTCCCAATCTTTTCACTTTAACCTTATTTTAACATTTAAAAGAGGTGGTTTACTCTTATGCTAGGCACTTTGCACTTGGGGAAAATATAGAACATTCAATTGTTAACTTAATGAATCCATTTACTTAAAATTGCAAAAAATTGCCTATTCGTGCTTTTATCAAGTGGACCACTATATCATATAAAGCACAAGAAATATTTACGAAATATTTTAATTCTTAAATATACAAACATATATATACATTCCAATATACAATTTTCGTCAGAAAAATCTAATGAATCTTTCTGAAGCCAGGAGTTATATGCTAAATTTGTCATTTTTTTATTTAAAGGATCAGACCCAACATATATTTGTTAAATTTTATATATTTTTTCCAACCTTTGAATATAAAAATATATACATTAAATTGTTTGACGATGTATGGACAAAACATGTTAAAAGTGTGTCCTTCGGGTATGAAAAATAAGCAGTAAAATCAGCGATACACTTTTCATATCTTGTTTTGGATTTGCCCTCTTGCACTAGGAAAAATACCAAAATAATAGTAATTTATTTTCTCAGATTGTGACACGCGTATGGTATCTTAATATATTCTGACATTCTTCTTAATTTGTATGGTTTATGACCCGAATAAAGAGTGCCGGTTTTAGGAAAGCGTCGATAAAAACTTAACATAGGGAGATAGGTTGATGACTTCTTCGGACAAATTGTGCCCTGAGCAAATACCTTTACAACAGTATATCATTCACTGAAGTCAGGAATCAAATAGATAAGTTATAAAAAGCGAATTTCCTGTTGGCGAACGTAGACCTTGGTAAACCTTTTATACATACTAAGTTGCTTTCTGGTCCCTCGGCTCAATTTAATCGTGTGCTTGCAGAAGTTTGTGTGCACTCAATGCAATGGAATAATTCTTGTTATTGTTAAATTTAATAACTCTTCAGTTTTCTGTTTTGGTTTACTATTTTCCATAAATAGCCATAAGCATTTTGGCCCCGATTAGAGACGGTTAAGGGGCGAATGTTGTTGTTGTTGTTGTAGCAATGTTTCGCCCCACCTAATAGCTGCGACCGATCACAAATTGTCATCAATATCCTTTAACGGGAGTCCAAGAAAATTTGCAGTTTCGACAGGGGTGTTAGAGGCGTTGGTTCCACATTACAATTAAAGAGATGGTTGGTGTCATGTAGGGACACATTGCAAGCGGGGCATACATTTTGTATCCGGAACGAAGTTGAGCCAGAGTGACTCGCGTTTCCCTGGGGAGTATGCGTTCCTCTTCCGCAAGTTTTGGGTACTGTTCCCTGAGTACTGGATTCACCGGGCAATTCCCGGCATAAAGGTCCGACGCCTGTTTGTGGAGTTCACCAAGGACCTGCTTGCGTTTTTTTGCTTCACACGGCTGAATTCTCAGGTGCCGTATTTCCTCAAAATGCTTACGGATATGACTCCTTAAGTCCCTAGGCGGTGCTGGCTCATCAATCAGGTGACTGTTGTGATGCCCAGGTTTCTGGGTATTCAACAGGAACTGTTTGGTTAGCATATCATTTCTCTCCCTGATGGGGAGTATTCTCGCCTCATTATGTAGATGGTGTTCTGGGGACATAAGAAGACAGCCCGTGGCGGTTCTGAGCGCAGTATTTTGGCAGGCATGTAGCTTCTTCCACTGGGTAGTTTTTAGGTTTGGCGACCATATAGGGGACGCGTAGCACGCAAACGGCTGGCCAATGGCTTTGTATGTGGTAATGAGCGTTTCTTTGTGTTTTCCCCAAGTACTGCCAGCAAGGGATTTGAGGATTTTATTACGGCTCTGGATTTTCGGAACAATTGTGGCTGCGTGCTCACCAAAATATAGAGCCTGATCAAACGTCACACCCAAGATTTTGGGGTGTAGGACAGTCGGTAGCGTAGTGCCATCGACGTGGATGTTCAAAATGGTCGAAATTTTGGGACGTCCAAGTTGTAAATAAGGTCGCGGATGATTTAGTCGGTGATAATGCCGGTTTCGCGAGGCGAAAAAACTGGAGAGATCAGGGAGGTAGCCGTTTATTCTGTTGCAAAGCTCATCGATCTGTGGGCCTGGGCCTGTGGCCATTATTGTGCAGTCACCGACGTATGAAACGATAGTGACTCCTACTGGTGGGGAAGGTAGCTTAGATATGTAGAAATTAAACAAAAGTGGGGATAGGACACCACTCTGTGGCAGCCCTTGTTTAATTCTTCTTGGTTTTGATGTTTCGTTTCTAAATTGCACCGATGCCTGCCGAGCATCCAGATAATTTGCGGTGCACAGTTTAAGACATGGGGGAAGGGTAGACCTTTCCAGGTCTTGCAGTAACGAGCTATGGTTGACCGTATCAAAAGCTTTTGATAGGTCTAGCGCTACGAGTACTGTTCTATGGTGGGGGCTCTTGATTTAAACCACAATTTATCTGGGTGCTAATGGCATTTAGCGGGGTGGTGGTGCTATGGAGTTTTCTAAAGCCATGCTGATGACAGGCTAGCTGCAAATTTGCTTTGAAGTAGGGGAGGAAAATGGCTTCAAGCGTCTTGGCTACTGTCGATAGGAGAGATATCGGGCGATATGACTCTCCTATGTTAGCTGGTTTCCCAGGCTTTAGTAGCGGGACCACCTTGGCCATTTTCCATTTTTCGGGTATGAAAAAGTTGGAAAGAGACAGGTTGAAGACATGCGCTAAATATTTGAAACCCTCTTTCCTTAGGCTTTTAAGCATCGGCATGGCTATGCCGTCTGGGCCCACTGCTTTGGATGGCTTAGCATGACCGATGGCATCCTCAACCTCTTTGGCGGTGATGGTAATTGGTGACGCGCTGAACTTATGTTTATATGCGTGTCTGTTGGCCCTCCGTCTATTTTTTTCGACCGTAGAATGCATTATGTATTGTCGGCAGAAAGCGCTCGCGCATATTTTTGCATCCGACAGCACTTTGTCGCCAAAGGCGATGGAAACTTTGTCATTGTGCCTAGAGGGATTCGATAGGGACTTTACAGTGGGCCACAGTTTACCTACATCGGCAGAGAGGTTACAACCGTTTAGGTGCTCCTCCCATTTCGCCCGCTTGTGTTCATCCACAAGCAATCTGATGCGTTGGTTTATATCCCTTATTTGGAGGACGCCGGGATGGAGCTGTCTTATAAGGTCACGTTCTCTCGCTCAACTTGCGGCCACTTCCGGGAAGTGGGGCCGAATTTCGGGAATTCTACCGGCGGGAATGAAACGTGCCGAGGCGGATTCAATGACCTTGCGGAAAGCACGCTCCCCTTGGCGGGTATCAGTTAGGATAGGGAGGGCAGCAAAGCGGTTGTCTGTAAAAAATTTGTATTCGTCCCACTTTCCTTTTTTAAAGTTAATGAACGTGCGTTTTTCTGCGACGGTGAAGTCGGCGGGACGCTCGAGCGAAATAAGTATAGGCAGGTGGTCGGATGCCAATGTTACCATCGGCTGCCAGTTGACGCAGTTTACTAGTTCTGCGCTCACGATTGAAATATCCGGCGAACTGTGACAGCTTCCTACCATACGTGTGGGGGCGTCTCCGTTTATAGTACAGAACGTCGTTTCTTCTATTTGATCCGCTAACATCTCACCCCTACTGTCCACCCGCATGAATGCCATAGATCGTGATGGGCATTGAAATCGCCTAAGATAATGCGATTGTTTCCACTGATATCAGGGCGGTATCCACTGGGGCAACAGGTAACAGGAGGGATGCAGTTGTTAATGATTTCTAGATCTTTCATCGCCCGACCGGACAGATAATCCTCGACGTTCTAGACACTGTCCCTACGGTCGATGTCGGCGAGGCCGCCTCCATTTCCGCTCTCGCGATCTTTTCTGTGGACATTATACCCCGAACAGGTCTGCAATGCAGATCTTGCTGTGAGTTTAGTCTCTTGAATCACAGCAATGCGGATGTTGTGCCGCTTCATGAAGTCGACTATCTCCGTGATCTTCCCAGTTAATCCATTACAGTTTAACTGCAGAATTCTGAAGTGCATAGGGGGAGACGTCTTCACTCTGGGAGTAAATGACGGGTCACTACGCCTAGGTTGTGGAAGGCCAGAACGCGATTGCTGTTGAGGCCCTTGGACTAGACGTCCTTGGGTAGGCATTGGGGTACCCGGTGTATTTGGGTATGCGGCCTGGCAACATGGCGCAATGAAACCCGTCGGGGGTTGCCGTCGCGGAGAATAGAACATCTAGGAAAGTGGCACCGTCCATGGCAGGAGCTGCATTGGGCGGATGTCGCAAACGTATATATTCTGTGCTGGCAAACGGTGGAAAGGGAGGTAGGGACTAAGAGTCTATTTCCCTGACCTACACAATTGCTGCCGGAAAAGGGGGAGGGGGGGGGAGAGAAGACGGGTCAGGGGCAGGGGCTGATGCTCGGCATTGCTCCTGACTCTACTACTGAGATTTTAGGTGTGAGTTGGAGTAGCCGTATGAGTTGGTGGCGCCGTGGGGCGCGAGCAACAGCGGGTACTTGTTGTGGCTTGCTGAGCAGCGGGGCTGCTGGAAGGTAGCGGGGGTGCGCTAAGGCGCAGACTACGGGACGTGCTAGGACGTGAACAGCAAGGAGCTACGTCTGGTTTTGGGGTCTAGCTCAGAACAACCTGTCCGATGCAACCATCCCTTACACGAGACACACTGACAAGAGTATAACCGTCCTAAAAAGATTCTTTTCCGGCAGATGCAGCAAAACCATTTCTCAAGACCGGGGTCAGGAGACGGACCCGGATTGGGTTCGATACCTTCCTGGAGCAAGAGAATATGGAGCAGTCCCGCTGCAAGGAGCTGCTGGGAGGATGACAATTTGTGGGAGGGACGCAACAAATTAAATGGGGTTGCACTGAAATGGCAGTCCTTGGTCGGGGCGTATCACGGGGCTCATGTGTCAATATTGCTCTACGGAGGCTTAAACAATTAAAACTGAAATTTTTTGATTTCTAATATAAAAATTATATGGTCATATTATTTATAAATTATGGTTCCGATTGGAAACGGTTAAGGCTTATGCAGACTAAACGTATTGAAATATGTACTTTAATCATACCCACTCAACTATCCGTTATCGGGACCAAAGTTGATGTGTGAGATTTTTGACCAAGATGATTCCGTCTGAGGGGCGAGGCTGTAAAAAATGGTTTATTTGATGTATAAGGACCACCCTAATATGTACATACATAAGTACGTATGTTTTAACTTACCTCGAAGCACGTGCGTAGTTTTCACCGTTGATTATTAAGCAAAACGAGTGTATATAATTAATGCTTTTCAGATAATTTGTTCAATATTACTAATTTATTTTTAATAATTTATTTTGACGGCGCTTAATTATTCATATTGATTGCTACCAAAATGGATGAACCAGCAGAGATGAACTGCGCTGAATTATTACATACATATGTACATATGTATGTATGTAGGTGTAGGTACGTAAGGGCGTATTCATAACAAAAATTTTATATAAACTTCATGTTATACATTGCTACAGCAATTTTTAAAAATATGTACATAACTGTTCATGAATTAACTGCCTTTGTCTTGAAGGCACATTTGATTGTACTAAGGAAATACATAGACCTATTGTGAACAAGTAAGGAAGGCTAAATTCGGGTGTAACCGAACATTACTTACTCAGCTGCCAAATTACAGCTTGCAAAACTTTTAAGTTACCTTCTTTTAAAAGTGGGCGGTGCTACGCCCATTGTCCAAAATTTTACTAATTTTATATTCTGCGTCATAAGGTCAACCCACCTACCATCGCTTTATCCGTCTTTGGTAATGAATTATCGCGCTTTTTCGGTTTTTCGAATTTTTCGATATCGAAAAAGTGAGCGTGGTTATAGTCCGATTTCGTTTATTTTAAATAGCGATCTGAGATGAGTTCCCAGGAACTTACATACCAAATTTCAAGATACCTCAAAATTTACTCAAGTTATCGAGTTTAGGGACGGACGGACGGACGTACATGGCTAAATGAATTTCTTTTGTCTCCAAGATCATTTTGATATATATCTATTTCGATTATTTTATGCCGTTACGGGGTACCGTTATGCGAACAAAATTAATATACTCTGTGAGCTCTGCTCAGCTGAGTATAAAAATCGTTCCAGTATCTTTGCTTTTACAACAACAACAACAAATTTGTTAGAATTTCCAAAGCGATTTCCATGTGTATTTTTTGGTAAAATGCTTAAGACATATTGTTTTTATTGCGACTTTGTATTTTAGATACAATTGAGCCTTGAAAGTTAGAGTATTATCGAACGTACCCCTAAGATCTTTGGGTGACTGACAGTCAGTAGTGTGACACTATCGATGCGTACATCCAATATTTGTGACATCTGTTCCTTTCACGTCGTAAACAGAGTGGCCGTGGATGCTACGTTGCGCGTGGTGAAGAAACTGGAAAGATCGGGGAGATAGTTGTTTGTTTTAGAAACTAATTTATCAATTGAAGGGCCATAATCGTGCAGTCGTCAGCATAGGAAATTATTGTAACTCCTTCTGGTGGGGAAGGGAGTTTTGATATGTAGAAATTAAACAGAAGCGGGGATAGGGCACCACCCTGTGGTACCCCCTGTTTAATTTTCCTAGGGTTTAAGATTTCGTTCCTAAATTGAACCGAAGCCTGCCGACCATTCAGATAATTAGCGGTCCATCTTTTTAGACAAGGGGGAGGTGTCAGCCTACTATGATTTGGAGCAGCGTGCCGTGGCTGACTGTGTCAAAAGCTTTTGACAGGTCAAGTGTCACGAGCACCGTCTTATGATGGAATTTTTTCTGATTTAGTCCGTAATTAATCTGAGTATTTATGGCATTGAGCTCGATGGTGGTGCTGTGCATTTTGCGGAAGCCATACCTGTGCATGGCTAGGCGAAGATTTGTCGTTAAATGAGAGAGCAAAACGGGTTCTAATGTCTTTGCCACTGGCGAAAGGAGTGATATCGGTAGATATGACTCGCCTTCGTTATCTGGTCTGCCAGGCTTTAGTAGCGGAATCACCTTTTCCATTGTTCGAGAATAACATAGGTTTCCAGCGACAGGTTGAAAGCGTGTGTTTGGTATTTTATTCCCTCAGCGCCAAGGTGATTTAGCATTGACATTGCTATTCCGTCTGGGCCTATTGACTTGGAGGGCTTGGCCTTGTGGATGGCTGCTTCAACCTCTGTAGGGGTGATGGTAATGGTGGCACATAGTGTTTATGTTTATGAACTCGTCTGTTAGCACGACGTCTGGCTTTGTCTACAAAAGAATGCACTATAAATTGTCGGCAAAAGGCGCTCGCGCATTTAGTACTTTATCATTATTTTTTGTGGGATTTGACAAGGATTTGACGGTTGACTATAGTTTACCAACACCCGCAGAGACTTTGCATCTCTTGGTATGCTTCTCCTATTTGGCACGTTTATGTTCATTTACCAGCCGCATAATATCCAAGTTGAGATTCCTAATATGGGGGTCTCTAGCGTCGGGTTTTCTCGCCAGGTTACATTCTCTTGCTTCATTTGCAGCTTAACCCGCCAAATGCGGTATGATTCCTGGTATTCTACCGGCCGGAAAAGAACGTGCAGAAGCTGAAGCGATGACCTTGCGGATTGCGTGCTCACCTTTCCGGGCACCAGTCGGAATGGGGAGAGCAGCAAAAGATTGACTTGTGAAAGTCCGCTATTCAGAGGTGGTTAAATTAGCAGGTCGCTGGGCAGAGATTGGTGCATGTGCCATGAAAGATGGCTCATTATGCGAGTGCGTGTGTCGGCAAATAAGGGGAGGGAAGGGGGGAAAGCTGGTACTCGGCATTGCTACTGTCCGTGCTACGTAGATTGTAGTGATGGATAGCCTGATGGGCAGCGTTGCTGTTAGAAAGTGGAGGAGGTACGCTTGAGGGTGAACCGCGCGCCGTCCTTGGTTTGTAGAAATTTTTTAGGTTGGTACCCAGAACAACCCGAAGGGTATAACCATCTTTTAGATGTGTCACACTGGCAAGAGTATGGCTATCTGAAGTAGATCCTTTTCCAACATATGCAGCAGAACCACAGCTTGGGACCGGAGTTAGGTTCAATAGCTTCCCGGAAGAAGAAGGTGTGGAGCATTCCAGTTGCAAGAAGCTGATCCAACGATGACCATTTGTGCGACGGACGCAAGAAATTAATTGGGATTACACGGCGGCCGCCGTGGTGTGATGGTAGCGTGCTCCACCACTCACACCGAAGATCTTGGGTTCACGCCCCGGAAAAAGCAACATCAAAATTTTAGAAACAAGTTTTTTTCAATAAAAAGAAAATTTTTTTAGTGCGGTCGCCCCTCGGCAGTGTTTGGAAAGCACTCCGAGTGTATTTCTGCCATGAAAAGCTCTCAGTGAAAACACATCTGCTTTGCAGATGCCGTTCGGAGTCGGCATAAAACATGTAGGTCCAGTCCCGCCAATTTGTAGGAAAAATTAAAAAGGAGCACGACGCAAATTGGAAAAGAAGCTCGGCCGAAAATCTCTTCGGGGATTATCGCGCCTTACATTTATTTTTATTTTTTACACTGAAATTATAGCCCTGGGTCGGGGAAAAAATCCCGAGTCATTCCGGTACATAGAATAGGCTTCTGCGTAAGACCTATTGTTGTTGTTGTACCGATAAGTACCCTCCCCGAAGGTCTTGCGATTTTTATCGATGTTGATGGTCTTTTGCCGGGGGCAGATCCGGTACGATCCGGTAACAAGCACAATTAAGGTACTAGCCCTACCATCTCGGGAACAATTTGGTATGACCACGTGAAAGCTTCTATGGCATACCGCTTCCCCACCCCCTAGATCCATAGGGAACTTGGGGTCGCCAGAGGAAAAACAGGATTCGCCACGGATATTTATAGAACGATACGAGTACTGAGTGAGTAGTATGGATAATTTTCCAAAATATACTCTAGTGTTTCGTACTCGATGCTTTTTCCAAGTACTGAGTAAAGTATCGATACTTTACCTCGATAATTTACCAAGAGCTGATGGTCTACAAAGTTCAGTCTATTAACACCATTACTTGATCATAAATTGAGATCGTCAATGATGCGATAAAATCTACGCGTTTAACTTAAACCGACTTTTTCGATTTCTGCATATGGTGGTAAAAGAAAAGTATGTGTTTATTGTCCAGAATCACTAACTTTAACAAAATTATTAAAAGCTGCTAACTCAAAAAGCTTTTGATACATTCAACCACGGCACGTTAGCGCAAGATTTGCAAGGATCTCTTCTTCCTCCTAGCCTCAATAAGAGGACCGAAAAGTATCTGTGTGGTCGGAAGGTATCGGTGCAGTTAAGGAACGGAACATCTAAACTCAGAAGAATTAAACACGGGGGTTTTCTATCGCCGCTTTTGTTTAACGTCTACATATCGAAGCTATCTTAACCACCAGAAGGACTTAGGGATTGTTTCCTACGCCGATGACTGCAAGATAATGGCTACAGGTCCCGGCCCACCCATCGATGACGTATGTAATAAAATAAAGAACTATCTCCCTGACATCTTCAGTTTTTTCGCCTCGCGAAACCTGACATTGTCACCGGCCAAATCATAGGCCTTATTTACAACATATGCAAAACAAATGTCGACCATATCGGACATCCACTTCGATGGAATTACGCTACCGACTACCAAAAATACTGGGTTTGACGTTCGATCAGAATCTACATTTTGGCGAGCATGCATCTGCGATTGTACCTAGAATCCAGAGCCGTAACAAAATCCTCAGTTCTATTGCTGGCAGCATTTCTGGTGAAGATAAAGAGACGCTCATTAGCACTAAAAAAGCAATTGGCTGGCCGCTAAGGTTACTCACTGGAAGAAAATACAGGTCGGTCAAAATACTGCTCTCAGCACTACAGGGTCTTAAGAAGTCATATCCACCAGCAAATATGGCAACAACATAAAAAGGTCCTCAGTGATATCCACAAAAAGGCGGCGAACACCGTTCTTAAACTTAAATACCCTGAGCTCGCAGAATAGGAAAGCAATCTCCCTAGGGAGACTGTAACAGGCTAAACTCTTACCTATCCAGAATCAACCACATCACACCAACCATCTTTTCAATTGCAATGTGGAATCACCGCCTCTGACAACCCTTTCTCTGTGGTCCACCCCTTTTGAAACTGCAGGGACTTTTGGACTCCCCTTAGAGGATATTGATGATAATTTGTGAGTGGTCGCACCTATTGCTTGGGGCGAAGCACTGTTACAACATCAAAAACCAGTAGAAATATGGCTGTGCAAAGTACATAAGTTCTATTTTAAGTTCTATTTAATTAATTTCTCCACAAAACGTTTAATGCCATAAAAAAATACTTGACGCGATTTACGCCCCAGGAGATTTAGACACAGCTTCTCTTCCAATTTGCTTCGTGCTACATATTTCATGACGATTCCGAACGGCATCTGCAAGACAGATGCATTTTCACTGGGAAGCTTTTCATGGGAGAATTACACTCGCAGTGCTTGCGAAACGATTGCCGAGGGGCGAGTCTTTCGGTAGGAACAGCTTCAATTTGACATCCATAATGTAAAAACACATTCTAGTGTTAAATGGTGGTGGGAGGGACGCAACAAATTAAATGGGGTTACACTGAAATGACAGTCCTTGTTCGGGAAACGCGTGTCACTCTTGCTCAACTTCGTTCTGGATACTGTAACAGGTTAAACTCTTACCTATCCAGAATCAACCCCGACATACAAAATGTATGCCCCGCTTGCAATGTGTCCCCACATGACACCAACCATCTCTTTAATTGTAATGTGGAACCAACGCCTCTAACAACCCTTTCCTTATGGTCCACCCCTGTTGAAACAGCAAGTTTCCTTGGACTCCCCTTAGAGGATATTGATGACAATTTGTGATCGGTCGCAGCTGTTAGGTGGGGCGAAGCATTTCTAAAACAACAACAACAATAACATTCTAGTGTTACCCTGATCCACGTTTTGGCCTATATCTCGAGACTCTAGTCACAAATAGGTATGAAAATTACCCTGTACTAAAGCATTCATCAACAGCTTTCATTTGTTATCCATATTGTATAAACACATTCTAGGGGTACACGGGTCCACGTTTTTGCCTCTATCTCGAGACCCTAGTCAGCAATAAGTATGAAAACTACCCTGTACTAAAGCACTCATCAACAGCTTTCATTTGATATACATATTGTATAAGCACTGTAAACGGGCCCACGTTTTGGCCTATATCTCGAGACTATAGTCACAAATAGATATGAAACTTACCCTGTACTAAAGCACTAATCAACAACTTTCATTTGTTATCCATATTGTATAAACACATTCTAGGATACACGGGTCCACGTTTTGGCCTATATCTCGAGACCGTAGTCACCAATAGATATGAAAACTACCCTGTACTAAATCACTCATCAGCAGCTTTCGTTTGATTTCCATATTGTATAAACACTGTCTAGGCGTACTCGGGCCCACGTTTTGGCCTATATCTCGAGACCCTAGTCACCCAGGGGTATGAAAAGTAGATACCCTCTACTAAAGCACTCATCAACAGCTTTCGTTTGTTATCCATATTCTATAATCACATTCTAAGTGTACCCGGGTCCACGTTTTCGCCTCTATCTCGAGACCCTTGTCACCCAGGGTACGAAAAATACCCCGTATCAAAGTACTCATAAACAGCTTTCATTTGATACCCATATTGTACAAACACATCCCAGGATTATTGTGGGATGTCCGTAAGAGATAGACATATACCATCGCGGAGTTTTCTGTAGACCTTTTCAATGTGTACAATACTTAGTACATTATTTTGATAAACCTCGTAGGGTTCAGCCTACGTTTGCAATGTAAGCGGAAAATTTTAATTATTTACGATATCACATTAGAAATTTGAAGATTAACAGTATTTGTCCACTATTTAATGGATGTTATTATACATAAAAACCTTCCTCTTCAATCACTCTATCTACTAAAAAAAGCCGCATCAAAATCCGTTGCGCAGTTTTAAAGGTTTAACCATTCAAAGGGACATAGGGACAGAAAAAGCGACTTTGTTTTATACTAAGTATGTAGTGATGATTTCGAACTTTTCAAAATTGCATGTTACAATGCTTTGAATAACAGCAGAAAAATCGCAGAAAATTTCTTTCGAATGAAGTTGCATTGTCAAATGCACGTTTTGTGTCGAAACAAGTTATTTGTTTCAAAAATACTCGGTAAAATGAGAAATCTTACCCCAGAGAAGTGCTTTAGTAAAACCATTATATTCAGCAGTTTGAATTAAATAAGCATAAAGAGGCCCTCAGTTACATCCCCACACGTTCTGTGAAGTCTTGTATCGATTTATATCCGACGAGAGTTTAAGAGTTCAATACTCAAAACCCGCAATCTATTTCGATTTCGATATTGTAACATTTAAAGCTTTATTTATCCAGAATCAGCCCCAGTATGTGCACGCAATGTGTTTCCACATCAGACCAACTATTTTTTCTGTTGTAATGAAAATGAGTGCCTCTAACATAGTGAACCTTTTCTCTAACCCTATTGAAACTGCAGGTTTCCTAGGACTTTTATAGGAGAACATCGATGACAATTCGTGGAAGAACGGACTTATTGGAAGGGCGAAGCACTGCTATTTAAACGTTTCAAATTATATCTGGTCAGACAATTCGGGTATTGATATCTTAGCGAATTAATGCAGAATTTCTTTTGAATAATCCAAGGCCTGCAAAAGTTACAACAAAAAAAGAATAATCCAAACAAAAGTGTAGGAAAAGAATATGTTACGTGGAAGAATAAGACAAACCCTGCAAAGCAAACCGAACAGTTTCGAGATTGCCAAACAATATGTAATATCAAAATTACCATCAAAAATATATGCCAAAGCCGTATTTGAAACCACAAGTCGAATTTAAATAGTATGTTAATATTACACACGATGTTTCTGAATACTGTGGAGGAACCGCAGCAATTGTAGTATAGGCGTTTAACTTCAGTTCCAGTAAGACTTAGGGTAGGACCATGATTCAATCACAAGAGGTTTGCTCGGCTGACAATTTTTTTGACAATTGCAGCCATTTTGCTCCCAAATCGAATTGAAATTAGAGTTGGGATTCTACCAGGTATTTAACACTTTTATGGGTAAATACCATATATGTAATACTCCTATATTGCTAAGAGAAAATGCTCGCAATGTGTTTTGAATTCGAAATCAAAACAAGACAGCCTCTAAAGTTTTTGTGATTGTAGCAGCATAAGTGTGACACGAAAAAATTAAAATTTAGGTACATTCGATTATTGAATAAAAAACCAAACTCGTTTAAACAACAATATATCGGCACTCTGATGTTTGGAAACGTACCTATCCTTTTGTAGCAATATAGGAGTATTACATATATGGTAAGTAAATACCAGGAAAATAGCCGGAATATTCCTTTTTTTGTATCTTTTTTTGGGTATTTAAAAATCATTTGAATCGGGGCTGCTTGGAATTACAATTCAGCAATTAAATTTATACGTCATTTGAAATTTAAAAAAATTCGTTTTGATTTTAAACAAACAACCCAACAAACACTCGGAGTCAACAATTAGTCTGAAAGGAGTCCAAACTTTGGTTCGTTTGCACTCGTTATGAACTCACTTATTTTCGACTCGTTTCGGATTCGTAAATTATGAGCGCCGTGAGCATGTTTGAGGGGTAGCTTTGTTTGCGTAAATATGTGTACCTATAAACATTCTCTTACAGTTCTGGAGTTTAATATGGGTTCGAAAATATCAGCTTCAAAAATACTATCACCTTAGAGCCTTTTATGACTCCAATTTGATGAAATTATGAACAAACGAAAGATATTAAAATCAGTGAACTAGGCAACTCCGGAATAAAAACTCTAAATAAATAAATAATTAATTAAACTAATACTTATTTCATTTCTATCTTATTCTGAAGCGAATGCTATATGCTCATATTTTGCCTCTAACATAAATCTTATACAGGCCTCCTTCCGATATCATATATGAGCCTCTTTGGCATCATATAATGCTAATTTTGAGTCTTTTTTAATGACACTACTTCATGGCTTTTAGGAAGAATTTTTGACATATATCCGAAGCGGAAAACATAGAGAGAAAATTGTTGTGATAAAACTTCCATGAGGATAAGATAGAAATGAAATAAGTATTAGTTGAATTAATTATTTATTTATTTAGAGTTTTTATTCCGGAGTTGCCTAGTTTACTGATTTTAATATTTTTGGTTTCTTCCTAATTTCATCAAATTGGAGTCATAAAAGGCTCTAAGGTGATAACATTTTTGAAGCTGATATTTTTCGAACCCATATCTGATCTGGTAACCTTGCCGTGCGCGGACGTGTTTTTGATCGCTCTTCGAATTGTTATTCTTTTAACTTTGTAAACAAGTTTTATCTTTTATAAATATTCATTAATATAATAGAAAACAGTTTATAAGTTTAATTTCTTATTAAATCTTTACACAGTGCAATATACATAGTGGTTTTTTGAGCAATTTAAACATTCAGTCTGTGTGTTCATATATCATAGATTTTCACAAAAATTTGTGATATATAACTGCATACCTTTTTGTTGGTAGCTGCTATTAGCAAGTTATTGTGTGCCCTTTTTGCTTTCTGTTGTGTTCGCTGCTAGCTATACGCTTGCATCCAGTGCTCCAAAATAACTCTCGCCCATATTTTTTGAACAGCTGTTCAATTTATCCTATACTTATAGTTTATTTTGCCTATTTTTCTTTTGGGTTTGTTTAACTTTGCAATTATGTTGGATTGCTGTGTCAAGAAGTGCACCAATCAAAAGAAAATTTCCCGTGGTGATACTTATGTTTGTTGTTGGCTCTGTGATAATATGGCTCATGTTATCTGTGCCGGTTTCTCTCACATAGGTGGTCGGGTGGTTGACCTAATATCCAGCAAAATTGGACTGAACTGGACATGTCATGATTGACGTTCCGTAGAAAATGACATGCGAGCTTTTATGAGGCAAACTCAGAAAGAGTTCAACAACATTTTTATTGGGTTTCGTGACCTTAACGAAAGATTCAAAACGACGGAAGCTCACTTTAAAAAATTGAAAGTGATATCTGAATCCCCAAAGCGTGAGAAATGTATGCCCAACAATGACTCCAACTTGTCTTCGAGTCAGGGCAAAGCTGTCCTCCTGCGAATGTCCCTTCAACCGCGTTGACTGATACGAACAGGCTTACCAAAGACGTTATGAACAATGCAGCTCAGGAATCTCCACAAGGCTGTGTCGAGACTTCCAGTGAGACGATCTCTGGCAAATTAAACGATGCACGAACTAATAGTGGTACCTTTGCGGATGTTTGTTCTACGTCACCAATGTTGATTTCGCTGGACTCCTCAATTCATCCTACACCTCCGCCGGTATCTTTAGCTCCAACAATAACAGTTACCGGTACTGGGGTTGTTGCTAGCGATACAAGTGTACCTGAAAAAAATAGTACTTCTTTGACGGGCTCGATAACCAACGCTAGGTCAAGCAATGAGTTTTCTGTCAACTGTTCTATAAGGGCCGCACCTTCCCAGCTCTCTGGTGCGCTATTCGCTACTCCTTTGCAGGTGACTGCCGTACCACCTCGTAGGGCTGTATTTGTGTCCCGATTACACGCCTCGCTTACCGAAAATGACATTCCTCATTACGTTTGCTCTAAACTTGGTGTTGCACCCACTAGTAAGATCAATGTGTATAAATTTAGCTTTAAATATGAGAAAGACATATCCTCATTTAAAATATCCCTTTCAGATGAATATTTCGATAAGGTACTTGATTCCTCTTTTTGGCCTAAGCATACTGTGCTTCACTTGTTCACAAGAAAGGCGAGGGCCGAACCTGTTTTATTACAGCCAAAAAACGGTATGACGAACACAGTAATAACAACACAAAGGTAATTGCTGATCTGTCCCGTCTTCTCATTAATTACCAAAATGTTCGTGGTTTACGATCAAAACTTGTTCCATTCTTTCTTAATTCTTTCAACTTTTCTGCACAAGTTGTAGCTTTTACGGAGACCTGGCTAAAGCCTGATAATTACAATTCTGAGGTTTTTTCAAATAAATGTGCTGTTTATCGGCGTGATCGCATCTCTAGAGCAGGAGGTGTCCTTATTGCTGTTGAATCTAACCTATCATCTGAGTTGATTTCGCTGGACAATATCTCTCATATCGAATTCATAGAAGTTAGGCTTTCATTCGGTAGCTATAGCGTAATTGTTTGCTGTTCGTATATACCACCTCGTTCGGATATGGATGTTTATGCTAGTCATAGCTCGGCCATCTGCGATTTGCATTCGCAGTTGGGAGATAACGATCGACTTGTTGGTGTTGGTGGCTTTAACTTGCCAACAGTTAGTTGGGTTAATATAAGTGATTCAAACTTTTTAACTCCCACTGCTCAACGTGAGTTTCTCAATTGCTTGTTAGACTCATCTCTTTTACAGATTAACAATGTTCCAAATAGTGGAAATAAAATTCTGGATTTAGTATTTGTGGATGGCTCGGTTGGTACTGCCCTTACGCAAATACCACCTTTATCCCTTCCAGAAGACCCTCTTCACCCTACGGTAGAGATATCACTTGATATCAGCCTACCCCGTAGGATTCAAGTACAGTATCGTCCCCGATCTAGATGCTTCTACAAAGCGAATTTCATTATGCCCATTGATCTGTTGGCTTCCCATGCTTGGCCGGATCTCTATGCTAGCACTGATGTCGATTCGGCTATCTCTATATTTTACAGTACGCTTGATGGCTTCTTTGATACCTGCATTCCTACTCGCTATACCCTATGTTCGAATGAGCCCCCTTGGTTTTCAAGGCAACTTATCAGACTTAATAACATTAAATCTAGGCTTTATAAGAGATTCAAAAAATCTGGAGCATCTGCAGACCTCTCTAAATATCTAATAGCCCGTTCTAAATTTCACCGTCTTAATCAGCTTTGTTATAAAAATTACTTGAGTTGTTGTAAAGCCCAATTTTTTAGAAATCCAAAAAAGTTTTACAGTTTCGTAAATTCAAAGCGGAAAACTTCTGGGTATCCTTCGTCATTAACCTTTGGAGGTAAAAAAGCTTGCACTGATGACGACGTTGCTGAACTATTTTCTGAGTTCTTTAAGTCCACGTATTCATCCAGTGGTTTTCATTCCGGTCAATATCCCTATCGCTAAGATAGCTCGAATTACATTAGGAATCCTGCTATTGATGGTAATATTGCCCTTCAGAGTCTTCAATCTTTGAAGCCCACCTTTTCTCCGGGACCGGACGGTGTTCCTAGTTGCGTGCTTAGGTACTGCGCCGAAAACATGTATGAGCCTATTTTAAAATTATTTGAGCTATCTCTGGGATCTGCGTCATTCCCGGCACTTCGGAAACAGTCTTTTATTATACCCCTGCATAAAAAAAGTAGTAGTTCAAAAGTTGAAAACTACAGGGGTATTGCTAAACTTTCAGTCATTCCTAAAGTCTTTGAACAGATTGTTACCAGTCAACTCCAATATCAGTGTTCTAGTCTTTTATCTCCATGTCAACACGGTTTTATTCGTCAAAGGTTAACCACTACAAATTTGCTTGTATTCACCTCTATAGTTATGGAAGGATTCTTAGCAAAAAAGCAAACGGATGTCATCTACACGGACTTCAGCAAAACATTTGATACCGTCAACCATGAGTTGCTTATTCATAAGCTTGATTTACTGGGCTTTCCGTTTCACCTATTAATGTGGCTGAAAAGCTATCTTTCTAACCGGACCCAAAAAGTCCTGTTCAAGTGCAATCTGTCGGAATCGTCCGGAGTTTCCTCCGACGTACCCCAGGGAAGTCATCTAGGCCCTTTGCTCTTTGCTCTTTTCATTAATGACTTGCCACAGACAATATTATATTCCCATACTATAATGTATGCGGATGATGTAAAACTTTGCTACACTTACTGTCCTACCGATTTGAGTTCCTTGGATCTTCTTCAGGCCGACTTGGACTCATTCCAATGTTGGTGCACAACAAATTTACTAGCTTTAAATTGCTCTAAATGTAAGCAAATGAAATTTCACCGAGTGAAGCCAGCATTGAAATCTTATGTAATAGATGGTACGCCTTTGGAGCGTATATCTATTGCAAATGATCTAGGTGTCCTTTTTGATCCGAAATTGAATTTTAACATGCATATTTCATCTATAGCCAACAAAGCGTTGGGTTTACTTGGATTTGTTAAAAGATGGGCTAAAGAGTTCGATGATCCGTACCTCAATAAGGTTCTTTACACATCGCTGGTTCGTCCAATACTCGAGTATTGCTCATGCGTTTGGTCACCTGTTTCTCAAAAGCATATAAAGCGTCTTGAGTCAGTTCAAAAGCAATTTTTGATATTTGCATTGCGCGGCCTTAATTGGGACTCAAGTCTCCACCTTCCTCCATACAGAAGTAGACTTCTTCTTATTAACTTACCCACTCTGGAAAATCGGAGAATATTACTGGGGGTATTGTTCATCCATAAGCTCATTATTGGAGAAATTGATTCTGCGGACCTCCTCAGCCGCTTGTTTTTTGCGGTTCCCCCTAGAGTATCCAGACACTACGTTCCTTTCTATTTACGCCTTTGTCGACGAAACTTTGCTAAAAACAATCCTCTTCTTATCTGATGCGCGCACTACAATGACTTGTATAGCTGTATCAGTCTTGAATGTACTTTTGCTACTATACGTAATGCAATGTTTGCCTATCTAATTTAAGAGATACAAGCTAATTTAATTTGCCGGCATTTTATTCCTTCCATAAAAAACAGGAACTATCTCGCTTAAGGATGGATGAACATTTATCAACATGTATAATTAAGAAGGAACAAGACAGTAATGTGTTGATTGGAATCTGGTGCATTCCAACAACGTAAAAAACATGCTTTTTCATGAGTCACTGACCGGAATCGTATGCATTCCGGCAGTATAATCAAATGGGTCAGGCATCGAGCTGATTGGAATTGGTGCATTCCAACAACACAGGTCATGTTACTTTTTTATGCCTTGTGATGGCGTATCTTCATTACACTACTCTTAGCACTGCCGGATTCCCATGACATGCTGATTGGAATCTTGTTGCATGCCAACAGGGAGATTGAAATCCACTGCATTCCGAAATCATGCTGAGCAGAATCTGATGCATTCCGCCAGTATAAGATTTCGGCATAAGATCTTATTTCTGCTCATATTTCTTATTATTATTATATTCTAAAATTAAAGAGTAATGTTCATTAATATTTCTTTGTTTGTAATATAACATTGTTGAAATCTCGATATATCTTAAATTTTATCTTTTGAGTTGTATATTTATATATCTTTTATATAATGCAGTCGACCATAGTTTGTCGTCGACTTTAAGTAATAAATAAATAAATAAATATTAAACTTCAGAACTGTAAGAGAATGTTTATAGGTACACATATATACGCAAATAAAGCTACCCCTCAAACATGCTCACGGTGCTCATAATTTAAGAATCCGAAACGAGTCCAAAATAAGTTGGCAATGTAGGAATCAGAAAAGCGTCGAAAAGCGTAGGAGGGTAAAAAAAAATTTAATTTTTGCCTTTTATTTAACGGCCTAAAAGCTTCTAACCTAGCATGCAAAAATTTGTTTGGAACAAATTTTGAAACTTTGTTACGACAATTTTTCATTTTATTACAAAATAATTTACAATTGTACATTATTGTTACCCTTGCTTTTCCTTTTTTGTATAAGCATCACGTTTTTCCATTCATGGATGCTTCTCGACATTTTTAATGTGACCGCAAAGCTGCCATGCTCTGTCCAGGTGTGTCGAACTATATATGGCCCCAATAAGCGCAGACGATGCCTAATAAATAGTCCATATATGTATCAGATAATCAGAGTTTATTAGAGTTAAAAATGACGCCGGAGAGTTCCATTAGAGTAGAGTATGTCGGACTCTTATAATGATATACATTAATAGGCTCATATAGGACGACCATTGCAAGAAGGAAATACATTGGTTTCGGCGTCCCAAATGAGCACATACCGACTGTAAACGCTCAAATTTAGATATTTTTTCGACTCTTTTTATACTCAGTTGAGGAGAGCTCACAGGGTATATTAAGTTTGATTGGATAACGGTTGGTTGTACAGGTATAAAGGAATCGAGATAGATATAGACTTCCATATATCAAAATCATCAGGATCGAAAAAAAATTTTGATTGAGCCATGTCCGTCCGTCCGTCCGTCCGTTAACACGCTAACTTGAGTAAATTTTGAGGTATCTTGATGAAATTTGGTATGTAGGTTCCTGAGCACTCATCTCAGATCGCAATTTAAAATGAACGATATCGGACTATAACCACGCCCACTGTTTCGATATCGAAAATTTCGAAAAACGGAAAAAGTGCAATAATTCATTACCAAAGACAGATAAAGCGATGAAATTTGGTAGGTGAGTTGAACTTATGATACAAAATAGAAAATTAGTAAAATTTTGGACAATGGGCGTGGCACCTCCCACTTTTAAGAGAAGGTAATTTAAAAGTTTTGCAAGCTGTAATTTGGCAGTCGTTGAAGATATCATGATGAAATTTGGCAGGAACGTTACTCCTATTACTATATGTACGCTTAATAAAAATTAGCAAAATCGGAGAAGGACCACGCCCATTTTTAAAAAAAATATTTTTTAAAGTAAAATTTTAACAAAAATTTTTATATCTTTACAGTATATAAGTAAATTATGTAAACATTCAACTCCAGTAATGATATGGTGCAACAAAATACAAAAATAAAAGAAACTTTCAAAACGGGCGTGGCTCCGCCCTTTTTCATTTAATTTGTCTAGGATACTTTTAATGCCATAAGTCGAACAAAAATTTACCAATCCTTTTGCAATTTGGTAGGGGCATAGATTATATGACGTAAACTGTTTTCTGTGAAGCCACGCCCAGTTTTTATACACAGTCGTCCGTCTGTCCTTCTGCATGGCCGTTAACACGATAACTAGAGCAAAAATCGATATATCTTTACTGAGCTTAGTTCACGTACTTATCTGAACGCACTTTATCTTGGTATAAAAAATGAACGAAATCCGACTATGACCACGCCTACTTTTTCGATATCGAAAATTACGAAAAATGAAAAAAAGCCATAATTCTATACCAAATACGAAAAAAGGGATGAAACATGGTAAAGTAATTGGATTGGTTTATTGAAACATTAGAAAAAACTTTGTAAAATGGTTGTGACACCTACCATATTAAGTAGAAGAAAATGAAAAAGTTCTGCAGGGCGAAATAAAAAACCCTTGAAATCTTGGCAGGTATTACATATATAAATAAATTAGCGGTATCCAACAGATGATGTTCTGGGTTACCCTGGTCCATATTTTGGTCGATATCTGGAAAACGCCTTCACATATTCAACTACCACCACTCCCTTTTAAAACTCTCATTTATACCTTTAATTTGATACCAATATCGTACGAACACATTCTAGAGTCACCCCTGGTCCACCTTTATGGCGATATCTCGAAAAGGCGTCCACATATAGAACTAAGCCCCACGCCCTTTTAAAATACTCATTAACACCTTTCATGTGTTACCCATATCGTACAAAAATATTCTAGAGTCACCCCTGGTCCACCTTTATAACGATATCTCGAAAAGGCGACCACCTATAGAACTAAGGCCCACTTCCTTTTAAAATACTCATTAATACCTTTCGTTTGATACCCATATTGTACAAACGTATTCGAGAGTCACCCTTGGTCCACCTTTATGGCGATATCTCGAAAAGGCGACACCCTATACAACTACCACCACTCCCTTTTAAAACCCTCATTAGTACCTTTAATTTAATACCCATATCTTACAAACACATTCTAGATATGAATGGTCCACCTTTATGGCGATATTTCGAAACGGCGTCCACCTATAGAACTAAAGCCCACTCCCTTTTAAAATATTCATTAACACCTGTCGTTTGATACCCATATTGTACAAACGCATTCTAGAGTCACCCCTGGTCCACCTTTATGGCGATATCTCGAAAAAGCGACCACCTATACAACTACCACCACTCCCTTTTAAAACCATCATTAATACCTTTAATTTGATACCCATATCGTACAAACACATTCTAGAGTCACCCCTGGTCCACCTTTATGGCGATATTTCGAAACGGCGACCACCGATAGAACTAAAGCCCACTCCCTTTTAAAATACTCATTAACACCTTTCGTTTGATACCCATATCGTACAGTGTTCTAGGGTCACTCCTGGTCCACCTTTATGGCGATATCTCGAAACGGCGTCCACCTATGGAACTAAGGATCACTCCCTTTTAAAATACTCCATAGCACCTTTTTTTTTTTGATACCCATATCGTACAAACACATTATAGAGTCAACCCTGATCCACCTTTATGGCGATATCCCTAAATGGCGTCCACCTATAGAACTAATGCCTTTCATTTGATACACATGTCATACAAACACATTCCAGGGTTTCCCTCGGTTCATTTTCGAACATGGTTATTTTCCCTTATGTTGTCACCATAGCTCTCAACTGAGTATGTAATGTTCGGTTACACCCGAACTTAACCTTCCTTACTTGTTTGACTTAGAATGTTTACTGGGTAAACTTAAATTTTTGCAATGGCATGCATTATTGGCTAAATATTTTTGAAAAACGCTGGATTACAGATTAAAAATAATTAAACCGATAGCGTAATGGGTAACTACTCACCAATATAGGACAAATTGGGTACATTTTGGATTGAATTTGTGTGTTTGTTTCCCATATTTTCCAAAAGATAATTTTTATCCTTCTTTTGGGTAAATATTTGGGTATTTACCCATTTTTACCATATATAACCAATTTACCGGGTATTTACCATTTGGGTATTTACCCCTTTCCCATCTCTAATTGAAATCCGTTAGCTGTGTTGTTACTTTCCGATTTTTCGAAAAATGTTAGTATGTAGCTGAACATAGGTTTTATGAAAAGTACGGACACCAAGATATCGTGCACTTTTGTAAACTTCTGAACATACGAAACCTAAACCAATTAAAAATTCATCGTTCAACGTAAATACTCGACAAGTAAATTGATTCACGAAAAAATGTTATAAGTAATAATGGAGATGCCATAACGAAATGTACTCATGAGCATGTTAACTTATTCATTCCATATGCTCGGAACATTCATCTCCATTTATAAATTTGTGGAATCGATTTATATTTGGAATATTATGTATATACTTCTTTGATATATTCGGACCTCGTGAGGTATTATAAAACGAACGTGTTCCGAATATTCTAAATTAACGGTTTATCCGGAACACTTCCGTGAATACTAAACAGAAAAGAGCTTTCCGAAATTTCAGAACAAAAAGGTGAATACTCCCTGTATAGCAGGACCGCACAAAAGCTTAACCCTTTCTTCAAAGTCAAGGCCAGAATATCAAGTTCCAAGACAATAAGCCATTTTCTTTTATTTTGTTATGCCAGTTCATTGCGGCTGCTGATTAGATGTCAGCTGCCTGTTCAAAATCATCTATCACAAAATATTTTTCAAAAATTTCCCATTTCAGGATTTGTCACAAAAACGCCCTATATTAGAATTAGATTGAAGAACGCGTTATCTCGGGATGATTTTGATTAACTCCTTCATATGTCAAAATGCATTGAACTTATAATCTGATAGAGAGTTTTTGAAACAAATTTTGAGATTGTGTATTTTTGAATAAAATTCTAACATACGGCATTCATATTTATTTCATATTTATTTGTTTGTTTACTCCCTTAGCACATTAAGACGCTGAGTCTTTTTCTGTACGTTTTACATATAAATTACAGAGTTTACTGATATTAGAATATAAAGTGACTTAAATTAGAAGAAACCTCACGAACGAGGCAGAGCGGGATGCAAGAGACATCCCTATGAAAAATGATTTGCAACTGCCTCCTTAAATCATCTATCTGATTTAATACATTTAATTGACATTGGCAATGAGTTCCATATTCGCACAGCACTAACAAAGAACAATCTAGACCCCGGTAGAGATACAAATCTTGGTACTACAATATTATTAGTACGGGAAGATGCTACAAAGCTGAGTTTCTCATAAAGATAGCCGGGTTTCTGGTACCTAATAATTTTAAATAAAAAATTACGTTCCTAGTCTGAAGGTAATTTTCCAAGCTCCTTCCAAGAATATTTTTTGTGTAGATGGAGATGTGATCAAACTTTCTCTTACCGTATATAAACCTCGCAGCATTATTCAGAGCTAGGTTTAATTTCCTATTGGATTCTGAGTCAAGATCTCCATATACAAGTTCGAAATAGGTGATTTGTGGGACAACGAGAGCCTTTACTAGTTTAATTTTTGTGTTAACTGGAAGATAAGAACAGCCAAGCCACAACCTCCTAAGAACATAATATATTTTCGAGACAGCAAAATTAATGTGGTTTATGCAAATAAGCCGGGAGTTCATCCTAAACACAAGATTAGTCACAGCCGGAAGAAAAGGTATTTTGGTGTCATCCAGTACTATAGATGGCAATTCATTTAAGCCATGGTAGTTGAAGGATATTGGCAGGACATGTGTTTTTGCCGGATTTAGGCTAAGTCCATTCACCTTGGCCCAATTTGATATAGCTTTTAGGTCATCATTCATTCTACATACTAAATCTTCGCATAGACCAATAGGACGCGAAAGGTAGATCTGAGTGTCATCCGCATACAAGTGTATAGATGTATTTTGGCAACAGCTGACAATGTCATTTATAAAAATAGTAAATAAAATGGGGCCTAGGATAGAATCTTGAGGCACACCAGAAGATACTACGCTCCGTTGCGAGGTGTTATTGCCACACACAGTCTGCTGTAACCTATCTGAAAGATAACTCCTAATTAATTTTATAGACGTTGTGTTGAATCCAAAATAATGTTGTAATTTAAATAATAAAATCTTATGGTTGACAGTGTCGAACGCTTTCGAAAAATCTAAGAGGGCTAAGATCGTTACAATTTTATTTTCAAAAGCAGGACGGATATCATCTGTTACTTTAAGTAGTGCAGTGGAGCAGCTGTGCCCAGACCTAAAGCCAGATTGGTACTCAGATAAAAGGTTATACTTCATTAGGTGCAACACTACTTGGCATGAGATTAACTTTTCAAAGACTTTCGACAGTGATTACAAGATACTGATAGTTCTGTAATTTCCTGTGGAGTCATACGTATTTCCTTTTGCGGTCGGAGTGACACTTGATACTTTCCACTGTGAAGGAAAGGTAGATGATGCTAAAATAAAATTAAAAATATGCGTAAGTGAGGAAAGTGCACAAGGCAGAATTAGCTTTAATAAGCGTAGATTAATACCGTCCACACCAACAGCGTTTGATTTGATGGCGTAAAGGCACCTAACTACATCCTCTTCGATTACTGAATTAAAAGTAAACTCTAAAGAACGATCGCATACGAGATCTTCATTTATTTCATACAATGACTCGTGTCCATGCGTCCTATTCATCCCGATAAAGTAACAGTTCATATCGTCTGCGTCAGTCGTACATGTTACTCTGTCTTTTACGCCAACTCCTATTGACTTAAGGTTTTTCCATAAGTTTTCAGTGGAAATACCATCTGCAAATTTGTTCTTAAAATATAACGATTTAGCTTGGCGAATTTTCGTCGTTGCCTTGTTTCGCAAACTACTATATGCGCTCCACCGTTCCCGAGTAGGATTACGCTTCCAGTACTTGTACGCTTTTTCTCGATCCTTAATGAGGTTTAAAATGGGTTTAGTGAACCACGGCTTTCTGCTATCGGTGATTCTTATACACCGAGTAAGTACATATTTTTCGAATAAGTTTGTAACCATTGTTGTGAAATATCTTTTTTTTTCATCAGCACTTGGGAGGGACCAGCAGAAAGTCCAATCCATTGTACCAGCTACACTTACTAAGGCAGGCATATTTATATTCTTAAAATCACGAAAAGTCAAGTTGGTCATTTGACGCGCCTTATTAAACATAATAACGTAACACAAAAATATCAATTCATGATCTGAAACACCTGCCAAAGGAAATTGATCAATGTGGTTTACTTTATCAACATCACTGACACCAAAAATATCTAACATGGATGGTTTGTTTTGATATGCAAAACGGGTAGCATATTTATTCACGATCGAAATGCCTACACTATTTAAGCTATTTTGTAGACTTTTGGATGTATTATCCTCATTTAAAATATCAATGTTAAAATCTCCGCATACAATGAAATGAATATAATTAACACATAGTTCATTAATTTTTGCAAATATTGATGTTAAGTTATTAGAATTATGCGGGTTGTAAATACAAGCAACTGTGCACTTATAAGTATTATCGCTGAATTCAACGAACATACATTCAACAACATCAGTACAAGTGGACACATGTAAAACTTTACACTTTAGCTTGGACTTAAAATAAAAAGCTATACCGCCACCTCTGCACCCAGTAGACCTGTCATTTCTCAAGAGGGAAAAGTCGCAAAGAGCATACCCTGAATTCGGGATATCTGGTTTAAACCAGGTCTCAGTTACACAAACCACATCAATTTCCGTTTTATTAAATATATGACTCAAATAGTCGAGTTTGGCCACCGTCAAACTGCGAGCATTAAAATGATAGATATTTAAACCTCGGTGATAATCGCATACTAACTTAAGTGCCACCCTAAGACTTTCCTCGTTAGTGTGCACGCTACTCTCATTGTCCAAACCGAGAGCAAATAAGAGATGCTTTTAAGTTGGCAGTTTTTAAGGGAAGCTGTAGACTAAGGAAAGAGATGAGAAGAATAGGAAAAGAAAGCACCGTAAATACCTTTTTCCTCTTGAAAATATACATAAATATAGTTTAAATAATAACACTAGATCTTTGCTCATGTAGCTGCTGCAATAAATCAATGGTTGTTGTATCATACACTCTCACGGCTTCAGCATTTGGATGCTTTCTCACATAAACATGCCCATGTATTGAAAATGCGCTCACCAAGCGCTTTTGTTTTTTCAGCTGTAATGCGTGATACATAACATTCCTGTTCTTTGTCGTCAAGCATTCATGCACGAAGAGCTTCCCATCACCTATAACACCAACATCGCGGAGAACAAGCTCTTTCCTCCCAGTTTTAAATACTCTGCTGATTGCTTTAAATAGCAGTGAACGATCATAGGCAGAATTTAATTTGTAAATAATAGGGGAGTGATTATTGTTGGCTTTGTTTTTGCGCGTACGAAAAGCTGAGCGAATGGAAAGTGGAGTCAAATTTATGTTGGTGCACAGCTGTGAGAACATCGCTGTTAGGTTTTCGTCACTTTGCTGTGGTACGCCAAACACAATAACATCTGTCGACACCAACGCATTTTCAAACTCATCAACTTGTTCACAAAGAGTTTGGATGTTTGTTGTTCCCTTAACATTTTCGCAATTAAGTTTCGTTACTATTTTGGATTAAGTGCTTTGCCATAAAAAAGTACTCGATTTAATACTGTTTCACAAAGTGGCCTCTTCTGTTCTTCCCCTTTCTCACATCATTCGTATTAATTGGGAGCTTTCAAAATGAGCTGTTACTACATAGATCACCTTGTCGTTATTACGTCATGGGTAGGACGAATTAAGAAAAAATCATATTTATTTTCGAGATTTAAGTAAAAATCAAATATTTTCTTTGTATTCACACAAAACATTCGAATTTATATCATGCACTTTTTAGAGGTAAAAATCATTTTAAATGGTTTAAAATAAAATCATGTCATGTTCGAAATTCCTAACAATTTAGCACACTATGGATATATTTAGTCTACGTGAGGTCTTTATTGACCGGCCGGTTCGATATAATTAGTTTAGACTCGTGCGTTATGTGTTGAGTGTACGGTAGTAGGATATGTGTGTTTGGAAACTCAGTTCATTTATTGAAAAAAATTTAAGTTCGGTACCTCCAAAGCTTTCGAGTTCGGGTAATGTGGTATGGCCGAGGTGGGGTAATTAGGTATGCCCGCCGAATCCTATTATTTTCATTGAAAAATTTCAAAACGGTTATACCTTGTAAAGGTTTTTATCAAAAGCTTCCGTTAACCCTTAAATGCCTAAAATATCAAATTTGATATCGGTTTTCCAAATGAAACTGACGAGTTACTTTATAATGGTTTTTCACATTTGGTTGAATTACTGTTATCAATGCTTAATGCTTTTTGAGCAAAAATTGAGAAATAAACATGAATTGACAAAATTGTTCAAATAACGGGACATTTGGTTTTCGTTCCGGATTGAAAGCGGAATAAATTGTGAGGGAATTTAATTCCTCTGAAAAATAAACAAATAAAGGTGTCTAAGTTCGGGTGTAACGAACATTATGTACTCAGCGTGAGCTTTAATTGTACATTTCATTTCAGATAAATTACTTTTCTACATAACACGTGGCACCGCCCGTTTAAAAAGAATGTCTCCCCATTTCCTCTTACAATAAAACTTGATAACACAATAGTACAGATACACAAGTTTACAAATTCAGGTAAACTTTTGGATCTGAGCAGATAAGAACCATTCTTAGCTATATTTGATATGCTGATTTGAATCTGCATTCAGTTTTTAAGATTGATTCTAGTTTCCGAGTTCTCGCATGATAGCACCATGGTGTTGTTATAGCAGCTTTTAAATATTGGAACTGCTTGAAAAGTCATTTCAACTGTACCTGTAAAATAATATAAGTGAATTGAGCAAATAAAAAGAGACAGTGTTACAAAGTTGATTCAAAGTGTTGTTGTTACCTTTGTGGTTGTTATATGATTAAAAAAAAGTGGCAAAATAATAACAAATGCGCTCAAAGATGCATATCTGCACTACTTTGGTTTCAGAGTAGCAGACACTCATAAGTCATGGATACCGAAATTTATTTGTAACGCATGCAAAACAAAGCTGTATAAGTGGTCATTGGGAGAACGTGAGAACTTTTCCTTTTCAATGCCAGCGCTCTGTAGCACCATGTAGATGATTTCTACTTTTGTTTGATGCAAGTTACGGGTATAAATGCAAAAAAAAAACCAAAATATAAATATCCTGATGTATCATCAGTATCCAAGCCAGTTCCACGTACTGCTAATGATTCATTGCCAGTTTGTCCAAGTATAAGTGGAAACGTCCTGGAAACTTTAACTCCATCACCCCGAGCAGTGGAAGCGACACATTTAATTTCGCAAGATGAACTAAGCGATTTGATTCGTGATTTGAATTTGTCCAAACAAAAATCAGAGTTGCTAGCATCACGACTACAGCAATGAAAATATCTAGACTCTCGAACACAAGTTACTGTATACAGAAACAGAAATCAGGCACTTCGACCGTTCTTCAAAATAGAAGACAACATAAGTTTCTGTAACGATATTAATGGTTTATTTAATGAAATGAATACACCGTACGATCGAAACGAATGGCGTTTATTCATTGATGGTTCCAAATACAGCCTAAAAGCTGCTCTTCTCCACAATGGAATTAACAAACCATCTATTCCGATTGCTCATGCAGTACAAACGAAGGAATTCTACGAAACAATGCGGAAGATCCTGTGCTTCATCAAATACAATGATCATAAATGGAAAATATGTGGTGATCTAAAGGCTTAAACATTAATTCCAATTAAATCGAAAACACTTATTTTTTATATTATTTCAACAGGTAATTGGTATCTTAATTGGGATGCAATCTGGATTCACCAAATTTTGTTGTTTTTTATGCTTGTGGGATAGCCGCGCAACTGAACATCATTATGTGAGAAAAGAATGGCAAAATCGTACTCAATATGAACCTGGACAGCAAAACGCCTCCGCTGAACCAAACTAGGCCTTATAAAGAACTTCGTCAAGGCATTAAACCGTGAAGGGCCGGCTTTTCAGTACTTAGGCAAGTTGGTCCTAAATTGTCATATGCAAAAATCAAACAAAATGTTTAACGCCCGATGAAGCAGCCGCATGGGCATCTTCTCAAAATATTGTTCACCACTTTCTTGGTAATCACAAATCCCTTAATTTTAAGGAAATTATTGGCGATATGTTGGAAAATTAACGAAAGATTGGAGCTAGAATGTCTCTAAAGACGCATTTTCTGCATTCCCATCTCGATTTTTTTCCCGAAAACTTGGATGATACGAGCGACGAACAAGGAGAGTGGCTACACCAAGATCTAGCCAACATTGAAAGACGATACCAAGGATTTTGGGATGAAGGTATGATGAGCGACTACTGTTGGACTACTACGTGAAACAGATACTAGACAATACAAAAGGCAAAGTTCCACCAATCTTAATTTCTGATTTGTTACTTTTAAGTTAATAAAATGAATATTATTTGACAAAAAACTTTAAAAACTAGAATAAATCTTAAAAAACGCAATGAAGAATCGGATTCAGCGTCATAAATTGTCTTAAAAACCACTTTTAGTTGCCTAAATCCAAAACCGTGTATACTTGTGTTATTATTATAGTCTACAACCCTTTTAAACTTGTTTTATATCTAAGTTGCCGTGGTCTTTATCCGATCCCGTCCATTTTTACTAGAAATATTTTCTGCTATAAGGAAAATATGTGTACACAATTTCATTACGATATGTTAATTTTTCTTCCATTTATGGCTCCCGAAACATAGAAAATTGCTTAGTCATAAAAGGGGCGGTGCCACACCCATTTTCAAAATTTTAGTGTTTTCCAATTTAACGTTATAATTCAATTTAGAATGTAAAATTCTATTGATCAAAGCTTTTTTTCGCTAAGATGAGCTTATTATTTTCGTCTACGACCCTTTTAAAAAACTTTTATATAAGTGGGCGTGGTCTTTAACCGATCTCGTCCATTTTTTCTAGAAATATTTTCTGCTATAGGGAAAATTTGTGTACCAAATTTTATTACGATCCGTTAATTTTTCTTCAAGTAATGGCTCCCGAAACATAGAGAATTGTTTAGTCATAAAAGGGGCGGTGCCACGCCCATTTTTTAATTTTTGAAGTTTTTCCTATTTATTGTTATAAATACACTGGGGTAATGAAATACCATTGATATAAAGCTCTTTTTTGCAAAGATATAGCTTATTTTATTCCTCCAAGACCCTTTCAAAAATCCTTTATATAAAAGTGGGCGTGGTCCTTAACTGATTTCGTTAATTTTTCTTCAAAACATTCCTTATAGCAAAGGCAACCTCTCTGCCGAAATTTGTTACGATAGGTTTAACGATTTTTGATTTATGATTAATAATATTTGTAAAATTGATTTTATCACAACTGGGCGGCGCCACGCCCATTTTAATTTATTTTCTAAATAATTAGGGTTTTTGTGTTTTCCAATATGTTATATATGTATATAAAGAGTGGGCGTTTTTAACATCCGATTTCGCCCATTTTCAATACCAATCTATTCTGGGTCCAGATAAGCTCGTGTACCAAATTTCAACTATCGTAGGAGTGCGAGTTCGACTCCCACTCCCGGGAGAAAAGGCTTTGAAGAGATTTACAAGGTATAATCGAAACAGCTGTCGCCTTGTCCGTCCTGATGTCACGTTGTTTAAATTTTTCCCAAATTATTAAATAAATTATAAAATTAAAAAATTTTTTCAAATAAATGTTTTCATACATTTAAAAAAGCAATATGGGCAATCCCCGATTATTAAAATCATACAAACAGACAAGATTAGTTAATTCGTTGTAGTTCTATAAATAGAACGAAAACAGCAACAAAACCAAAGTTTTTTGAAAACCGCCGTACCAAGCATAGATTTAACACATAATTGCATACGAAGTATGCAATGTGTAAAAGATTAAAATATGCAAAAAGAAGGCAATTTGGAAAAACTTTACAACAGGCATGACGTAGCTGAATGCGTTTATAACCATTTCAACTATCGTAGGAGTGCGAGTTCGACTCCCACTCCCGGGAGAAAAGGCTTTGAAGAGATTTACAAGGTATAATCGAAACAGCTGTCGCCTTGTCCGTCCTGATGTCACGTTGTTTAAATTTTTCCCAAATTATTAAATAAATTAATTAAAAACAGTTGAAAAACTTAAAATTTATCGTACTTGGAGTAAACCATTAAATCTGAATATAATTTATACTAAGAGGAAATACCTGGCGTGTGGAGACAAGTTCTCTGGCCAACAAACCCAAACCAAAAAAAAAAAAAACCAAAAAAAAAAATAATTTCGGATATAATAAAAACTAAATTTAAATTAAGTGTTTTGTGCGTTACAGTATTTGCATTTATATTTTCCACAAAGGAACCAAAATCAAGTGAGTTTTAATGGATGTAGGTTATTGCATTTTTGGTAGCATCTGCGTACAGTGAATAATTCAATTCGTGCATGCAATTTCTTTTGTGATTGTGGAAAAGATGTTGTGGAAACAAATTTTCAATTTATGTTGTCTTTTAATGCATGTTTATTGGAAAGCCAAAAAAAATAGTCGCTCAGCATCAGGAGGGGTAATTGTTTTTGTATGTAAATGAACATTGCGAAAAATGTGACTATCGCTGCTTTGATGAAGGTGGTCGTTGCGAATATTTTTCCCTATGGTAATAGTCTAGCTGAGGGGTCGACTTCTAATATGCTACCAAAAAAACGAGAGAGGTGTGAGAAAACGCGCATTAATCTCGAGAACAATAATCCGAAGGCGGAAAATAAAAATTGTATCTCTGTCCGGAGATATTTGCAGTTGAAGCTGGTGTTTTTCATGTGGTGGCTGTTGTGTTCGTGCCCACAAAAAAAATTGTGCATCACCGTGGCGGTAGCCACGGTTATACCACACACCCGCACTTGGCTTGGGTTTTTTTAGTTACGAATTGTATACCTGAAACAAATTTTTATAATTTGAGTAGGTATATAAAGCTATCTATCATACAATGCACATTATCATTCGTCTTTTGGAGATTAAGGAACTAAGTATTCTGTTTACTTTAATAAAATGAGTAGAATTTTTAAATATAGTTCACAGTTTAATATTTAGTCAGATACACTCGAAGCCAATTCTAATATGTATCTAGAAAACTCGAAACTATTTGCGGTGTTTAAATCTACAAAGTCAAGACCGGACTTCGTTGAGGCTATTATGAGAGAATTAGCGAGTGAAACAAGCATTAAAGAAAAGGAAGGCCTGGAAGAAAAAATTGGTTCACAATACACTATGATAGAAAGAAAATGTAAGGACGTCTATCGTAACAATTCAAAATTTCTAAGTAAGCATGAAAAGTGGCTAGCTGACAAAACTTTTTTGGACAAAGAAACGCCTAGCACGTCAACCAATCCAACTAGAGGAGACCAACAAAACCCATAGAAGAGTGTTCTACCTACGCAAGGAAAAGGAAGCTGTCTGATACCACAAAAGCTATGGCCACGACTCATCTTTCAGAAGCACTGGCTATTAAATAAAAAAAAGACGAAGAAAAGTCTCATATAACAGAAGCAGTTGCGGTAGCAAGTCCAGTGCGACTGATGAGGATCAAAAACAGCATTCCCACACCACCAAATGCGCTACCTAGCAAATACACTCCCGAAGAAGCTTTGGCGCTGTTTATAGATTTCGGTTTGACGAAGAAAAAATATATTATATTGCGTAAGTCATTACTGCAACGTAATGCCGATATTTTACCTGGATACAAAAAAATTACTCAAGCCAAGAAAGAAGCAGTTCCTCTAAGTTCCAAAATAACCGAAGTATCAGCTGAAATTGAGTTACAAAACCTAATGGATCATACGTCTACATGACTCCTTCAAAGTTTTACTGAAGAAAAGTTGAAATCACTGCCAAAGGAGCTAGCCTTGATAACTAAGTGGGGCTGTGATGGATCATCAGGACAAAGCGCAAAGAAACAAAGAATAAATGTAGACGATGACCCAATTACAGATAGTAATATGTTTATGGCTTCTATTGTTCCATTACGACTAAAAGATGAGGTTTCAGAATATTGGAAAAATCCACGTCCGTCATCAACTATATTGTGCCGCCCGATATTATTTAAATACGAGAAGGAGTCTTCGGAACTCATAAACGCTACAGTGAGTGATATAAAAAATCAAATTGCCAAATTAGAACCAACAATAATTGAAATTGAAGAGCGGAATGTTATTACAGTAAAGCATGATTTTCTTCTAACAATGGTCGATGTAAAAGTTTTGAACTTAATAACAAATACGACATCTACAATGAAATGTCCAATTTGTACGAAGAGCCAAAAGGACTTTGAAAATCTTGATGATTAAATAACTGACGAACTAAATTACGAGTATGGAATATCTCCTTTTCATGCTAGGATAAGACGTATGGAATTTGTTTTGAAGCTGGCTTATACACTACCACAACAAGGAGAAGTTTTCGACGACAATACAACATGTAAAGAGAAACAAAACAGGAGAAAAAAAATAATTCAGGATGCATTCTATAAAGAGATTGGCCTTAGAGTTGACTGTCCAAAGTATGGATACGGAAATACAAATGATGGTAACTTCTCAAGAAGATTTTTTAAAAACAATGAAGTGACTGCTCGCATAACAGGAGTTGATAGAGATGTTGTGAAAAGATTGGGAGCAATTTTAAATATTTTAAACTGCCATGAACCAGTTAATGGACCCAATAGCTCAGAAATGGTTGCTTTTTTAGATATATGTTCCAGTGACGATGACTATGTTAAGATAAAACAAGTTTCTCATTTCTTGTCACAACAATGAAAAACAGATTTACTAATAAATTTTTTTACTGTATTGAAAAATAAGATATCTATGTACAAGTTAATTTCAAATAAAAGAATTAATTAATTTAGTAATTTATAAATAAAACTTTTCGTTATTGCATTTCTCTAAAGTTTACCAAATTTATTTTAAAGCTTAGGCATTTCGCCTTCAAACGAGTATTAAATTTTTATAGAAATCAATACATCTATCGAGTTTGGTACAAATTGGTAAAGCGGTTACTAAGATAAAACTTTTTAGCATAAATGGGCAGTGCCACTCCCCTTTTCCAAAATTTGTTGGCTGTTTAATATTGAGCTCAAATAAAATTTCATTGAACCACTTTCAATAACTTTTAGTTATTAATAAAATATATACTTGGCTTGTAAATTAAAAAAAAACATGTAAAATTTTACGATGAATTTTGAAGCACCTTGTTATTGTGGGACCAAAAACGGAAATTTGAGTTTTATAAGAATATTTCCATTTAAAAGAAACAATACGTCTATCAATTTTGGTAGTTATTGATTACGTGACTACTTAGATACATCTTTTTATCATAAGTGGGAAGTGCCACGCTATCTTATCAAAATCATTAGTTTATCCTATTTAATGCTTAAATACGTCATTATAAGACAAATCTGATTTTATTTTTTTTATTTTAACTAAAAACATTTTGTTTTTGCATTTTTCTAAAAATTTTTGAGTTTGACGAATTTTTTTGAAGCACCCTGTATCTGTGACATTCTGAGCTTTCACACAATAAATCTTAAAATAATTATCTTTCATTTGCATTTTAAATTTTTAAAATATCTTCATTGGTTCAAAAGTTATGATTTTTGCAAAGAAAAAACTCAAAAGGCGCCACTGTGCAACGCAGAAAGGTGTTTTGCGCAAAAACACTATTGATTCCACCCCCCGTTACGGAGGTACCCGCGGTTCATATTCGGTTTTTCGTTAATATATTTTGAACGAGTTAAAATTTTTATTTTCCGCCTTCGGATTATTAATACTGATATCAAGACGCGACGTTTGACACCGCTCTCGATATTTTTGGACGCGTATTAGCAGTCGGCTCCTCAACTAGACTATAACCTAAATAAATATTGTTCTTCCGCAGACTTGTTTATTTGGAGGATTTCGTTCTGACTCTCCACCACCGGCTGAGATACGCGAAGTACACTCCCAGTGGGTTAGGGGCTAAGAATATACCTATTTTCGGCCACTAGATTTTTGCTGGGAAGGTTCCTATTCTAAGCTAAGGCGGAAATTCAAAATTTTATTTCGTTTCAGAGATATTTGCAAACAAAATTGAAAATTTTCATGTGGTTGTTATTGTTTTGGTGATTTTGTAGTACCCACAAGAAAAACTGTGAGTAAAAGTGTTATTTACGATATGCTGGTGCAGTTCAATGGATTTAATTCCACGGTTCGTCTAAATGTAGGTCCTGATAGAACGTCACATCACAACAATTTTTGGGTGTAGGACAATCGGTAGCGTAATTTCATGTATGTTCAATATTGCTGACACTTGGCATGTTCAGCCCCAGCGGGTTAGGGCTAGAAAAGCTAATAACTTTCCCACCACATCTATAAAAAGTCAGTAAGCTCCGCACTGGCTTAACCCATGGGTACTGTAACAGGATAAACTCTTACTTATCCAGACTGAACTGAAGTACCTGATATATGTCCAGCATGCAATTAACACCATATGACTCAAATCGTCTACTCAATTATATTGAGGAATCATCCCCACCTAGATCAATCTTTTTATGATCCAAACTGGCTAACATTTAGATTTTTTATTCAATATTTAGGCAAGCATATACTTTGGAAAAGGTTAAGTATATCAGCAGTGGAAGCAGAATTTTTACGCTCACGTGTTTGGGTCCGCGCTATTTTGATGTTTCTGAACGTGTGCTATATCAGGTAAGAAATATGAAGAGAGGAACGTTTTATAAGCTTTGCAGTAAAATCAAGAATTTAAGCGCAGTGTAGACGATCCACCTGGTTGCCCTACACAACCTCAACATCCAGGCTATCCTCTACAACAGCCAAGTGCACCAGGTGGTTACATAGGTCAAATGATGCCACCAACACAACCTGGACAGGCGCCAATGCCCAGTCAGCCATCCATGCCGGGTCAACAATACCCGGACGTCATGGTTACAATGTATGCTAATACAACTAATATATTTCAAATATTATTGATGATTATTTTTGTATTATTTTCTTTAGCAACCACCTGCACCTGGTACTGGTATATATCAACAGCCGCAACAGTAGCCCAACGAGCCCAACGTTTAGATACCGATCAAATGCCTAATCCGATAAGCGTTATCGTTGAAAATCAAAATAGCGCTGGTGGTGCTTTTATTACTAATGAACAGGGTTTATTACCACCATTGGTGACCACAAAATATGTGGTACAAGATCAGGGTAACTCCTCGCCACGTTAAGTTAGGTATTGATATTTGAAATTAATGTTTTGTTTGGCAATTACATTGATCTTTCCCGTTTGCAGGCCTTTTTGTATTGCATACCTGCAACAGCTGATTTATTAAAAACAACAGCTTTGTCCTTTACACTTACCATCTCACCAATGGCACGCACGGTTGAGGGTGAATATGAGCCACCCATTGTAAATTTTGGTGAATTGGGTCCAATTAGATGTAATCGGTTGCAATGCTAAAATGAAATTTGTAGATGCTGGTCGTCGTTTCCAATGTCTAATGTGTAAAGCAACAACAGATGGTAAAAAAATCTTTCACTTCTACTTGTGATCATTGATCCATATTTTTTCTCAACAGCGCCAACTGAATATTTCCAACATTTTTTCTTTTTTTTTTAGTGTTTATTTATTTCGATATTGATGATCTTATATACTAAATTAAACAATAGTTTTCATTTAATAATACAATTATACAATGACTCTAGACGAGTTCTCATGTACTTGGCGGGCTACATATGATATAATATAACATTTTATTAGTTGATAACACTTATGTGTAACCGCTTTAACTTAAAGCATGTATGAACCATGATTATGTTGCAAAGAAAAAAACATTAAAAAACAATGCCTGATTAAATATTTTTAATAAAAGATAAAATTAAGTAAGGGAAAGTTATGTCGGATGTACGGCATGAGCAGGTGTTGTGGTTATATGTGATTTAGCGACCAGCATTGTTTTATGATGGAAGATGCTTCTAGTTTGTCTCTGGTAGAGATATATGTATTAAAACGTTTGTTTTCTGTGTTAATTGTTTTCGAGGTGATTATTTTCATATTCGCTCTTCTAAAAATGTGATAGATTATCGGTATGTGATCTTTATTTTGTATAAATAAATTCCTGTCAAGGTAAAGGAATGATTCTGGGGGTGTAAATCCATTTCTAATTGTAAGGGAAAAGTATTCTTCGCTTTCGTAGAAGGGTGCACTTATCAGTGTGTTGTCATTGTTAAGACAGCGTAGTATATGTATCCTTGTCAAATTTATTATGTGGCAGTCAATTCTCGGTACTTTTGCTGTACTATAGACCTTCGCATTCGAAATGTATTTGGTATAATTACTATATGCAGACCTGTACAAGGAAGTACAGGATCTTAAAATTTTACGTTCAAACTTTCTCAGTCTTTCCATACGTAAGTATAGGTCTTAAAAGTGTTTGATACATAATGCATTTCAGCCTTTTATCCAAAAATTTTGTCGAGAACATTTTTTTATAAACATGGAACGCCTTAGTAGTTTTCGTTATTTGGTAGTTAATGTGATCGTTATAGTATAAAAATTTATTCAGATATATACCAAGGTATTTGACTCTCTCGGATTGTTTAATTATGAGATGGAATTCGTTCGAAATAATTTGGAACTTTTTCCAATTTTTTTTAATATTTGAGTTGCATTTTTTGATAGGGGGGCGAAAAAGGACAGTTTCACATTTGTTAGCGTTTACTTTGAGTTGCCAATATATTGTATATTCTCCGACAGTATTGTATTTACTCTGGAGATTTGTGTTTGTGTTAGTAATTGAACTATCTGAGTGATAAATAACAACATCATCGGCAAATGCTATTATGTTGTTTATTTTATGTAACAAATCTAGTATATAGATATTAAAAAGAATGGGGGCATTTACAGTACCTTGCTGCAGTCCATTTATTATATTAAATTCTCTTGTACTTTTTATACCATTTGTATATACCGAGAATTTTCTATTAGAGAGCATATTATAAATTAGTATTACAAGATGAAGAGGGAATTTGTATCCAATGCGTTTTGTTATGAGTCCTTTTACCAACACTTGGTCGAAAGCCTTTTCCATGTCGAGGAAGCAAGCTCCTGTGACATATTTTTTATTCCAGTTCCAGTTTATTCGGAAACCAGAAGGCTGATGGCGTGAATAGTTGAGTGCCCATATTTAAAACCGAATGTTTGGAACTTATTATTATATATTTTCGATAATTCTATTAATGTTTATGTTTATAGCTACCTCGAAAACTTTACTAATATTTGGGAGCAAGCTGATTGGGCGAAGATTTTTGATATTGTTTTTTATCTCTGTTTTTTTAGGCATCACTATAGTTTTGGCGATTTTCCAAAGGGTGGGAAGTATGCATTGTTCAACATGTTGTTGAAAAGCGTACAATATTCTAAAATTATCTCTGTGGATAATTTTTTAGGACGATATTTGGTATTTGATCTAAGCCTGATGAGAGTTTGCCTTTCAAATTCGCAAATACATCTGAGAGGTCGTTGGGAAGAATGAAGAATCTTTCAGTTTGTTCTTCGGAAAGGTTATTTGCCCTCTTTTCGATGGTAAATGTTGTTTTGGTTGCTTCGATGCTGTCGAATAAAGTGTTTGTTTTCAAAAACTCATTGAAGCAATCTTCAACCTGTGAATGAATGAGGTTTTCAGGTTTGTTCTGTTTTGGAGAGTGGATTGATTCAAAATGAACGCCAATTATATCAATTATTTCTTTGCTATTTTTAATAATGTAATTGTTGTTGAGGTATTTTTTTCAATAACGGTACAATCTAGTCCGGCTTCTTGTATGAGAGGGATGAAGCAAATGGAATACAAAGATGACTGATAGTCTCTCCCTGATTTTTTATAAAGATTTTTTTTTTACATTTTAAGAGGATCGTTAGGCTTGATAAAGGATATTTTTCGTTCAAGTTGCTTGTTTATGTGTATTTCGATGTTGTCCTGAATTAATTTCTTTATTAGTTTGAGTTTGGCTTTTTCTTGTTGTATATGGCTATAAGAGCAATGTAATTGTAGGCGATTATAATTTTTTATTAAAGTAAGTGTTTTACTTTTTTCTAAAAGCAATGGTTTTAAAATTGGTATGTTGGTAAGTGTGTTAGTAGTGCTGTTAGATTTTGTATTTGGTACATTCTTCTCTATGGCTGTTAATATTATTTTGTTAAGTTTATCTAGGTGATGGTCGATCTCAAAGTTTTTCAAGTTCCTATTGTCCGGTGTCCGCGTTTTATTTTCAAGTTCTGAAGTCAGGGTGCTTTTAAAATTTTTCCAGTTTGTTTTTTTGTAGTCCAAAATTTTTTGTTGCGAGTTGCCCAGTAATGTGAATAAGCTATTTTGTCTCTACGAGCGATAATTTCTATGGCGTTATGATCGCTGTCGTAGTTAAGGCAGTTGAGACAGTTGACTGTGTCGTCTCTTTTTTGTATGTTTAGTCTATGGTCTGCAATACAGATATCTAAAAATGAATTAGATCTTAAGTATGACGGAGATACAGTGGCATATAGATTGCAGCGGTATCTCATCTCATTCGACGTAAGCCCAATCTTTTAGTGATTTGCCTTTAGAATTTTCTTGGACATTACCCCAGTCCGCGTGCTTACTGTTGAGGTCTCCGGCTAGTACGTAATAATGATTCAATTGTTCAAGATTAAGAGCTTCGAAAACTGAATTGAGTTCTGTTTTAAATACGTCATTATTGTTCCCTGCCGGATAATATGCTGCTATTATGTATAATATATTATTTGGAGGCATGTGTATTTTAACAATGCAAGTTTCAAAAACTGTTAAGTTATCAATTTTGCGGTTAAACACTTTGGTATTTTTTTTATTGTCTTTGATTAGGCTCGCTGTTCCACCACCTCTCATACCTGCCGACCTATCTTTCCTTATTAAATTATATCCAAGAAATTTTAACTTATGTTTCGGATTTAATTTAGTTTCGTTAAGTAGTAGTGTATCTGGATTTCTATCTTTTATAAATTAACTTAAGTCTAATCTTCTGCATAAGTTTATGAGGGAGTTAACATTAAGAGAAATAATGTTTAAGTGAGGTTTATTAACAGTTTGTAAGGGACCACCACTCATACTGAGTCCATAATACCAAATATTGCATCGACCCTTGCAGTCTGCAATTCTAGTTGTTTTTGTAGGTTTGTAATTTGATTAATTAGTGCTAAGACTGTATTTTTTAATTCTAATAGAAAAGAATTTTGCATGTTTTGGTTATTGATAGTATCAGAAGCAACTCGCTCTTCTCTCAATACATTTGCATAGCTTACATTATGATTAGTAGATTTGTTGTAATTAATAGGGTGATTAATTTCAGTCGTAGCTAAACTTTGTTTTTTCAGTCTCATTTTCTGTTGCAGCTCTTTATAGCGTTCACAACCTCTGTATGATGCTGGGTGTCCATGTTTTTTGCATAGTACGCAGTATGGGTCTCGTTTTTCTGCTGAGTCATCTTCAGAAGAAGGGCATTCTTTGCTATTGTGTAGCCCACTACATTTCACACACCTGGCTGGCATATTACAATTGGCAGCACTATGAAAAAAATTTTGACAATTCCTACATTGTGGGATTTCGGGTCTGCGTAGATGTTCCCATTTGATACAGTGATATAGTATGCATTTGATGGCTTTTAATTCACTAAGGTTGCTGTCAGCGCTTACTTGTACCATGAATATAGGAAGCGTTATCTTTTTCTCTACAGATTTATTCGTAGTGAATTGACTTACTTTAAGTATGGTGAGATTTTCATTTTGGTAGTGTTGAAGATCATTTAAGATTTCTTCGCATTTGGTATTGCCGTTAAGGCCTTTCAGCAGATAAGTTTTAGTTTTTAAGCATTTAGGTGTATACGAATAATATTTTACCTTGGCTTTTTCAAAACATCCGCGGACTCTTTTATAATCGTCGAGATTTGTTAAATAAATCGCTATTTTATTTTGGCTATATTCTTTTATTTTAAATTGAGTTATCTTCTAACCATCTTTAATCAGTTCTATTATTTGTTTAGATTCTACATCGAATGTAATAATTGGAGGAATGTTTTTGCTGTTGCTTTTGTTTTTCACATTTGTATTTGCTTTTGGTTCTTGTTTATTTGTTACACTTGCAGCTGTAGCTTTGGCTGCTGCTGCGCTTGTTGATGGGTTGCAGTTGTTGTTTATAGCATGAGCTCGTGTTTCTTCGGTATCGTTACTTAGCTTGTTGGTTTGCACATATTGTTGGAATTTTATGAATGCTTCATTACACTCTTCTAGATCTTCATCTAGTATTGCGTAATAATTGTTTTTGGTGGTTTTTGACATCGTGTTTTCTGTCACGCTGTCATTTTTTCTTTTTCTTGTCAAGTCATTATTTGATTATTCTATAATTTTATTAAACACAGAGTCAAGCGCATTGCGCTCGCACATAATTATGAACTACTACTTCTGCTAGTTTTATACTACACCTGCAACTTCTGAAACAGTGATTGAGGTATTAAATTATTTGGTTTTTGTATTTTTGCACAGGGCAAAAGAAGAACGCTATCCGAATACGTGTTGTTCGCTACGTAGGCACGATCAAAACTCAATATTTCCAACATTTGGGCCACACCGGACAGCGTGTCGATAAATATGAACGTCCTGAACTTGTATTGGATACATGAGTTTTTGTGTAAAAAATGTTTGGGTACCGATAGCTCTCAAGGTAAACCTCAACTCATATCCAACATCAATGCCTCGCATTCAATTGTGGACGCTGTACGCACTACATTGGGTTCACGGAGTATGGACAAACATATTGTTGATTCCAGTGGTAGAGCCACAATTTCAAATGATGGGGCAAGCAGTATGAAACTATTGGATATTTTGCATCCAGCCGTAAAACTCTAGTCGACATCGCCAAATCTCAAGAAGCTGAGGTAAGTTTTTTGTTGTATTAGAATGTGTAGAATAAAAATATTTCTCTTATCAGTTCGGCTATGGCACCTCTTCAGTAGTATTTTAAAGAGGGCAATCTTAACACAAGTTAAGCCATATGTTGAGGAAGGCGCGCATGTACGTATCATCATTAAAGCTATATGTAAAGCATTACAATTATGCATGACCAAAAATGACATGACTGTACACGTCGAAGCACCAATCAAAGGAACAACAACTTGCTTTATTGGAAAAATGCGCTGCCACAGTAATGACCTCCAAACTTATTAATCAACAAAAAGATTTATTTTCTAAAATGGTTGTCGACGCTGTACTTTTCTTTGATGGACATACAAAAAATATCAAATGACATTAAATATAGAATTGGAATTCAAGGCTGAGCGTGACAATGCTGAAGTACGTATTGATAATATTCAAGAGTATCAGAAAATTGTTGATGCTGAATGGCGTATTCTGTACAATAAACTAGCCAAGTACGACGCCATTGTTGTGTTATCCAAACTACCAATTGGTGATGTTGGTACACAGTATTTTGCAGATCGTGAAATATTCTGTTAGTGTACCAGAAGAAGATTTGAAACGTACAATGAAAGCTTGTGGTGGTGCTGTTATGACTACAGCTAATGATATTAATTCAAGTGTTTTGGGTCATTGTGATTACTTTGAACATTTCAACATTTTCCAAGGTTTGATAGTGGGTTTGACATTAATTTTATTTTTATAGTTTATAATTATTTAAAGGTTGCGTTAATGTTAGAACATGTACATTGATTTTACGTGGCAGTGACGAGCAATTTTTCGAAGAAACTGTGCTTCGTTACATGATGGTACAATGATTGTTCAGCGTACAATTAAACCTATTGTTGCTGGTAAGTGAAAAAAATGTATAATCTTAAATTGTTAAGAAACATTAGAAAAGATTGTGTCCAACTACGGAACCGAGCTGTAAAAAGATTGAATCAATTGAGTGTGCGTTCTCTCAGCATTCTTTTAAAAAATTGTGATTTATTGGTTGCATATTATAAATCTCCATTCCTGAATGGCTCAAAATACCTTAACTCAAATCTAAAGTGTGTGTGTTATTGAATGGTAAAATATAATTCGAATGTAGGAACCACTCCCAATCTTTAATGAGTATAAACTTGAAATTAATGCACACTTTTTTCCATTCAGTACTAAATACTTTTTCCCTAGGGTTCTTTTTTTGTATACTTTCATTGCCATCAGATATGTTAAACCAATTTAGGAGTTGGGTGCAAAAAAAGGCGTAAAATTTATCTATAGAAATAATAGCCCCTTCTAATTATTCAAGTAGTTTAATATTTAAGAATTCATGAGCTTAACACCGGCTTATAATAATTGAATATTCAATAATTATTTTGGAAAAGAAAGACAAATTTACTGGCACACTGCGATTTTAACAAAGGCTTCACTGATATTCGAACCGCGAATCATACGGTGAAACTGCAGTTGCCTTAAATCATCGAAATATGCCAGTAAATGCTTCTTTCCTTTCAGTTTCTCTTTAAACTTCGCAAAGACAATCTATTGCTTTCTTGCTATATGTAAAAATGGTTCTATATGTCCTACTTATTTGCTGTTGTAGTAAAATGGATATTGTAAATGAATACTTTGTGCATTGACCAAATAGAGTAAATTGTGGATATTTTTTGCCGATAATATAACAAAAACAGATACTTGAGTCTAAGTCGTTTAAATTTAGATACATCAAAGTACATAGGTCTACCAGCGATTTCGTTGGAGCTTCCTAATTCCGAGAATTTCGATAAATATATGTCTAATTCCATGGCATCGTCCTACAGGGATTCAGGCTTTTTCTATTCACCTGAGTCACCTTCCCAGTTTTCCTTCATATGTGCCACGAAAAAAAAAAAGTTTCATTGGGAGAAACTCTTTAGAGGTTATTAATTTCCCTCCCCACAAAGAGATTGACTGGCTCCATCGGATTACAGTTTTTTACAGCTGATATTTTGACAGTGTTTTACGGAATATAAATATAGGACCCGAGTGATTGAGAAGGACCATTAGTGTCTCTGCCTATTTGCATGGCATTTGTAGGTTGAATTCTATCTTACTAGAGCAGATTTGTATTCAAAGTTAATTTCCTTTGCTATCAACAAAACTACAACTACCCATAGAGCCTACTTTAAATGACTGTAATTACAAACTATTGTGTTTAGAAGAATATTTTTCTTCATCTTTCATAATTGATTGGTACTAGAAAAGTGTGTGCTCACTCAGCACAGGCTGCATTTATTTGAATGCTTATTCTGTGTTGAAAAATGTTTGCGTTTCATTCAATTACTTCATTCTTTCTTCGAAGAGTTCAAGAGTGCATTCTTTTTTTCCCACTACTGAATGAAGAATGGGTTGACTTTTAAGCCACATTCCTTAACAAGGAATGAAAGAATGAAGAAACAGCATTCTTAAATCAATGATTTAAAATTTCAAATGATTGCACACTTTTCAGCTCTGCTACGGAAGAAAAAACTATAAAATTTGTGTCAGTGAAATGATAATTATTGGTTTTGGTTGTTAGTTTTGAGGCATCGTCTTCAAGTGCGTTCTGATGTTGTTTTTGTAGCAGTGCTTCGCCCCATCCAATAGGTCTGACCAATCACAAATTGTCATCAATATCCTCCAACGGGAGTCCGAGGAAACTTGCTGTTTCAAGGGGGGTGGACCATAAAGAGAGGGGTGTTAGAGGAGTTGGTTCTACATTACAATTGAAGAGATGGTTGGTGTAATGTGGGGACACATTGCAAGCAGGGACATTTTGTATATCGGGGTTGATTCTGGATAGGTAAGAGTTTAACCTGTTACAGTATCCAGATCGAAGTTCGGCTAGAGTAACTCGCGTTTTCCTAGGGAGCGTGCGTTCCTGTTCTTCAAGTTTAGGGTATTGTTCTTTGAGTACTGAATTCACCGGGCAATTTCTGACATAGAGGTCCGACGCCTGTTTATGGAGTTCACCAAGGACCTGCTTGTATTTTCTTGCTTCATACGGATGAGTTCTCAGGTGCCATATTTCCTCATAGTGCTTACGGAGGTGACCCCTTAAAACCCTGGGCGGTGTTGGATCATCAATCAGATGTCTGTTGGGATGCCCAGGTTCCTGGGTACAGGACAAGGCCGCTGAGATTTTGCTATACTTTAACATACAATACTTTACCCCTTTTTAGCAGAACTATAATTTTGATTTTATTAAATTTTAAAAATGTTTCTTCCTCTACAGTTCAGCATATCTTTTGCCAACACAGGTTGGCGATGTGTTTGCGCAGGACCGTGCCTTCGCTACTTTATAATGAATGTCAATTCCCATCAATGGATATTGCGGCGCGCGATTGACCAACAAGACTATGCCACGACACCTTTGAGTATTCTTGATCTGAAAACTACTTAATATGCAACGAATTTGTACAACAAACGAAGAACACACTGAAATAATCTGGGTAAAAAGTATCTAAGAATCTAATAAATCTAAGCTTTTTCCTACGTTCCTATTCTAAGCTTCTCATGCTCTAATTAAAAAAAAATTATAAAAAGACAATTTATAAACTAGATGTATAACAAAAAAGTGTTTTGAATATAAATATTTGTGATGAATTTAACTGAAATAATTCTAAGTTTTACCCTACGTTACTATTCTAAGCTTTTTATGCTCTAATTAAAATAATATTCAACAATCTCGTAAAGTTTGCAAAGATTTTTAAAGCAAATTATTTGCAATGAATTTGTCAATAATTTTTAACCAAAATTTATAAAAGAGATGTATAACTAATTTCTTATACTCCGGCCTTTTAGTTAATATATTCAAGGTTTGTTTGAGCTCTAGGCCAATATATACATATGTTTATTAAAATGCAGCAAATGTGTTTAAACAATGTATATATATCTGTCGAATGGTTTGTCTTGCCAATATTTCGACTTCAATATGAAGTCATTTTCAGGAACTTACGACCAGGTGCAGTCGACTTCAATCTGAAGTCATCTTTAGGAACTTACGACTGCACCTGGTCGTATTGGCAAGACAAACCATTCGACAAATATATATACATTGTTTAAACACATTTGCTGTATTTTAATAAATATATGTATATATTTGCCTAGACCTCAAACATACCTTGAAGAGATGTATAACAAAAAAATATTTTGAATATAAGTAATTGCTGAGGAATTTAACTGATAGTACCAATACCATCAACTAAATGGTCCTTATAAACATTGTAATCACATAATTCAAAACAAAAAATTACTATAAGTACCTACGTTTATTAATGCAAAATCACGAAGAAAGAAAATTGCATGAAGTGACCTCAATCTAAAATTATTCCACTGAATGTTTATATCGAATTTTAAACTAAAAATGTGAAAATTTAAAAAAAATTTAAATCGGTATTTAAGTGTAAATCGATCCATGAAAGCATCGTGAAAAGACTTTTTTTCGGTAGTTAACGTTATCGTTTAGCCTGGTTTTGTTACCAATTTTGTTATTTTCGTGGTATAAATCAACATTCAACACAAAGTTACTCTGACTATGAGTTGAAATACTTTTTAGTTTAGGTTGCGATATGTAAAATTACATATTTTTGTACAGAGTTCTAAAATGTAAAGGAAAAAAATTTATATTTGTCTATTAATTAAATTATTAAAAATATATTTTCTCTGAGCTCTTCTTCCGTCAGATCCTGATACTTCCACAAAAAACTAAATTTAAGCGCAAAAATTTTCCCATATATATATATTCAATACCTTTCGAATCCGTTACTCTTTCTGAACTCAGATTCAATATTTGGGGAATGTGAGTTGCAAAAGGTTTCACACTATCCACACGAGCAGGTCATCGTGTTTGTGACATGATGTGCAAGGAGCAATTAGTTTTTTCCTTGAGAATTTCCCATCTCTGAGGGCTTGCGCTAAAGATATTATACAATTTCTGCATAATACCGAAAAATGTGAGGACTTCTGCACAACATTCAGCAGCTTGCACTGCAAATAAATTTAAAATATTACAAGCGCAAGGTACAAATATTGCCAGGGAGTTATCTCTCAGGATATGACTCTGCGCTCCTTTGTAATGATCGCTCATATTACTACCATTATCATACCCTTGCCCACGGGGAATATTGTGCTTTTTATAGTGCTGCGAATCAGGTCAGCGATAGCTTCTCCTGTTTTTGCGTTACAATCGACAAACTCTAAGAAGGGTTCTTGGATTTTCCTTTTTCCGGAGCCCTAATAAAATATAACGCTATATAAAAACAGTCTGCTCAATATGCGCCGAATCAGGGGTTGCATACAATATTACTGTGTAATACTTGACGGACTTTCTCTCGCTTTCTATCTTTCTAATGACTTGACTTGCACAGATTGCTATGAACTCATTTTGTATTCCATCAGACAAATAATGTGCTTGGAGAGGATTCTTTTTCGTTTGAGATTCCCTCACCTTCTCCAAATGTTAATGCAATAGGGAGTCATAATTGCTGATCAGTTCCAAAATACCAAGAAAGTTTACATTTTTTGGATTTCCGATCAATGAATTATCTCTAAATGCCAATCCTCTTTCTCCAAGAAATAAAACAACATAAGGAATTCTGCGAAGTATCTCCCTCCAGCGAGCTGCTTCATTTTTAAGGGTTTCCGCTAAGAGATAATCCACTGAACTTGCATTTCGAATTCTCATTTCATATTGGCGCCACCCTATATAGCAAGTTTTATGATTTTGACTATTTTCATGTTCAGGAATTTTGTCTTGTAACCTCTTCCAACCTTTTTCTTTAGAATAACCTGAAGATTTTTTCAAAGCTGATCGGGTATTTTCGGAAATTTTGCTGAAAAGCCGGCATGGAAAACGAAAAACGCTTCTTTTGTTGTACTCCAAAGGAGCCAAGCACGCTTTACTTTTTCTCCGTTTTTTTAGAGTAGTATGGAGTATGATTTGAAGGAAATGGCGATCCCTTAAGTCGTTGGGAAGTCGAAATAAAATGTGATTTTAAGTTAGTTGAAACATTTTTGACAGATACGCTTATAAAATTGTGTCAAAAACGTTAATCTAACTTAAAATCACATTTTATTTCGACTATGACTATGCCCTATAGTATTTGATCGGATGCTTATGATTTTAGTTAAGTGATTTTCAATTTTAAAACAATTTTTTGTAGCAAAAATATATGTATGTATCTATGAAATCCTAGTTAGAGTACTGTCAATACTGCTTTGCCTTGCCGGGCCACCAAAAACCTTCCGGGTCCAGGAAAATTGCACTGGCTGCCCCCCCCCCCCCCCCCTCCCCCCCTCTACCCGGCCCTGAAAGTAATTAGTTTATACATGAATACCGCTTTTATAAAAATAAAACAAAATTTATGAAACTTTTTGATACCATTCGCCACTGAGCGGGAGCAATAAATAGTCGGGAAAAATATGTATGTCGAGTGTATACGACACGATGTAAAGGCACTTATAACCAAAACATATGGTGGAACTTTCCGACTTTTACTATACAAACCCAGTACAAGCCACATTGGTAATAAATATATAAACGCAAGGATATTGAGCTAAACGTATACTTTGTCCATGTGAGGGATATTAGCGTTTACGCCGATCAATTTATCGTATTTATCCTATTTATTAAGAACTGTGTGTAACTTCTGAGCGCGTTCTTGCACTTGCCTGCGGAAAACAGCAAAGCTATAAAGCTTATTGTAGCAAGCAAGGCACACATTTTCTGGGTAATTAGGAACTACCACATTAAACGTATCACTAGCGAAAGAACTATCCACATTGATATTAATAAGATCTTGCAACTCTGGATCAGTGCTGATGTTAAAGTGTAAGTTCTTTGATTTTCGAACATCATATATGTGGCATTCAGTTGTTTTACTCTCTGTAGCACTATATAAGCGTTTTAAATACGAGCGACTGTGCTTTTTTAATAAAAAAAAAAAAAAATTTGTTTAAGACCGACATGTCAACTAAATTTATTATTTTACCAGCCACTTCAAATAAAGTTATATAGATTCTATAATATAGAACCAAAACAACTAAGGATGGTAAGACTTTGTTGCCTTGTGTCGCAATTTTGATGGCACGATGTTAAATATCCATAACCAGGGATGCACCTTAACGTTAAGCTAATCGTTTATCAAAAAATTACCACCGTTTCCTTTGAAACACTTCGAAATATTATCGATAAAGAAATTATCAAGATAAATTGTATCTCGTTTTTAACCGAAACGAAAAGCTTTCGTTAACGTTAAAAACGTTAACAAAAACGTGATACTTTATGTTTGAATTATGCTGCAATGCTATAGCCATGGTGCAGCCGTAAGGTGGTAACAGCGAGCGGACATACACACACAAACTACATGTAATTTGGTTGTGTAATTCTTTGGTGGTAATGTCAAAAATGCTCTGAAAAATGTTCGTACTGTCAAAATTCATGAGAAAAGTTGCAATCAGTGTTGCCAGGTTAGCCTTTTCGAAGCTAGATTTAGCCTTTAGCCTCGAAATTTTGGGTTTAGCTTCGTGACTTTTTTCTAGCCTTTTTTACTCCGAATGTATTTTTAATAATTTCTAAAATAAAAGAATTTCAATAGTTCCTGTGAACACCTAATACCTAATAATACGAGTTCTCTACAAAAGATTAATTCTTTTTCTGCTGAAAATTCGTTGAAAGTTTTAAAGCCAGATGTATTTTCTTACTTTGAAAAAGAGAAGTATAGTTATTCCTCAAGTCAAATAGCATTAATAGAGCTGCATTGGCGAAAACTTATAACTATACAATGGAAAAATGTACACTTCACCATGGAATTTTGGTCGGAAGTCCGAGAACATAAAAATGCATTAAACGAACCTCCTTTTTTTAGAACATGTCGAATTCATATTTAGTTTTTTAGTATTACTACTCAGTAACGCGGAGTTTGAAAGAATTTTTAGTGGCATGAAAATTCTGAAAACTAAATTAAGGAACAAACTAAAAATTAAAATGCTTAATATTAAATGCTCGCTCAAACGCTTATCTAAATGTTTAATGATTTTGAAATTACCGATGATGTCATATCTATAGTAAATAGCCAAACTTTATATGCAGACTTAGGCTCTTGTGATTCTTCAGACGGGGAATATTTTATGTAAATAATTAGTTTGAAATATTTTTTTTTTTATGTATATGCACATATGCAATCATTTAAAGTAATTCCATGTGCTAGTTTTCAAAACATAGAAACAAGAAGTTATGTTTATAAGTTTTTATTTACAAATGTGTAAACTAAAATATAAAAAAAATTCAATGAATTAACCAAAAAAATGTCTGGCCTTTTTTAGCTTCTTTTTTTTCTAAATTTAGCCTTTTCTAACCTTTTTTTTTTTTGCCAATCTAGCTTCTTTTTTATTCATCACCTGGCAACACTGGTTGCAATGAGCTTGGTTAATGCTTTCACCTTTAATGACTCCGCCATCAATCAGCTTTGCCAGCATAGTTTGAAATTAATAATCAACATAAACGATTTGATTTCGTTTTGATATGGCAGAAAACGAAACAAAATCATTTCGTTAATTCGACGTTCTTAACGTTAATAAACGAAACGAAATAACTTTGTTTCGTTTATTAACGTAAATTATCGTAACGAAATGATATCGGTTCGTTGGTTAAGCATGCCTGTCCATAACCAAGTCTACTGGCCAGTTTAATGGATTCTGTTTTATTAGTTTTTTGTTGTTATTGCCACGATTTTATTGGTATTACCATCAGTATAGTTACTTGAGGTGTTTGTGGTCGTCGCAGTAGCACTGGGGGGAGGTTTGGGAAACATTTCGTAAAACATAGTCCAAAGCTGTAGCTGCTCCGTTGCAATTTGACTTGAAGCGTTCTAAGCCCAAGAGCACGTATTGCACGCAAAAAGCCAAAGAACTTGAGAAGTGATATAAGCACGTTTCACGGCTACTGTGCAGCAATCATGTTGCTCGCTATATTCCACAATTTCATCAACTTTCATAATCTTCTTAAAAGCAAAAAAGAGATAGCGTGAGCTCCACACCATGCACCTGAAAATAAAGAAAATATTCGTATAAGCACTAAATAGATTATTTTAATTACTAGTTACCATTAGTTTTTCTCCAACGACCACAATGCAAAAATAGTACTACAGCCACGCGCTGTAGAAGAAGAATGAGAAAACGGTTTAAATCATCAAATTTTTGTCCCGTTTTTTTTTCAATTCAGTGGAATTTACATTATATACATAGGTATGTATAAATGTTCGCGAGTATTTCTTTTTACGTTATTGCTTTTGCTGCTGGTACACTTGTACCAGTGCGCGGACATTTAAAGGAAAAAATGAAAATTGTAGTAGTTGGTAGATTTTCATCCAAGAAGACGAAAACAATAGCTAAAGTTTATATTTGTACAAAACAATGATTATTTATTGTAAAAGGAAGAATGCACATTTCCTAGATTCCAATGTACCAAAAATATAACCGACTTCGGCACGTCATCGTTTTACTTACAGCTTTTAGTTTCGTTCAAATTATGTACAAAAAATTATAAAAATAGCGCCGCAATATATTTGCGTGCTCACTTACTACATTTATTTCATAAACAAATTTATTTCTTGTTTAAATCTGTTCACAAATTTTTCAAAATTGACTGGTTTGGCCAGTATCACCTATTAATGTTAGTTGGGGGTACTCGGCAACTAAATATCTTTACCAAATGATAACAGTATTTAGGTTCAATGCGAATATATTGAAATGTTGGTAGATTTTTTGGATTTGGTGATAGAAGTAGTCGAAAGGGAAAATGGGTCAAAAAGTTGGTAAACCTACCAATACGGCAAAGGCCGTGCACTGGCTGTTCGTGTACTTATACTAACGTATGTACATATATTTGCCTGCTTTTTTTAGTGCTGCATCAAATGACGCACACTGGTACCGCAAACCCGCAAGAGAAACAAAATCGGGGTCGGCCTTTCTGTCCCATACTGACACCTCGGGCAGTCCCAACAAATACTTACGCACAAAAATAAAGGCAAACCTTCATTTAAAAATAATTATGCTCTAATTTACAAAAAAAAAAGAATTTTTTTTGCCGTCGGTACTGCTTGGTTTTTTTGGCTGGGGGGCAGGACAAAAAACGTCACAAACAGTCATGATTAAGAGTTCGGTACAAAAACAATCCGAGTCCCGAAAATGAGATAAAATCAACTTTTTCTACGGAACTAGTGCAACAACAAAATACATAAGGTATATACCCAGCAAAAATGTGCCCGTAATTTGCTGAATTGCAGTTGAAACTCCTGACCTTCAATTATAATTTACTGAACTTCTATTGAAAATTGTTAACTTCAATTGTAATTTTTTGAACTTCAATTGAAATTTCTGAGCTTTCAGAACTTCAATTGCAACTTTCAAAATTTTTTTTACATAAAATGAACAATTCAACATTTTTTCTGACAGTTAAAGTGCATTCGTGTTGGCGCTTCTCTATATCACTAATATAACAATATCTTTTTAATAATTTTATTAATAACAAATATACATTTTTTCCCTTTACATTTTAGAACTGTGTACAAAAATATGTAATTTTACATATCGCAACCTAAACCAAAAAGTATCGCAAATCATAATCTGAGAAGTTTTTGTGTTGAATGTTGATTTATACCACAAAAATAACAAAACCAGGCTAAATGATAACGTTAACTACCAAAAAAACATAAGTTATTTTACGATACTTTCATGGATCGATTTACACTTAAATACCGATTTAATTTTTTAAAAAGCGATACATACATTCAGAGGAATAATTTTAGATTGAGGGTACTTCACGCAATTTTCTTTCTTCGTGATTTTACAATAATAAACGTAGGTACTCATAGTAATTTTTTGTTTTGAATTATGTGATTACAATATTTATAAGGACCATTTAGTTGATGGTATTGGTACTGTCAGTTAAATTCATCAGCAATTACTTAGTATATTCAAAATATTTTTTTGTTATGCATCTCTTATAAATTTTGGTTAAAAATTATTGACAAATTCGTTGCAATTAAATTGCTTTAAAAATCTTTGCAAACTTTACGAGATTGTTGAATATTATTTTAATTAGAGCATAAAAAGCTTAGAATAGTAACATAGGAAAAAAACCTAGAATTATTTCAGTTAAGTTCATCACAAATAATTATATTCAAAATACTTTTTTGTTATACATCTAGTTTATAAATTTTGGTTAAAAATTATTGAAAAAATTCGTTGCAATTACATTGCTTTAAAATTCTTTGCAAACTTTACGAGATTGTTGAATATTATTTTAATTACTTAGATCATAAAAACTTAGATTAGTAACGTAGGAAAAAACTTAGAATTATTAGATTCTTAAATACTTTCTAACCAAGATTATTTCAGTGTGAGTTGTTCGTTTGTTGTACAAATTCGTTGCATATTAATTTTCAGATCAAGAATACTCAAAGGTGTCGTGGCATCGTCCTGTTGGTCAATCGCGCGCCGCAATATCCAGTGATGGGAATTGACATTCATTATAAAGTAGCGAACTGTAGAGGAAGAAACATTTTTAAATTTTAATAAAATCAAAATTATAGTTCTGCTAAAAAGGGTAAAGTATTGTATGTTAAAGTATAGCAAAGTCTCAGCGGCCTTGTCCTGTACCCAGGAACCTGGGCATCCCAACAGACATCTGATTGATGATCCAACACCGCCCAGGGTTTTAAGGGGTCACCTCCGTAAGCACTATGAGGAAATACGGCACCTGAGAACTCATCCGTATGAAGCAAGAAAATACAAGCAGGTGTTTGGTGAACTCCATAAAAAGGCGTCGGGCCTCTATGGCAGGAATTTCCCGGTGAATTCAGTACTCAAAGAACAATACCCTAAAATTGCAGAACAGGAGCGCACGCTCCCTAGGGAAACGCGAGTCACTCTAGTCCAACTTGATCTGGATACTGTAACAGGTTAAACTCTTACCTATCCAGAATCAACCCCGACACACAAAATGTCCCTGCTTACAATGTGTCCCCACATTACACCAACCATCTCTTCAATTGTAATGTGGAACCAACTCCTCTAACACCCCTCTCTTTATGGTCCACCCCTGTTGAAACAGCAAGTTTTCTCGGACTCCCGTTGGAGGACATTGATGACAATTTGTGATTAGTCAGACCTATTGGATAGGGCGAAGCACTGCTACAACAACATCAGAAGGCACTCGAAGACGATGCCTCAAAACTAACAACCGAAAGCAATAACTATCATTTCACTGACACAAATTTTATAGTTTTTTTTTTCTTAATATTACTTAACAATTTAAGATTAGACATTTTTAGTTGTATTTTGACTTACCAGCAACAATAGAAACATGTTTAATTGTACGCTGCACAATCATTGTACCATCATTTAACGAAGCTCATTTTCCTCCAAAAATTGTTCGGCACTGCCACGTAAAATCAATGTACATGTTCTAGCATTAACGCAACCTTTAAATAATTATAAGCTAAAGAAATAAAATTAATGTCAAACCCACTATCAAACCTTGGAAAATGTTGAAATATTCACCACCAACTTGACGTTCTTCAAAGTAATCACATTCACCCAAAACACTTGAATTAATATCATTAGCTGTAGTCATAACAGCACCACCAGAAGCTTTCATTGCACGTTTCAAATCTTCTTCTGGTACACTAACAGAACATTTCACGATCTGCAAATTACTGTGTACCAACATCACCAATTGGTAGTTTAGATAACACAATATTGGCGTCGTGCTTGGCTAGTTTATTGTACAGAATACGCCACTCAGCATCAACAATTTTCTGATACTCTTGAACATTATCAATACGTACTTCAGCATCGTCACGCTCAGCCTTGAATTCCAATTCTATATTTAAAATTGCGATTTTATATATTTTTTATGACGTTGGATCCACCAAAGAAAAGTGCAGCGTCCACAACCATTTTAGAAAAGAAATCTTTTTGTTGATGAATAAGTTTGGAGGACATTGCTGTGACAGCGCATTTTTCCAATAAAGCACGTTGTTGTTCCTTTGATTGGCACTTCGACATGTTCAGCCATGTCATATTTTGGTCATGCATAATTGTAATGCTTTGCGTATAGCTTTAATGATGATATGTACGTGCACGCACGCCTTCCTCAACATATGACTTAACTTGTTTTAAGATTTCACATGCTTAAAGTACTACTGAAGTGGTGCCATCGCCGACCTGATAAGAGAAACATTTTTATTCTGCACATTCTAATATAACAAAAAGCTTACCTCAGCATTTTGAGATTTGGCGATGTCGACTAGAGTTTTACGGCTGGATGTATAATATCCAATAGTTTCGTAATGGTTGCCCCATCATTTGAAATTGTGGCCCTACCATTGGAATCAACAATATGTTTGTCCATACTGTGTGAACCCAATGTAGTGCCTACAGCGTCCACAATTGAATGCGAGGCATTGATGTTCGATATGAGTTGAGGTTCTACCTTGAGAGCTATCGGTACCCAAATATTTTTTACACAAAAACTCATCTACCCAATACAAGTTCAGCACGTTCATATTTATCGACACGCTGTCCGGTGTGGCCCAAATGTTGGAAATATTGAGTTGGCACTGTTGAGAAAAAATATGGATCAATGAACACAAGTAAAAGTGAAAGAGTTTTTTTTTTTACCATCTGTTGTTACTTTATACATTAGACATTGGAAACGACGACCAGCATCTACAAATTGCATATTAGCCTTGCAACGATTACATCTAATTGGACCCATTTCACCAAAATTTACAATGGGTGGCTCATATTCACCCTCAGCCGTGCGTGCCATTGGTGAGATGGTAAGTGTAAAGGACAAAGCTGTTGTTTTTAATAAATCAGCTCTTGCAGGTATGCAATAAAAAAAAGTTCTGCAAACGAGAAAGATCAATGTAATTGCCAAAAAAAAATTAATTTCGAATATCAGAACCTAACGTAACGTGGCGAGGAGTTACCCCGATCTTGCACCACATATTTTGTGGCCACCAATGGTGGTAATAAACACTGTTCATTAGTAATAAAAGCACCACCAGCGCTATTTTGATTTTCAACGATAACGCTTATCGGATTAGGCATCTGATCGGGATCTAAACGGCGTTGGGCTACTGTTGCGGCTGTTGATATATACCAGTACCAGGTGCAGGTGGTTGCTAAAGAAAATAATACAAAAATAATCATCAGTAATATTTGAAATATATTAGTTGTATTAGCATATATTATAACCATGACGTCCGGATATTGGGGGTTGACCCGGCATGGGTGGCTGACTGTGCATTGGCGCCTGTCCAGGTTGTGTTGGTGGCATCATTTGACCCATGTAACCACCTGGTTCACTTGGTTGTTATAGAGGATAGACTGGATGTTGAGGTTGTGGAGGGCAACCAGGTGGACCAGGTTGTGGTAGATAGCCCGACTGTTGTAGCATTGGCAGATAGGTTATTGCTGCTGCTGTCGTGGCATTGCATAAAAAATAGCTTTTCGTATGAACTCCGGAAATAGCTTTCACAACAGTGGACTTACCGTGTCCAATCCTGCCAATATTGATTATTGCCTGACGCGAAATTACCTCTGGCGATAATGGGAACACATTTTCGATATCCTATAAATAATAGTTTTTATTAATTCAAATTATATTAAAGCAAATCCTACAATATAACAGATTCAACAATGCAGATTTTGTATCACCAGTAATGAAAATGAATGAATGGATGTGTAGCGATATGGGAAAATGATGTTAGATTTCCCATAAAATGGCTTTTCCCATATCGCATTAAAACTTACTTGATTTTGGTTCCTTTGTGGAAAATATAAATGTATTGTTAATATAAAATGCATATACCGTAGCGCACACAACACTTAATTTGAATTTAGTTTTTATTATATCCGAAATTATTTGTGAATCAATTTTTATTACTCTGCTGTTGCTGTGCTTGTGATTTCAAGCTGAAAACAACAAATAGCGGATTCGCAGAAAATTTTTGTGACGTATTTGAGGGTACATTGCATGTAAGAAAAGGCAAGCATATATGGATCGGACATTTCAATTAGGCCATCTCATTCTGTCATACTAACAATTGTGGAACAATGTGGGATATTTTGTTGTTGGTCGCCATTTTCAGTCAGTAGATTTTTGCTGGGTACATCCACTTTCTCTATACCAAGTAAGGAAGGCTAAGTTCGGGTGTAACCGAACATTACATACTCAGCTGAGAGCTTTTGAAACAAAATAAGGGAAAATCAACATGTAGGGAAATGAACCTAGGGTAACCCTTGAATGTGTTTGTATGACATGGGTTTCAAATGGAAGGTATTAAAGAGTACTTTAAAAGGGAGTGGGCCATAGTTCTATAGGTGGACGCCATTTCGGGATATCGCCATAAAGGTGGACCGGGGGTGACTCTATAATGTGTTTGTACGATATGGGTATAAAATTAAAGGTATTAATGAGGGTTTTAAAAGGCAGTGGCCCTTAGTTGTATATATGAAGGCATTTTCGAGATATAGACCAAAATTTTGACCAGGGTGACCCAGAACATCATCTGTCGGGTACCGCTAATTTATTTTTATATGTAATACCACGAAGAGTATTCCTGCCAAGATTCCAAGGGCTTTTGATTTCGCCCTGCAGAACTTTTTCATTCTCTTCTAGTTAATATGGTAGTAAGGTGTCACACCCATTTTACAAAGTTTTTTTCTAAAGTTATATTTTGCATCAATAAACCAATCCAATTACCATGTTTCATCCCTTTTTTCGTTTTTGGTATAGAATTATGGCATTTTTTTCATTTTTCGTAATTTTTGAAAACGGAAAAGTGGGCGTGTTCATAGTAGGATTTCGGTAATTTTTTATACCAAGATAAAGTGGGTTGAGGTAAGTACCTGAACTAAGTTTAGTAAAGATATATCGATTTTTGCTCAAGTTATCGTGTTAACGGCCCAGCGGAAGGACAGACGGTAGACTGTGTATAAAAACTGGGCGTGGCTTCAAACCGATTTCGCCCATTTTCACAGAAAACAGGTACCGTCATAGAATCTATGCCTCTGCCAATTTTCACAAGGATTGGTAAATTTTTGTTCGACTTATGGCATTAAAAGTATTCTAGACAAATTAAATAAGAAAAGGGCGGAGCCACGCCCATTTTAAAATTTTATTTAATTTTTGGGATTCGTTGCACCGTATCAACACTGGAGTTGAATGTTGACATAATTTACTTATATACTGTAAAGATATTCAAGTTTTAGTTAAAATTTGACTTAAAAAAATTTTTTTTTAAAGTGGGCGTTTTCTTCATCCGATTTTGCTAAAATTTATTTGGAACATATACAGTAATGGCAGTAAAGTTCTGGCCAAATTTCATCATGATAACTTCAACGACTGCCAAATTACAGCTTGCAAAACTTTTAAATTACCTTCTTTTAAAAGTGGGCGGTGTTGTTGTTGTTGTAGCAATGCTCTCCCCACCTAATAGCCGCGACCGATCATAAATTGTCATCAATATCCTCTAAGGGGAGTCCAAGGAAACTTGCTGTTTCAACAGGGGTGGACCATAAGGAAAGGGTTGTTAGAGGCGTTGGTTCCACATTACAATTAAAGAAATGGTTGGTGTCATGTGGGAACACATTGCAAGCGGGGCATACATTTTGTATGTCGGGGTTGATTCTGGATAGGTAAGAGTTTAACCTGTTACAGTATCCAGAACGAAGTTGAGCAAGAGTGACAAGCGTTTCCTTGGGGAGGATGCGTTCCTCTTCCGCGAGTTTTGGATACTTTTCTTTACGTACTGGATTCACAGGGAAATTCCCGGCATAAAGGTCCGACGCCTCTTTATGGAGGTCACCAAGGACCTGCTTGTGTTTTTCACTTCATACGGCTGGGTTCTCAGGTGCCGTATTTCCTCAAAATGCTTACGGAGATGACTCCTTAAGCCCCTAGGCGGTGCTGGTTCATCAATCAGATGTCTGTTGGGATGCCCAGGTTTCTGGGTATTCAACAGGAACTGTTTGGTCAGCATCTCATTTCTCTCCCTGATGGGGAGTATTCTCGCCTCATTATGCAGATGGTGTTCTGGGGACATAAGAAGACAGCCCGTGGCGATTCTGAGAGCAGTATTTTGGCAGGCCGGTAGTTTCTTCCAGTGGGTAATTTTTAGGCTTGGCGAACATATGGGTGACGCGTAGCACGTAATCGGCTGGCTAATTGCTTTGTATGTAGTCATGAGCGTTTCTTTATCTTTTCCCCAGGTACTGCCAGCGATGGATTTGAGGATTTTGTTACGGCTCTGAATTCTCGGAACAATTGCCGCTGCGTGCTCACCAAAATGTAGATCCTGATCAAACGTTACACCCAAGATTTTGGGGTGTAGGACAGTCGGTAGCGTAGTGCCATCGACGTGGATGTTCAAAATGGTCGACATTTGGGACGTCCATGTTGTAAATAAGGTCGCGGAAGATTTAGTCGGTGATAATGCCAGGTTTCGCGAGGCGAAAAAACTGGAGAGATCAGGGAGGTAGCCGTTTATTTTATTGCATAGCGCATCGATCTTTGGGCCTGGGCCTGTGACCATTATTGTGCAGTCATCGGCGTAGGAAACGATTGTGACTCCTTCCGGTGGTGAAGGTAGCTTAGATATGTAGAAATTAAACAAAAGTGGGGATAGGACTCCACCCTGTGGCACCCCTTGTTTAATTCTCCTTGGTTTTGATGTTTCGTTTCTAAATTGCACCGATGCCTGCCGACCACCCAGATAATTTGCGGTCCACCTTTTAAGACATGGGGGAAGGGTAGACCCTTCCAGGTCTTGCAGTAACGAGCTATGGTTGACCGTATCAAAAGCTTTTGATAGGTCTAGCGCTACGAGTACTGTTCTATGGTGGGGGTATTGATTTACACCGCAATTTATCTGGGTGCTAATGGCATTTAGCGCGGTGGTAGTGCTATGGAGTTTTCTGAAGCCATGCTGATGAGGGGCTAGCTGCAAATGTGCTTGGAAATAAGGGAGCAAAATGGCTTCAAGCGTCTTTGCCACTGGCGATAGGAGAGATATCGGACGATACGACTCACCTATGTTAGCTGGTTTCCCAGGCTTTAGTAGCGGGACCACCTTGGCCATTTTCCACTTCTCGGGTATGAGAAAGGTGGAAAGAGACAGGTTGAAGACATGCGCTAAATATTTGAAACCCTCTTTCCCTAGGCTTTTAAGCATCGGCATGGCTATGCCCTCTGGGCCCACTGCTTTGGATGGTTTAGCACGACCAATGGCGTCCTCAACCTATTTAGCGGTGATGGTGATTGGTGACGCGCTGAATTTGTGTTTATGTGCGTGTCTATTGGCTCTCCGTCTATCTTTGTCGACCGTTGGATGCATTATATATTGTCGGCAGAAAGCGCTCGCGCATTTTTTCGCATCCGACAGCACTTTGTCGTCAAAGGCGATGGAAACTTTGTCTTTGTGCTTAGTCGGATTCGATAGGGACTTTACGGTGGACCAAAGTTTACCCACACCGGCAGAGAGGTTACAACCTCTTAGGTGCTCCTCCCATTTCGCCCGCTTGTGTTAATCCACAAGCAATCTGATGCGTTGGTTTATATCCCTTATTTGGGGGTCGCCTGGATCAAGCTGTCTTATAATGTCACGTTCTCTCGCTAAGTTTGCGGCCTCCGCCGGGAATTGGGGCCGGATTTCGGGAATTCTCCCGGCGGGAATGAAACGTGCCGAGGCGGATTCAATGACCTTACGGAAGGCACGCTCCTCTTGGCGGGCATCAGTCGGGATAGGGAGGGCAGCAAAGCGGTTGTCTGTAAAGGACTTATATTCTTCCCACTTTCCTTTTTGAAGTTTATGAAAGTGCGTTTTTCAGTGACGATGAAGTCGGCGGTACGCTCGAGCGAAATAAGTATGGGCAGGTGGTCGGATGCCAACGTTACCATCGGCTGCCATTTGACGCAGTTTACGAGTTCTGCGCTCACGAGTGGTGCGGTGCCACGCCCATTGTCCAAAATTTTATATATTTTCTGTTCTGTGCCATGAGGTCAACCTACCTACCAAGTTTCATCGCTTTATGCGTCTTTGGTAATGAATTATCGCACTTTTTCGGTTTTTCGAAATTTTCGATATCGAAAAAGTGGGGGTGGTTATAGTCCGATATCGTTAATTTTAAATAGCGATCTGAGATGAGTGCCCAGGAACCAACATACCAAATTTCATCAAGATACCTCAAAATTTACTCAAGTTATTGTGTTAACGGACAGACGGACGGACGGATATGGCTCAATACATTTTTTTCGATACTGATGATTTTGATATATGGACGTCTATATCTATCTCGATTCCTTTATACCTGTACAACCAACCGTTGTCCAATCAAAGTTAATATACTCTGTGTGCAAAGCCCGCTGAGTATAAAACAAGTAAGGAAGGCTAAGTTCGGTTGTAACCGAACATTACATACTCAGCTGAGAGCTATGGAGACAAAATAAGGGAAAATCACCATGTAGGAAAATGAACCTAGGGTAACCCTGGAATGTGTTTGTACGACATGTGTTTCAAAGGGAAGGTATTAAAGAGTATTTTAAGAGGAAGTAGGCAATAGTTCTATGGGTGGACGCCTTTTCGAGATATCTCCATAAAGGTGGACCAGGGGTGACTCTAGAATTTGTTTGTAAGATATGGGTATCAAATGAAAGGTGTTATGGAGTATTTAAAAGGGAGTGGTGGTAGTTGTATATGTGAAGGAGTTTTCGAGATATTGACCAAAATGTATGTGGACCAGGGTGACCCAGAACAACATCTGTCGGGTACCGCTAATTTATTTATATATTTAATACCACGAACAGTATTCCTGCCAAGATTCGAAGAGCTTTTGATTTCGCCCTGCAGAACTTTTTCATTTTCTTCTACTTAATATGGTAGGTGCCACACCCATTTTGCAAAAGTTTTTTTCTAAAGTTATATTTTGCTTCAACAAAACAAACCAATTACCATTTTTCATCGCTTTTTTCGTATTTGGTATAGAATTATGGCATTTTTTCATTTTTCGTAATTTTCGATATCGAAAAAGTGGGCGTGGTCATAGTGGGATTTCGGCCATTTTTTACACCAATACAAAGTGAGTTCAGATAAGTACGTGAACTGAGTTTATAGTAAAGATATATCGATTTTTGCTCAAGTTATCGTGTTAACGGCCGAGCGGAAGGACAGACGGTCGACTATGTATAAAAACTGGGCGTGGCTTCAACCGATATCGCCCTTTTTCACAGAAAACAGTTATCGTCCTCGAATCTAAACCCCTACCAAATTTCACAAGGATTGGTAAATATTTGTTCGACTTATGGCATTGAAAGTATCCTAGACAAATTAAATGAAAAAGGGCGGAGACACTCCCATTTTGAAATTTTCTTTTATTTTTGTATTTTATTGCACCATATCATTACTGGAGTCGAATGTTAACATAATTTACTTATATACTGAAAAGATATAAAATTTTTTGTTAAAATTTGATAAAAAAAAAATTTTTTAAAGTGGGCGTGGTCGTTCTCCGATTTTCCTAATTTTTATTAAGCATACATATAGTAATAGAAGTAACGTTCCACCTACCAAGCTTCATTGCTTTATCCGTCTTTGGTAATGAATTATCGCACTTTTTCGGTTTTTCGAAATTTTCAATATCGAAAAAGTGTGGGTGGTTATTGTCCGATATCGTTCATTTTAAATAGCGATCTGAGATGAATGCCCAGGAACCTACATACCAAATTTCATCAAGATACCTCAAAATTTACTCAAGTTATCGTATTAACGGACAGACGGACGGACGGACGGACATGGCTCAATCAAATCTTTTTTCGATACTGATGATTTTGATATATGGAAGTCTATATCTATCTCGATTCCTTTATACCTGTACAACCAACCGTTATCCAATCAAAGTTAATATACTCTGTGAGCTCTGCTCAACTGAGTATAAATACAAACATGTACATATATGATATCTCTGTAACTTACGAAGAGCTGCAATCTTAAGAATTAGGGGGAATATCCTCGTAATGATGACTTAAATTACGTATTTTACAATTTTGAAAAACTGGCGTGGCAACGGCTTATTGGCCCATTATACTATTGCACTTATTCTGACGACCATGAAATTTTTTTATGCAGTTGGAGAGCCCTAGTCTCCAATCTACACTTATCACAGGGTTATTGTTCAGTGCTAGAGACCACATTATATGTGCAGGTGATATTATCAAAGCTATTATCTACTAGGTAATGTTCTACAATACTAACGCAGTAATCGTTTAAATTACTCGAATTATCAAAATTTTTTATATCAGAGGGAAGTTCATTAAAACAGTTTAAAGGACCTACGCAGGTCTAAAGTACGCGCTAAAGAAATATTTTGATTTATTTCTTGTGTAAGAAAATAAGAGCAGCTAAGAAATTTTGACGTGTGACGACGCGTAGTGATTGATGCAAAATGCATAGATATAGCATATTCAATTTCAATTATTTCAATGAATGTTTAACTTTATTAAGTTGCTTGTCGTTCAAAGTGTCATTTTTTCTTTAAGAGTTATTATTTCTTGGTAAAGCCAGAGTTGCAGGGTAAAATTCTACCTAAAAATCTTCACAAAATAGTAGTAAAAATTTCTGGAGAACTGCGTACCGCGAAATAAAATTTTACAGACGAAATATTTCTTAAGCATTGCTTGAATTTCATTTTATACGGATTTTTTGGGTTTCTTTAGAGCTGCATACGTCCAATAAAAGGGTAGCCTGAAGTTGCGTTGCTTTTTCATTTATATATCGAGGATTATCACTTAGGTAGTCCGGAAGTTAACATTTCTTAATATTGTAGACAAACTTCATAGCATAAAAGAACATTTGCTGTTTAATACTCAACAAATTCATTTCATCTATCAACTGTCGTATAGGAGTGTCTCTTGGTTGTTCTAGGATAAAGCCCATTTCCCATTTTGCTTGTTGTGTAATTTTTCCAGCTGAGTATTGCTTGCTATAAAGAACATTGTGGGACAATATATGAAGTGGGGTTCAACTATACTTCTTTATACCAGTGTTTCTTAATTTCTACTCGGATATTTCAGGATCTTTTCCTGAACCCAATTTTTTTGGAATTTTGATTTCTGAATATTCTATATTCTCATCAAATTTTAATCTATTGTTAATATAAATACCCAAATACTTTATGGTTTCCTCAATCGCCTTTAATTTTTAGACCGAAGTTGACAGTGTTGACGCATGTCGCTCTACAAAATACCATTCAGTTCCTTGTCCTGATATTTATTTTAAATTTGTTTGAACTCAGCCATTTATATAACAAGTCAAGATCTTCCTGCATTTTAGCGACCGCGTTAGGTACACTTTTGTCACTGATCGTGAATAATGCATCATCGAATTGAGATTATCAATAACCTTGAATACAATAATTGAATTTAATAAGATATGTTAAATAAAAATTTTCTAGTGCAAATTTTCATTTTCTATGAAGCTTCCAGTGTTCGTTTATGAGTGAGGTAATACATACGATACCTGAGCATCGATGATCGAAAAAATTAAAAACATCGATGGATCGATGTTGCTCCCACCATTAGTTCCGTATTTATTGATTACCAAGTAAAAACCGAATGTTCAGTTTGGCTTAGGTTACGAAATCGGAACACCGTCAGAATCTAACACCTGTATGATCCATTTCATTTAAACGCAGAGCTGCAGCTCATTAATATATTCAGAATATCCAATACTCTGTATTGTGGTTCATAAAGTTGCTGCTAATGTTGATGCCACTTGTGTACCACCTTACATACTAATGATATGTTCTTTTGTTCGCATTGCACAGATTCTTGTGGTCAGGCCTGCCGTCGGCACGCGATATGTAGGCAGGGGAATGGTGAAGTTGATTGTGATAATGTAAAACGTGTGCGTTGGCATACAATGACGTGTCTTTGGAATATCCTCGAAAGCTGAGCATAATTGCTATTTGCATTAAGGCCGCCGTATTCGGGTACCTACATAATTATAGGCGAAGGTGGTTATGGAACGACGAAGGTTGTAAAGCAATTTTTTGCTTGCAAAAGGGCAGGCGACTTTAGGAGAATTTTATAAAAGCACACTTGGGTTTGCGGGGGCTGCACTTTTCAGCATCGCGCAATAAAGTAATATAGACTTTTTTGTGAACATAAGATGTGATACATATGGGTATTTCCAGAATGACGTATGTTCCATTCGAGTTCCTTTTGGATTCATTATAGTAATTATAATAATACAATAAGGGAAATCCATATATGGCTAGATCATCCACAACTACAATAAATAAAAGTGATGATACTTTCCGATTTCTTAATAGATACATATTGAAGTACTATCCATACCAAATATTAGCAAAGAAAAGATATTTTCTGTGCATGCCCTGCAGCAAATACATAGATAGTCACGGATAGTGGCATTTCCCCACTACGGGCTTAAAGAGTACATGCCACCTAGTGCTAATTGGATGCTGAGCAGGACAGTTTATGGCCGCATTCAATTAATTTATCTTTTAATAAATTATGCTCTCTAACTAAAGGCTTAATCAAGTTTATATGACCATCGTGTTTCTATTGCATACTCTTGAAGCAGTTCTCTAATTCCGATCGTTTGTTTTCAAGTATCCTCCCGATAACTTCCGATCATTCCTTTGAAGGTAACAGCCTGGCAAGGCCTGTTTGAGGTAGAACTGCAACATGTAACGGAGCATCATTCTGCATATAGTGGTTTAAGCACTGTTTTTGGGATGCGTTACACTATTGTAAAAGTTGTTCCGAAACCGTAAATAAAAGGAAATAAAAATTAAGTTTGCTGTAACTTTTATAAAAATGTAGATGTTCTATTTGCCAGTATTTACTTGTACTACAAAAGTAATAAATTTTGATTGCTTAATTTTTCGTACAAATTTCCTGAAAAAAATAGTTTTTCTGCAAAATTTTGTCTATAATCTTTTGGGGAATACAAAGTTATGTTAAAATGTATGTCTAAAAAATGCTGGTAGCGGCTTATAAAGTTATTAAATTTCTAATCGTATAGTCAAATCTACTCCGATCGTAGTAGAATTCAAAGGCAGTTATGTATGATAGACAACCCTTTAAATTATGCATGCCGAATTTGTCAGAATAAGGGAAAACCTCAACGGGATGAGAACACCGGAAAATTCGTTTTATCATACCGTTCTTTTTTCAAAATTTTGAGCTCTGGGCCCGTATCATGTTATACGATCACGCATCGAAAAGCAATTTCACTCAAATAATAAATCATAAACTGTCAAAAGATTCATAAAAACGATAATAAGTTATGGATCTAATGACTACTGGTAGCCACCATTTCACATATTTTCCTACCCCGACTGCCCATTTCAGAGCTTTTGCGATTTAAAAAATTGATTTCGATCACGGATCGTATAACGCGATTCGGGCCTTGTATTTTGAACCCAACACTTTTTTTCGATTTCTAGATCTGGGAATCCTATAAGGCATGAATATACATATTTCACACAATACACACACGAAATAACCCACGATTACCATATAGTAACGCAAAAGGTGTCGCTATATTTCCAAGAATTACTTCTAAACTGCATAACAAATCTACAAATGAAAAACGGCATTTTATGCAGAACATTTGTGACTTTCCACGAAACAAAGCTTTAGTCAGTCTGTGTTCAATATTGAAGCCATTGTGGATAAAACAAGTTTGATATCTTATCCGTCAACTGCCTGACAGGATGTTCAATATGGCTACTTTTAAGCGTTTTGGCAGCGTTTTGACAGGGTGTTTATGGCGGCGCATAGGGCCAGCTATCTTCAGCGCTTGATAGAAAGTTATACAGAATGAGACAGCGATAGGCAGTTAAAAATCAGGTGATCCATTCTATTTGTAATTTTGACGTCTATGCAGAAGTTATCACACTTATTTTATCCACAGTGATTGAAGCTATCGTACGTCAAATTTAAGCGAGAAAAAGAAAAGTTAAAATATCCCGTTTTTCAATATGGCACATCGGTAAGTACGCGATTATAGTAATCATTTATAAGAACATTTGAATAAAAACTATACAAGTCGGTAACTAATGAAATAAGTTATTATATTTAAGTTAATTTTAGTATTAATATTTTATGGCCAGCACTGTCACTGACTGGTATGTCTCATGAGAAGGAGTCAATGTCGGACCTAAAACATATGGAATTCCACATCGATCACATTCCTGAGCACAGTCTAGCTTTAAGAATCAAAAGAAAACAAACTGCAAACTCTTACGCTTTACCATTTAATAAGCCGCAAAAATTCACAGTGAATCATAACCTCGGCACAGGAGCTTGAGAAGGAAAGTCAGCAGGTCGACTCAGCCATTAAAACTATTCAAATTGAAAGTAGCGCCCAAGGAAAGAAACGTATATAACAAAAGGCTTGGATGAATGGCCTTGAAAGCTCAATGTGGTCATATTAAATCATTCCCTTAATAATGCTTCTTACCGGAACGTACCGGATCTATATCCGGCGAGGAACCTTGTGGAAGTGTCTTTATCGCTACAACAATAAAAACTAATTTATATTGGCATAAAGGGTGCAATGGCGAAGTCCGCTACTGATGCACTTAGTGCCTTAGTGGGAATATCTCCCAATTCCAATAGAGAAAGAGGCACCAATTGCTGTACTAAGACTTCAAATTATCCCTGAGCGGAAACACGACAGATCATATGAGGGTAATAAGAAAGTATGTATATGTATGTAGGAAGTCGTATTTTGCATTTACTTTATTCCATGACCCAGCATCTCACAGAATTTTGAGGTGCGCATTGTGGACAAAATTCATTGGGTAACAGGAAATCCATATATGGACAATGACTCAGAGGTTTGACAGAAAAACGAGAGTTGGCATAATTAGGCCGAACTTCAAGAAATCGATACCTATGGTGTCATGTGGGGACACATCGCATGCAGGACATTCATCACGTATGTGGGGGTAGATTCAGGCCAAGTAAGAGTTTAACCTGTTACAGTATCCAGAACGAAGTTGGGCCAGGGTGAACGTGTCTCCCTTGGTAGTGTGCTTTCTTCTGCAAGGGTGCGATATTGTGTACTAATAACGGGGCTCTCCGGGCGCGTCCTTCCAAAGGCGTTTACCGATTCCGTGTGGATTTGGCTTAGGGCCTCCTTACCAAAGATTTCATCGAACTGCACATAATTTATATACAACCTTAGATTTGCGCGGGTAGCTCCGTTGACGTTGCAGATGGGTTTTGGGGTATGTATACTATTCAGTGGGCATCTAGGAATGCCAGGGAGTATATTTAAAAAAAATTGGAATATTTTGAAAAATCGGCTTTTGGCCTAATAAATTAATCAAATACCCCACCGTGCCAAGCCTGCCGAACATTCAGATAATTAGCGGTTCATCTTTTTAGACAAGGGGGAAGGTGTGAGGCTTCTATGTCTGGAGTAGCGTGCCGTGGTTGACTGTGTCAAGAGCTTTTGACAGATGAAGTGCCACGAGTACCGTCCTATGATGGAGTTTTTTCTGATTTAATCCGTAATTCAGCTGAGCATTTATGGCATTCAGCGCGGTGGTGGTGCTGTGCAGTTTGCGGAAGCCATGTTGGTGCGTTGCTATGCGAAGATTTATCGTGAAATGAGGGAGCAAAACGGTTTCCAATGTCTTTGCTACTGGCGAAAGGAGTGATATCGGTCGATGTGACTCGCCTTCGTTTGCTGGTTTGTCAGGTTTAAGTAGCGGAATTATCCTTGCCATTTTCCATTGTTCGGGAGTGAGAAAGAATTCCAGCGACAGGTTGAAAACGTGTGTTATTTTATTCCCTCAGCGCCAAGGTGTTTTAGCATTGACATGGCTATTCCGTCTGGGCCTATTGACTTGGAGGGCTTGGCCTTGTGGATGTCTGCTTCAACCTCTGTGGGGGTGATGGTAATGGGTGGCACATCGTGTTTCTGTTTATGAGTTCGTCTGTTAGCACGACGTCTGGCTTTGTCTACAAAAGAATGCATTATAAGTTGTCGGCAAAACGCCTTTCTTCGAATCAGATATAGTTTTGCCGCCGAAGGCTATAGATACTTTATCATTATGTTTCGTTGGATTAAACGGGGATTTGACGGTTTACCACAATTTACCAACAGCGCAGAGATGTTGCAGTTCCTTAGATGCTCCTCGTATTTGGTACGTTTATGTTCATTTACCAGCTGCATGATGCCCGAGTTAAGACTCCTAATAAGGGGGTCTCTAAGGTTGATATATCTCGCCATGTCACGTTCCCTTACTAAATTTTCAGCTTCAGCTAGGAAATGCGGTATGATTTCAGGTATTCTAGCGGCCGCAATGAAGGGTGCATCAGCTGAAGCGATGACCTTGCGGAACGCATGCTCGCCTTGCCGGACATCAGTCGGAATAGGGAGAGCAGCAAAAGATTGATTTGCAAAAGTTGTGTAGTCTTCCCAATGAGCTTTTTTAAAATTGGTGAAAGTCCGCTTTAAAGAGGTGTTGAAATTGGCAGGTCGCTCTATTGAAAGGAGTATGGGCAGGTGGTCAGAAGCTAAAGTAAGCATCGGCTGCCATGCAACGCAATTTGCGAGCCCCGACTGAGATTTTAGGCGAGCTGTGGCAATTACCTGCAATTCTGCTGGGGGCATCGCCATTTATCGTGCAGAAAGTCGTATTGTCTATTTGCCTCTGCTGTCGACTGGCAAGCTGGATTGCCAGAGATCGTGGTGAGCGTTGAAATCGCCAAGGATAAGGCGATTTTCGCCACAGAGTAGCATACTGATATCAGGGCGATACCCACTTGGACAGCAGGTGGCAGGAGGAATAGAGATGGTCATTATTTCTAAGTCAACATCGCCTGACCGGATGCTTATGCCTTGACCTTCTAAGGTGTTATCACTGTGGCTTGTGTTGGGTTGAGAAGGACTATATTGCACGGTGTGGCGGGCGATAAAGGCAAGGCCACCACCATTACTCCTTGTGCGATCTTGCCTGTGAATGTTGTAGCCATCACAAGTTCGGAGATCCGACCTTAGCTTTGTTTCTTGAATTGCGGCTATACGGATGTTGTTTTTTTTTTATGTAATCAACTATCTCTGCGATCTTTCTGGTTAATCCGTTACAATTAAGTTGCAAAATTCTGAAGTGCATCGGGTGGCAGTCATCACTCTGGGAATCAGAGATGTGTTAAGGCGCCCTGAAGAATATAGGCTTTGTCGAGTGTGCTCTCCGGTTGCTGCTGTCGATGGGTTGGTACTAGTGTTTTGGCAGCAAGGTCCAACGAATGAACCGGTCGAACGGGTGCCGTTTCTAAGCTCAGATCATCTACGAAGGTGGCATCGGCCAAGGCATGAACTGTATTGGGCCGATGTCGCGATCGTAAATATTCTAAACTGGCATACGTAACACACGATGTGGACTAGGAGTTGATGACTCCTTCTTACGCGAGTGCGTGTGTCGGAAAAGGAGGGACGAGGGTAAAAGCTGATGTTCGGCATTGCTACTGTCCATGCTACGTAGATTGTAGTGATGAGTTGTAGCGGCCGCGTTAGGTGGAGGCGCTATTTGGTGCGAGCAACAGCGGACAGTTCTAGCGTCGCTGCTAGAAGGTGGCGGAGGTACGTTTGAGAGTGAACCGCGAGACGTCATTGGACGTGAATAGCAGGGAGCCGCAAAGGTTTTATAGAAATTTCGTGGGCGACGAACGTTGGGTTCTAACCATCTTTTACACGTGACACACTGGCAAGAGTATAACCGTGTGAGATAAATGCTTTCCGACATATGCAGCAGAACCACAGCCTGGGACCGGGGTTAGGTTCAATGCCTTCGCGGAGCAGGAGGGTATGGAGCAGTACAGCTGCAAGGAGCTGATCCGAGGATAACAATTTGTGGGAAGGACGCAACAAATTAAATGTGGTTACACTGAAATGACAGCAATTGGTCGTGAAAAAATCCCGAGTCGCTCCGGTACATAGAACCGGCTGCCGTGGGAAGTGGTAGAGCATGTCTACAAAGATGGGATGGGGTCCCGGGAATCAGGGACATGATGATAATGAACAGGTAGTCTGCCAAGTAGGGTGTTAAACAACATTCTATGATTCAAAGGCCGTCTGAGGTCTCACAAAAATTAGAGAAATCATAAATATGTAATTTGGAAACAAAGCAGTTCAGACAACACTATATAGAATACCAACGGCAAATACGAACAAATTGTTCCCCCATCGGGTAAGGGGGTAAGAATATACCCGCGGTAGGTATGCCTGTCGTAAGAGGCGACTAAAATACCAGATTCAAGGGGTGTGTAGCGCAACCCTTCAGGTTGCCAGCGCAATATATAGCTTCTCCAAACCTAATTGTCAACCTCACCTATCCGCGGCTAATCCTGTTTCACTAACAGACGAGGCTCTCGCGACCCCAATCTCCTCATGGAACTTGGGGGTGGGGAGGGAGGGGATGGCCTGAAGGTTTAATGTGGCCACATAAATCGTTCCCGAGATGGTCGGGCTAGCACCTTAATGGTGCTGTGGTACCGGAGCGTACCGGATCTGTATCCGGCAAAGGACCATCACATCGATAACACTCCCAAAAGCCTTCGGGGAGCAACCTTATCGCTACAACAACAACAACAACAACGAACAAATTGTTTATACTCCCAGCAACGAGAGTATTAGCCAAACTCATTAATCTAAGCAGATAGGATACATGAACTCTCACTGGGCACTGTAGTCTACGATATCACCCAAATAAATTAAATATATCCGATACACAAGTATCACGCTTTCGGAGCTGGAGCATGAAACACGGATTCGCATTATCTGCGAATGCCTCGCTGGAGTAAAAGGCCTGAAGAGGTACTTAAATACATTACTTACAGCATAGTACATGCACAGTTGATCTAAATAAATGTCGCAGTGCATCGAGGCCCAACAATGTAATAGTAGTAATACTTTGCTACCTTCTGACATAGGCCTTTTATGTGAAATTCTCGAAAATTCGCGAAAACTTGAGGAGCTCTAGAATTCTCTTTTTTTTATGTACTTACTGGTCATTCATATTTTGGTATGGCAGAAAATGCATTAATTCAAATGAAAAAAAAAAACTCTATTAAAAACTGAGCAAAACTGGGCACTTTAAAAGCTTTTACTTCTTTCCGTGGATTTTGCATTAAAACTTAATCCTTGATTAACATTTTTCGTATTAAATATTGATATATATTTTTATATAAAACGTGTATAAGTAAGCAATTTATCGGCGGTAATATGTAAGCAAGTTTATCTGAGAGTTGTATTTTTAAGCAATGTTCCCTTTGGGGAGAATATTATTTGAAACGAACTAATACATTTTTTTGGCTTTCAGTTCGATTCTCAAACTAAGATCGGTTTGGTTCGATTCAAACCCCCAAAATAGCGGGTGCTTTATGACCCGGTTTGCAGCCTTTGTTTTTTATAACTAAAACAACAACAAAAATCGAAAAAACGCTTTCAAAATGTTTTGCTGTGACAAAGATTGATCGATGAATAAAGATGTTGCAGGGACAAAAATAGTGTGAAGCAAGCTTCACAAAATTCTAGTAGATCACATTCACCACATACCACAGCAGAATTTGTTAAACTACCACTGTCTGTATTTGTTATTTAATAATTATTTGTACACTTTTTATTCAGCTAATGTGTTCAGATTTTTAACTTTTACTCTCTAAAACTCCAATCAGTGTATTTGTGCAGGCATGCTTAACCAACGAACCGATATCATTTCGTTACGATAATTTACGTTAATAAACGAAACAAAGTCATTTCGTTTCGTTTATTAACGTTAAGAACGTCAATTTAACGTTAATTTGACGTTCTCAACGTTAATAAACGAAACGAAATGACTTTGTTTCGTTTATTAACGTTGATTATCGTAACGAAATGATATCGGTTCGTTGGTTAAGCATGCCTGTATTTGTGTGCTTAAATTATGTTAAAAATTGTGTTAAAGTTTTTGGTGTGGTGGAAGTGACTTACTAGAATTTTGTGAACCGCTGCTTTCCACTGAAGTTCGCGCATGCAACATCTTTATTCTTCGATCAATATTTGGCTGTGCTTAGTTTTGAAATTTTTCCCGATAGTTGATTATTCTAGTATCCACAAATTATTGGTCTTTGATCGCTTGACGAGAAATTTGATTTCGAGACAACTTTTTCATTTTAGCACACACACTTAAAACCAAACTTTAATGGACAATTTAATAAAGCCTCAGATAGTAAAATAACCATTTTGTGGAGGTCTTTCCCTTCCTCCGCTTCCAAATACAGGTATCGATAGAAATACATTCCCCGCCGGAGTTTCTTCGTCCATTCGCATAACATGAGCTAGCCAGCGAAGCCTTTAAGCTTCTATTCATTGGACTATCTTCACACCTGTGTAAAGATCTCATTACACCTTCCTCGATACTCGCCGTCGTCACCACTACCGCTATCATAAATCTTCCGGCGAACCTTTCTCTAAAACACGCCAAGGGCCATCTCATCTTCTCTCGACAGCGTATACTATTCCGACTCATACAATAATACGACGACATATGTATGTAAGAGTTTAATTTTTGTTCGTCGTGATAGGACCTTAATCTTTAATTGCATATTTAGTCGAAAGCAACACTTGTTGGCTAGAAACATTGGCTTCGCTGTAAATCCTTTTCCCGAGATAGACCAAGTCTTTCATAGTCTCTCGTGGTTGACTTTATGATATTATTCGAGGTGCTAATGTTAGTTCCAACCCTGCCTGAAACCTCAATTAGGTTGGGACAGCTCTACTGATCCTTCCCAATTATGACTAAGCTGGTGGAGTTGCTCCTGGTCATTTTGCACAGCCGTATACGTTTTTTATCAAGGGCCGTTTTAGAATCAATTACATGGTGATGTATGCCATTTTGTTTCTCGGTATTTTTTCAGTTTATGGCTTAGCGAAAATTTGCTCCATGGTAGATAACCAAGCCTGAGGCCGCACTCGAAAGGGCCAGTCAGTTGGAAGGATGACTCCGCGACTGCGGTGTTTGCCGCCATATTAAAATATCTCCGCAGGCCACGCCCCATCCATTTGTGGGCTCGGAATCAATATCTTTTCTGGGTGCTTCATCGTCCATAATATAAACATTCTCTATACATGGTTTACCAGGTCACCGATTTCGGTGGGAATTCGGAACTGCGCGATAAATGTCTGGAACTGTAATTTTTATTATTAAACGGTTTTATTTAGCTTGACTTGACAGGCCGGCCGGCACGAATTTTGTAATTGAAATTTAAGTAACTTCCCGATAAGCTACAAGCTTCAAACTTTGAATATAGTTCAGAACCCGACGACAATGCAATAATAAGAAGAAAAAAAAATGCCGATAGGTGGTGCAAAGACCGAGATATTCAAAAAAATTTATTTGTGGTCCGATTTGGATTATATTTGTATTATAATACATACATGAATAGAAAGCGACATATGAAAAAAATCGCCGCCAGGTAGCGCAAGAATAGAGACGTTAAAAAAAATCGTATTTTTTGTCCGATTTTTATTTATTTATTTAAGCCAATCAGCATACAAATCTTATAGGCTATTTAGACATATATATATATATATATATATATATATATTAAACAATAATACTACATTTCAAATACTTTATTTATAAAGAGTAGTTAAAGAATTTAAAAAGCGATCTTTCGAACCTGAAAAATCTATCTCGATAAATCTAGCAATTCTGTTGAACTCAATTAAAGCTCTAGTAATTGGAGCATTTTTCACATAAAGAGCTTTAGAAATACCAACATGGAAGAACTCGGAGCTACGCAGAGCTCTAGCTGGAATGTTTATTAGAATCCTTTCAAGGAGCATGGGATAATCAACAACACCCCGAAACAAATCAAAAATTAATGACAGCGACAAAATTGTTCTCCTGCTCTGCAATGATTTTAAACTAATCAATAAGCATCGCGCTTCATAAGTCGGAATAGGCTCCGAGAAACGTAAGTTGCGTAATGCAAATTTTAAAAATACCTTTTGGATGCGTTCAATTCTTACGCGTCCAACGCTTTAATTTAATTGTCTGATCAATGTCCTAGATTGATGAGGAGTGTGATGACTAGTACCTAGGACCTACCTAATTATTTTCTAGCTTTTAGTATTATTATTACTTAATGTAAGTATTGTTTTCAATAAAACCGTTTCAACTTAAAAATTGTTTTTTTATTATTTTATTTGATTTAAAATAAACTATAAAACACCCACACATAACGCTCAACGCGCTGTACCGCGCCCGAAGGCCGGGGTTTTTTCTGAAGCCGTGCGATATTCTTCGACGAACCAGTTGTTTTTTTCGGGATTTTTGGTAAGATATGGTGTTTGTTCTCAGTGAGCAGGTGTGAGAGCCGAATGGAGTGAACATCAACGGTCTGTTTTGAAAGTATCTATATTTAACGGCGAAATTTCCTTGCGTTACAGCGTGCAATTTCTACTAGCTATACACAGAGGTGTATTTTTGGATTGTCGAAGTCAGTATTTGGTCATCTTAGAGTTTCGTGTTCTTCGACCAGGCGACAGCCAAGTTCTAGCGTGCTATTGCATACATCTATATATATATAAATCAAATTCTGTGTGTATCTGTGCTCGCTATGGAAACGTATTTCCAACACTTCAATCATCACCAAATTTTGGCTATAGGTTCCTTCGGTCAAGACGAAGGTTTTTCATATTTCAGAATTAAGAATTTTAAATTTAATTTTTTTTGGCTATGCGAACGAGCAATTTTAGCTCCCAAAAATGATCATGTTAACAAAATCAAGGATCGCATTCAAAACCACATTTCTGGTGAAGTGACGAAATATAAATCGATCGACACAGTTACAGATGAAGATCAAATTGTGAATTATCCAATTGAATTTCTAAATTCTTTAGAACCACCTGGAATGGATGCATATACTAACTTTGAAAATTGGCTCACCAATTATACTTCTTCGGAATTTAGGCCCACTAAAATTGTGCAATGGAACCAGACTTTGCGTTAAGAAATTAATGCCGAATGTAATCGAAGCAACAACCATCAGCGGTAAAAGCAAAGGTGATGATGTGCTCATACTAGATATATACGCCGCCGATAAACGCCGCCGCCGCCGATTTAGGTCGTTTTTCGCCCGCCGACGCCCAATGTCAAAAGTATCGGCGCAGCGGCGGCGGCGCCCGGCGCGTTACTATATTTTCTACTAGTTTAAGACTGTTTAGGCCATTCATTGTTCATGTCGAAAATTGGTCGGATTTGGTCGAAAGTGGATGGAAGGATGCGCATCACTGCCAGTTTTAAGAAACTAATTGCGAAATTTAACTCTTCCTCATTGTTTAAAAATTATTTAAAAAAACAGGCGTTTTCGTTGTCAACTTAACACGTCACCCAATTCACCAAGCACTAAAATTAAAGTTATAGAATAAATTGATAAGCTCACTTTACATATTTTTTTCAAAAATTAATAATGAACAATGAATTCAAATAAAATGACCCAAGGTGAACATGTTTTCAAATTGTCCTCAAGTTGTTAAAAAAAGCAAATTACCCAAAAACCCGATTTTTTTTTAAATTTTATATTGCGATTGGCTGAAAGAATAAGCGAAATCAGTGATGCCAAATCCTTTAGTAGGTTCTAGGGGCATAAACACTCCTTTGAAATGATTCTTACTTCATACTTAAGTTGAGGACTTATGTACGTATTAGAAGGGTTTGAAAAATCACTTGGGCTTACATTCAAACATCTGTTGTTCATTTGCGAAACTATACACTAGCGTCTGAAAGTTAATTTTGATTTTCACACTACATCCCTCAACACCAAAGTCTCCCGGTTTGACATTTCCTAAAGTTGGTGGCCCTATCCAAAACTAGTCCCTTGGAGTGAATCATATTGATTATAGTCTATCAACCAAGTTTAAATATCACAAACACGTTACGGCTCCTTTTACAAATGTGAATACGTAGGCACATATGTTTACCAGGTGAGGCTTTGTCCTTCGCAAGAACACTCAAAGTGGTGAAGCAAAAGCTTTCCCAAGACGGTCGAACTAGTGATCGTGTGTGCTACTACCCTAACGTAGTGGACAGTCGAACTAGTCTGAGAACTGAAGCTACGCGGTCATCCATAACGGGCTCATATATCATATCGGAAAACAGTAGTTAACATCTTTCAATCGACTTTCATTCTAAAATATCGTTTTGATTTAACGAAGACTATTGAAATCAATGTTGTGAACACAAACGTCTGCAAACTTTGGTCTACATTTTAAAAATGTTATCCAGGGTCCTTGTAAAATTTTAATTATGTAGATGTGCCGAGGATTATACGATGTTCACCCATTACGCAATGACATCCACTTAGACTGCTTATGATTTCGAGGGCGGCATCCTTGGCCGAATAGTCACTCCCTAACGATTCAAGGTGTTTCTCTGGTGTATCTCGGCAGCATAGCGCGACAAAAGCATCCGTTGGAAAGTCGCAGCCCTTCAGCTTCTGTGCTGGCATATGATGTGAGGTTCAGGAGGCGTGGTAACGACTGGTGGTCGGGATTGCTACTGTTCGCACATCGGGAATTTTAGCTCTTAAAAACAGCCAAAAAAACTGGAGGCGCCCTGTGCCACGAGAGTCATGAATATTAATAAACCATTAATAGCAACCGTAAGTCGCCTTTGTGCGTGACCACCAAGGAGCCACAAATTATTTAAAGAAATTGTGTTCGCGACGATTATTAGGAGTTAACCCTAGGTGAAACTACGCGTTGCACGAGATATTCAGACAAAAGTGTGACTATTTTATGTATATCTATTTCTTTTCAGCAGACGCAGCAGTACCAATACCAAAGACCGGGGTTAGGTTCGAAGCCCATCTGGAGTAAGTGAACGAGGGACAATCCCTTCGCAAGGAGCTACTCCTGAAACATTTTGAACGGTCTGCGAGATTTTGAGGCAAAAACCCCGGATCTTTCGAAATGGCAAACACGTTGATTTCCTTAAATACATACAAACAATACCTTTCCGAAATATAATTTTTTTAAATAGAAAAGTCAAGCTTTTTAAAGTAAGAACACAGCCGCCGGTATATAATAGAGCCTACGCCGCCGCCGCCGATAAAGTGATCGGCGTAAACCTCTAGCTCATACCACGGATCCCAATGATTCCTACAGATTTGCCATTCAATTTTAAGCGCTTACAGTTACCTGTACGCCTTGCTTTTGCAACTACAATCAACAAATCACAAGGACAATCGCTTACTGTTGCAGGATTAAATTTAGAGAGTCCGTGCTTTTCCCATGGCCATATGTGGCTTGCTCTAGAGTTGGAACGTCAAAAAAATTTGTTTATCTTTGCACCGAACGAAAAAACCAAAAATATTGTGTACCCACATGCATTACAATAAGATACAATAATAAAATGTTTTATACGAAAATTTCACCAAATATGCGTACAAAATTCAATTTAATATACAGAACAATAAACTAAATTATCAGCAAACAAAACAGAAAAAATAACGCAACATTCATTAGATATCGGGCGTTACAACGTACGCCGGGTAAAGCTAGTTTATATATATAAACATTGCGCCATTCATAAATAAATGAGTCCTAAAATTAGGGTTTACTACATAAACTGTTTTAACCAAAAAGATTACAAATTATACGGACACTTGTCTCGTTACAGACCCGGAAACGCTCATTGTCGTCTATCCATGGGGGATATATTCCCTAAATCCCCCGTATCTACGCTACTGCTCTAACCACATACTATGGCTGCTACAGTGATAAGGAATGCCAGATTTTAAAAGACTCGAAGATCAGGTAATGGGTAACAGGTGGGGAGGAATCAGAGTAATATGCTATTGTTAAAGTTGCCAAATAAGTATGAGGAGACGGAGGTGGTTCAAAAGCTGTTACCACATGCTTGTTCCGCATTTGGTCTAAATTCTGATCTGTGCAACGCTTAGTCGTTGCCGTGTACTTTATTAAAGCCTCTGTAGTTGTGATCGCGTTTTGTTGATCCCAAAAAGGAGGAGTAGCGCATATAGCATAAGGACTGTCCCATCGAATGCCCAAAGGCAAAAAGTGGGAGTTGCAATAATTGTTTAATTATAGGACTTGGCACGGTCGGTTCTACTCTTTTTTCTCATCCTCCTTGTTTTGCTCTTTATTCTACATTGACCGCACATGCTGTTGTTGCAATTTATGCCTGCACATCATTATGAAACGCTTAGAGCCATTCGTATTACGATTATGCTCGAGTAAACGCCAAGTTGGGGTGGAACCACAATACCTGCACTTTATATACACAATCGTAACCATGTATAAACATTTGTACATATATGTGTACGAACGTCATATCGTTAATGCCTCCACAGCAGCCAGTCAGCAGGCGTCTCAACCGACAGACAAACTCACAAGTAACAAACGAAAAATAGCTAGTTTCCTACCTATAAAAACATTTTTGTTGAGTTTTTGTGTGCACCAAGTAAGCGTTTGTATAATGCCACGCTTTAATACGGCTATACGAGTGGATGCCATGCGCCAGTTAGAGCTCATTTACATAGAACACTTCTCAATTTTGACTTTGGCAGATGACTGGTCGTATCCCACATAGCATTTTATGAAACTATTGATCATATTCGAGTTCTTGAGGAGCCTTTTATATCGGGTTTTGAATAGTTTTCACTTGTTACCTCTCGACTGGCCAGAGCGATTTTGCTGATTTTTTAAATGTATATAATAGATGGTATAACCTTGTGGGTGAAGAAATGAACTATGAATGTTTTGTAACAGCCGCTGAAGCTAATGGTGTACTCAGTTTTTAAATCTGACCCAACTGAAAACTTCCTTTTCAAAATCTGAACTTTTATTATCTAAGATTTTATATATAATGGGCATATTTCCAGAATTAAGATTCACACGCAACTGTGCAATTGAATCCGATTTTCAAAAAAGCAGACTTGTTATAGGTATATCGAGTTTTATTTACATAAGTTTATGTCAATTAAGTGAAGCATGTTCAAAGCCACTTTAATATTTGCCACATAGTTTCGAAAAAATGCAAAATTAGGCAGAGATAAAATTAGTATGTGTTATTGGTACAAAAATGTATAATACTGATGCAGCGATAATGGGGAACAAGGAAAATTCGACTCCATACTTCTCACGTGGTAATCTTTAATATGTTAATTTGTGTACCTGTGCAAAAAAAAAAAAAAAAAAAAAAGAAGATAACATTTTCTTTATATATTTTAGCACAGACATACACCCCTATTGCGAGTGTCGATTAGCAGTAGAATAGACTTTTGAATACTTCCATGTTTGAAAAAATTAAAATAAAGCATTTTTAAAACTCATTCAAATGAGTAATTTTGTATTAAATATATAAAATGTTATAAATTGATTGTGTTGATCTGTGGTTAATTGATAGTGAGGAAGTTGAAGAAGAACATCACGGCTAATAGAGCTGGCAAGAGGCAGGCGCAAATTGAGAGATTCATCCATCTAATCCTCTGGAAATGGCAGATCAAATATATGTACGTAATAGTGTTTGCTTTGTATAAATGTATTAAAACTTCCAATTATTTTTGATAACACCATGAGAATCCGCTATGTCAATGCTAAGTATCCGGGGTAAAGCACGATGCTAACGTTTTCAAGGTGTCTCTAATGAAACAACGGTTAGAAAATGAGAACCGCAACTCTGAAAGAATTATATTATTAGGTATGTAATGCTGAAAATACAGGTGATGTAGGTTATGCCTACAACCGTATATGCTTCCGCCATACCTAAACCCAGAAGCCGATACAGCAGAAAATATGTTCAATGTGCGGCCTTACACCTTGTAAATCTGTTATCGACCATATCATCACGATAACAGAATCGACACCCACCATCTTTTTGTCGACTAGAAATCAGCTTTTGCAGAAGTTGCTTGTATGCTGCTATGTTAGAAATTAAGTTCGCTGCAAGGTTACCAAATGCCGTTGAGCAACGCCACCATCTCCGTAAGGATTGGGGAGAACGTCTCCGAGACATTCGAAACCAAATTAAGCTTCTGACAAGGCAACACCCTTTCTGCGATTTCTTTAACCTAATGGAAAAGATAGTTCTGGAAGCAGCGTGATGGCACAATCTATTATAAGAGCGTACAATTACTGATGTATGCTGATGATTTTAATATTATTGGCCTTGCAGTACGAAGCACTTACTATCGTCCAAGAATAAATTGGCGCGTTCGCGCTTTGGCAGCTACGTCACTATTGACCGATATAAATTCGAGACTGTTAAGGACTTGGTCTATCTGGGAACCACTATTAACAGCGAAAACAATGCCAGCTTAAAAATCGAGAAGATTTACTTTTGCCAACAATTGCTCCTTTGGACTGAGTAGCCAATTAAAAAGTAGTCCCCTCTCGCGGAACGAAGATCACGCTCTTCAAGTCGTTCATCATACCTGTTCGATGTTTGGATCGGAGCCATGGAAGGTGGCTAAAGAACATGCGATGGCTCTTGAAGTGTTCAAGCCAAAAGTTCTCCGGATGTCCGTAATGCCTACGGCGAGTCTCGAACGAGTTTTAACGATGAGCTGTATGACCTTTGCGCAGACATGTGCATATGAAAATAGTGCAGCCAATTAAAGCCCAAAGGCTTTGTTTGTGTGGGAAAACTAGCATCCCTACAAGAAACGCTGATAGTTTTGCTAATACACTCACACCTTTAATTGACAATGCTGATCCTGCGATGACGTAAACATTGATACTCAAATTTATGTATGTTCCTTTGTTCGCTCACGCATGTCCGCATGTACCCAACGACAGCCTATAATCATGAAAAAGGACTCAAACTGGGAAAGCTTCGGACACCTGGTACATAACAAAAGAACATACAGCAGATAACATTATGCACGTGAGACAGATACATAATTCTCAACGGAATTTTATGTATGCGAGAACAGTTTATCCGATTTAATCATGTTGTCACTACTGACTGTCATATGACAATCAAATGATTACCACGGTTGTTTTGTTATTTTTTAAATTCCGCCATTTTCAACCGACGAAAACCATATAAAAAATAAGTTTAAAAAATGAAAAAGAGAGCATTTCAAAGCTCCATGCTAAAAGCAAAAAAAATCGAAAATATTAAAAAATACCAAAAGCTGTCGGAATGTGTGGGGCGCACTCAAAAAATTGATACGCGAAAAATAATAGTGGTTAGTGGTGATTCATTTTTAAATGTGTTTCCGCATGAGGAAAGCGCTCTTCTGTTGTTTTGTTATTTTCTGAATTTAAATTGGACATTCTGAACTCGAATTCTTATAAAACTATTTATTTTAAACAAATAAGAAACACATAGGCTTTTATCACGTACAAAATTAAGAACGTAATGAAATAAAGTAAATAAAAAGCAAAAAGCGTTGTTTCATTTTTGGCGGAATATAACAATGGTCATTTATGATAGTATAATAGTCAAACCTGATATCTACAATAAACTATCATTTATGACACTTTTTGATAGTTAGAGTGTCAGCACTGATCCAGGAAAAGGAATGAGAGTGAGCAGTACGGCTATATTCTTAATCAGTAGGCCATGTTGGTGTGGGTAAGGTTGATAGCCCGAGCTGTCTGTACTGTGGGGAAATAGACGATGTACGCCACACCTTCTTCGAATGCAGGCACTTCTCCCATCAGCGAAGGAGGGTAGAAGAGGTACTTGGCGACCTATCCCCGGGCAGTGTCATTAATAACATGACCTGTCGAAGAGACAGATGGGATACGGTCAGCACATATGTGAGGCATATACTTACCAGTAAACGAGAAGACGGGTGCCTAGCCCATTAGCGTGAGAGTAGCCATAGAGCTCACGTAGCGCGCACCCGTACCCGAAGTAATGCTAAACGCGGTCCCAGGTACGTGGATTTGCGCGGGCCGTGGGAGGTTAGGTTTTAGTGGGTAGGCCTTCATGGAAGAAGGGAGTCCTACACTCGGAGAGTCTCGCAGTGAGGCTTAAATATCCCGGTCAGTGCATAAAGCATTTCCTCCTTCCACGAAACACAAAAAAAAAAAAAAAAAAAAAGGCCATGTTGGTGTATAAGAAGGAGACAAAAACTCACACGTACACAATTGTTTACATCACATTTGAGCAAGTCCCCTTAAGTTTTCGATAGAAAGTTTGTATGAGGCGCTGATCGTTAGGTTGACATTGCTGACAATCAGATGATAGTCATATGATAGTCAGTATTCTTGTAGGGATAGTTTAGTCTAACCTTATCAGTGCGGCTTAAAACAAGGTGTCCGTCTTGTACTACAAGTGAGTTTTTTCTGACAAATTTTCCTTATCAAAACATGTTTACTTGTATTAGAAGATATACACGATTTGTCAAACGCATTCTTGGTTAATTTACCATCGAATAGATTTGCACTCTGCTCCAAATCTTGGCAAAATCCCGCGAACACGAAATTGTCACTCAGTCTCTATCATGCTGGAACTTTCTTTAAAAAAAAAAAAGAAAACCTTACTTTTTTACAATATTAAATGTACAAACGACGCACATAGGTAGATTTTAGACATTTAGGCGGCCATAATTGAGTTTCTGAAAGTTACCACAATTACAAAAAAAGCACTCCCACAGCTTAAGAATAGACAGGGGAACAATAATTTTACCCCTTCCCATCCATCGCATACCTTGCGTTAGCTGTCAAGTAATCGGAATTTAGCTATTTCTGAAACGCGTGTTATAGTTTTTTTTAGCCTATGTGAAATCGCATGTTTTAACGTGAATATTTTAAGTTTTAAGACAATTGAATTGAGTAATTGTGATGGATTCTAATATTTCAGGTAAATACTAATATTATTAATGGTGTTTGTGATTTTTAAAAGTTATAAATTGATAAAGAACTTATTTTATTTAGGATTTAAAAAAAAATTTTTATTTTATTTTTGGTGTTCAAAACCAGTTTTGTTATGTTTCTAAGTCCGTCCAAATGAAAATTAGTTGTAAACATGGTACTTGGCACAATTAGCTTGCTAACTGCATTAAATTTAGCTGCAGATACTTGCAGATAGGGGGTTAGATAGAGGGGATATATTGCCGTACAACAAGAAAAATAGCTTCACTGCGCAGGTATTTTTTAGTATTACACAGTGTAATATCTATTTTTTTAATATAACCGATTAATTACACAAATTATTACAATTTTTCATTTATTAAACAGTTTTAGAAGATATAGACAATAAAATATTTTTGGCCGCCCAAAACTTGAAAGTCTACCTACACCTACCTACATACATATGTGCGACGTACTCAGATAATGATTTGAATTTTTTGTTTGTAATATTTTGTCAGTCAGAAAACATAACCCACTCAGCTTTTAGGTGATTAAATTTTGAATTTCCCTACATATCAATACTTTTACTTTTTCTTTCTGACTAAATAGTGAGTTATCATGCAATTGAACAAAAGAAATTATCAAATATGAATAATTTTGATGATCAAAAACTGAAAAGCATTTTTCCATCACTTTTTGGAATCATTTTTGAAGTCCTCTGATGATTAAATTTTAATATTTCATAAAAAACAACAAAAAGAATAATCAAATATACTTACCTTTGATGATACAAAACTGAATATAGTTTTTCAATCACATTTTGGAACCATATTTGAATCAAATGTGTTTACTTTAGGTGATCAAAAATTGATAATCATTTTTAATTCAGCTTTCTGAATCTTTTATGAATATATTTGTTGGCTGAATAATGAATTTTGAACTTGTTAAAATTTTAATCATTGTGAATTCATACAAGCGAAAAATCTTTCTATTCCTCCATTGCCATATCTACCTGTCAAAGATAAGCTGACAGGGAGAACGGCTGTCGCGAATGGCCAGAGAATGGAAGAAACGTTTTTTTTTTCTCGCCGTTATTAAATTGAGGTGCCATGAATCGCCCATTTGTGTTTCAAAACAGCTTTTCTTTTAATTGTGTATACAGAAAATCAGACAACATATTGATTTTAATTTTAAAAATCTTGTTATTTAATTGAGGAGCCAGTTAAGCAAACATTTTAAATTGTGTAAATAACGCAATATACCAGTCGTATACAAAAATGTTTGAAAAACACTATTGAGCAAATGATTTTAGTAATCGAACAGCGATTGAACAGGTGATCGAGGCTGTTTACTATTGTGAACGTTTTTTCCAAACATTCGCCACTTGTAGGAACTCACAATGATTTAAATTTTCATTGAAAATCTTATTTTTTTCACATACACATACATAGTTTCCAATCATGAAGCTCAAAAAATATAAATAATAATTTTATTATTTACACAAAAGATATTCTTTAAGACAAGAAATAATGTAAATGCTACTAGTGACCGAAGATTTCCCCAACCATTTCTCCACCTTTGGCTTCCCAGAAAAGACATAATAGTTGGACAATACAAAGGTTGTGAGCTATTTGAACCCCAGGTAAGTGAAACTATCTTGACATACCTGGACACGGCTTCAAAATCCCGTATCATATTTTAAGATGTAGACGATAATAGCTGATGTTGGATGTTGTAGTCGTAGATGTATATCGGTCAAGTTTATTTGCGAGTTACCTAGGATTCAAATATTTCATTTCCACATGCTTTTTCCCCCTGATGAAATAAGATTATTATTAGTTTGTAATGAAATAGTAGTTTTGAGATGCATTCTAGTTATAATAATAATTACAATAATAAAACCATGGTTTAATTATATGGTTGGCTCATCTCATCAGCTGATTTTATTCTTTTCATTCCACTGGTATAGGGATTGTCAAAAGGAGATGGCAAATGCAAAATGTAACCAACATATTGATAATTATTTACTGCCGTGGTGGTCAATTTTTTATATAAAAATAGTTTCACATTACTTTAAGTTACTCTTTTAGTAAATGGATCTAATTTAGCGCATTATTTTCCCATAACACACAAGAATTGCAAAGTTTTATGTTTTCTCTCCATTCCATTTGCCTAACACCAACACGCGGATTTGGACAATCTGAACAAAGGTTTATTGTTGCCGTAGAGATGACCCATGAATCGAACTACTTTTTAGGCAACTACAAACGATGATGTTAACCAGAAAACATAGTTCATATTATTTTAGACACAAATACATATAAATTAAAATGCTTTAAGTAGTTTTAAAACATTAGACAGAAAACATAATGTACATATATGTTTAAATAAATATAAGTTATAATGCGTTAAATCTTTTTAAAACGCGCTTATTTTATTGGCTGGTGTATATGTTAATTAAACAGAACGAATTTATTTATCAGTTCGAGAAGTCATGAAGAACCTCATGTTACATATATAGCATACTAAAGGCCGAAAAAATGTAATATTTGACTACTCAAAACAGTAGATTAATGGGTGTAAATTAATGAAGCACACATTAGGAAAGCGTTTCCAAAAAAAAATTAAATTTAATAATGAAAATACAATTATGTATGTTTGCTTAAAGGTGTGTTCAGTTTATACTTATATTTAAGAATTCAGGAGCTTAACACCGGCTTATAATAATTGAATTCCAATTATTATGTTTTCGAAGAGAAACTGAAAAGAAAGAAACATTTACTGGCATATTGCGATGGAACCATTTCGAAAACCGCCAACGTAATCATCATCAGGCAATTTTGTAATGTTATCAAAAGTTTCACCGGGATTCGAACCGTGAATCACATGGTGAAACTGCAGTTGCCTTTAACCACTAGGCTATCCTGCTAGTATTTGTTTTCATGCTTAATTCAGTTTTTCTCATTTCTACACTAACAACACAATTGAGGCATTTTTGTCTCTATATTAATTTGTGTGCCATGTAGATTTGTTTTTGTAAAGTTCTTCTTCGTTGCGAATGAGAAGCTTTGTAAACTCGGGCTCAGTTTCACATATTTATGTATGTTTGTTTAATGGTGTGTTCAGTTCATACTTATATTTAAGAATTCATGAGCTTAACACCGGCTTCTAATAATTGAATTTAAATTATTATGTTTTCTAAGAGAAACTGAAAAGAAAGAAACATATTTAAGTCAATAAAAAAAGTTTATTTTAGCATTGCTTACCAATTAATCGGTCTATCCGTCAGCCTACTTGTCCGAGGGCTCATCTTCAAACTTTTTATATTTCCTATATAAATGGTTATTTGGCGACCTTTTAGGTACTTTGTAAATATGTTTTAAGCTGGCTTGAGGTCCGTGGATGATATATCACGGAGGAGTTTATCACGTCAAGCAGCGAAGCCGTGATAACCATTTCCTCTGAAGACTATTACCGTGTATAATCGAAATATTGGGAATAAAATAAATAAAACTTGCGTTTTAATTTATCATCCACGGACCTCAAGCCAGCTTAAACATATTTGTTTTATATTTCATTTATATTAGGTCGGTTGATTGTTTGTACGCATTTTCAATACAAAGCTTGCAACCGATTTTTAAGTTACTTCTCATTAAGCTACAAACGTGAAACTTCATATACATATAGGTTAAGACACCGAGACAATGGAACAAAATGGGGTAAAAATCCGTTAGGTGGCGCACGGATCGAAATAATTAGATGAGAACTTTTATAACATAGGTCCTGATTTTTGACAGGGTTTATCAGTTTGGTCGTTAAAACCAACTTCTGGTAACACTACGGACCCATTCAGTCTATGCGAAGTCCTCATGGACCGGCCAGTTCAACCTAACCTAACCTAGACACCGAGACAATGCAAAAAGGAGGGAAAATCCCTTAGGATCGAAAGAATTAGATAAGAGTTTGCAAATTGGGAAATTTTGTATCGATTTTTGAGTAATTTCTCATTGAGCTACAAACGTGAAACTTCAAATATAAGTTAAGACACCGTGACGTGACAAAGAAACAAAAGGGGAGAAATTCCGTTAGGTGGCGCACGGATCGAAATAATTAGATACAAATTTGGCCATTTAGAGTTTTGAGATCGATTTTTAAGTAACTTCTTATTGAGCTACAAACGTTAATCTTTATATATATAGGTTAAGACACCGAGAAAATTCAACAAGAGGCGGAAAATCCGTTAGTTGGCGTACGGATCGAAATAATTAGGTGAGAACTCAAACTTGCTTTTAAGTAATTCTCGATCAGCTAAAGATTTGAAATTCCAAACATGATTCCGAACCCGATGACAGTACAAAACAAAATACAAAAAGTTTCGATAGGGGGCGCACATACTTGTAGAAATTCAAGCTTGGCATATATGGACAATTTTCAAGTAGCTTTAATGTAGCTTGACGTATTTTTCTGATACATATGTATGTATGTACTATATTGTATGCATACTGTATGCATTCTGAATTAATAAAATTAAGTTTTTCATCTTATAATAAATAAGGCAGTACTCTTTTCCACCTAGAACTAAAAAGTAAAAAATAAAAATATATTATATGAATTTTTGTAATAATGAAGAAAATTTGCATGCATATAAGATAGGTTTTCCCTTGATTTAAATAAAATTTTCATTGTTTTGTGAATAAATTCCAATGGCGAAAAACCATTCCCATTTTAGAAAAAAAACTTTTTTGAGTGTAGAACTGATATCTGTGTCACAGCTTCGAAGGCTTCTTGAGGGGATCCGCCATTGTTTTATTTTTGCACTTTTCATTTGGCATAATATATTCAGTCACTATAAGAATATGGAAGAATTGTCTTAACACCAAAAATACACAAGAACTGTGTTAAATTCGCCTACGCATTTCATAAGTAAACGTTAAAAATATATTTTGATTAATTTTATTCGTATAGATCATTGTAAACATTACCTTATGGTAAACAATGGTATGGATATCGGAGCAATCAAGAAATCCTGGAGTTTTACGACGAATATTGAATTTGTCCACTTGTTAAACGCAACTCCGTTATGAAAATAGTCGGGATGTTGTGTCACACATTTAACATAAATTTCTAGCTAATTATATATTTTTACGATTTTTATTTGGTGTAATTTCAAGTGTTTTCTTTTCACCATTCCTTGGTCGAGTTTTGCCACACTCACGTATTGCCTAATGCAACAAAATGTTCAACTACTTCAACGTGGGTTTTTTAAATGTAAACTGTAATAAACTCTGAAATTTTTTTTTATTAATTTGAAGTTTGCAGGACGTGTTTCCGAAAATTTGAAAATTTCTACGATTAAGTAATTTCGAGAGTAATTCATCACATGTTCATAAATTGCGAATAAAAAAATGTATTTTTATATTCAGCTTTTGAAGCAAATGCAAAAGAGTTTTAATTTCGGAAGAAGTGTTTTTTTGTAAAATTATTCTCCTAGGTGCTTGCAGAACCCCATAAACTTCAATAACAACACCGTTAACTAGTTTCTCGTACCTAATTACATGTAATCCGGTCCCGTTGAGTTCAAACCTCACACTTACTGAATCTAGTATCTGTTATGAAGTTTAAACGTTTAGAGAAAAAGTAAGCATCTATAAAAATAGCATTAACATAATTTCTTAGTTTAATTTAGGATTTACTGAGTTTGTAAATTTATGGACCATCCCTTACTAAAACCTAACCGCGCTATACATTTTATTTCATTGCAATCAAGCAAACCTAGAACAGTACGGACTTATTCAGTCTATGTGAGATTCTCATGGACCGGTCAGTTCAACCTAACCTAAGCAAAACTAGGTTCATAACGTTTGGTTGGTGAAAGACGTGGAGTTATCCTAGAAATGTGAAAATGTAACACCAATAGGCAGGTCCGTAGAGAGAAAATCCGGGCCCGGGACTAAACAATTTACGGGCCCCTATAAAAGGTCCACTACTACATTTGATTAATTTGAATTAAGTCATGAACCATTATTGATGGATTACATCAAAAAAAATTTTTGCCACATCAAATAAATGATTTTTGGCCTAAGAGCTGAAAATAAAATTAACACAGAATATTTACTATTTATACTTTTTTATTGTAATTCTCTTTTAACAGCCACATATTGTTTCAAATAATCTTTTCTAGTTATTTGGTAACATTTTAGTACATTTAATGATTGTTTAGGTCAGGACCTAAATATTAATTACTGCAAACATGGCCACTATAATACATAATTTATTTAGTGCAAATACATTCATACATATTTTCATATAATGCACACCAACATGCATACACATTCATGTATGTTCACATATATGTAACACTAACACGGGTAACTGAGTTTTCCACGGATATAATTTATACCAAGGTAAATTAATTGTACCCACTTAACAAATAATAAATGGTTTGCTAAAATGAGCATTTGTGGCCATAAATTAAAACAGGGTATATTTGTTTATCCCGACGCGTTTCGGCGTTACCTTACGTCTTCTTCTTTGGGGATCTTTTTAATGTTAAGTATATAAAATTAAATACGTTAAACTTTATTTTAAGATATCTAACAATAAACATAAAACTGGCACATCACTTAACACTTATTTAGCTACTTACATTAATATTCACATTAATAATTATTTTTTTCCAGGTACTAATATAATTTTGCACAACATTATTAACATAGGTACATTAAAATGACATTTGTTTATTTTTTACATTCTCTTGCATCTCTGTATAATAGCTGAGTAGCCGCTGCTTATGTTGTCAAAATCTTCTTTGAAGTTCATCGCGTTTTGTAGTAGTTGTTGAATGCGAATACTTTCCAGCGTCATTCTCGTTTTCTCTCTCCGTTCAATGTCTAAAATTTTAACATTTGAGAAATCCGCTACGTGTTTGCTCTTTGTAAGGTGTTGTGCTAGACCGGTCGACGTTTTTTTGTTTTCTGCATCTTTCTTATGTTCATCAATTCTTATACCTAGTTGCCGTTTTGTTGTACCGATGTAACATTTGTTACATTTTTCGTTTTCGTTGCCCTTGCAAGTTATTTTGTAAACAACATCTGTTTGTTCTTCTTTTGTAATTGGGTCTTTTGTTCTAGTGAAAATTTTTTTGAGCGTGTTATTTGGTTTATGCGCGTAATTAATGTTTTTGTTATTTATAGTTTTATATAATATTTCATTTTCTGTAAGGCCCGGGATGTAATTTACGCCGATATATTTCTTGTTCGTATTATCTTGTTGTGTGTTGTTATCTTTTTGGTGAACTCTGTTCACCGTATTTTGGATGAGTCTATCCGTAAGAGAACTTGGATAGCTATTTTTAAATAGAATTTTCTTTATCTGTTTGATGTTATCGGTCAAGAAATCCTCATTGCTAAGTAATATTACTTTTCTTATTAAATTTGTTGTTGTGTTGATTTTTTGTTTCCATGGATGGTTTGAGTGGTAATTTATGATTCGTCCCGAGGCAATGGATTTTGCGTACCAATTCATTAGTAAATTTTTATTTTTTCTATTCACTTCTACATCTAGGAAGGCTAATTTGTTGTCTTTTTCCGTTTCAATCGTGAATTTTATACTCGTTAGTTGAGAATTTAATGTGTTTAATATTTCTTCCGCGTCCATAGATTTGATTATTGCGAATACATCATCTACATACTTGTTGATGTATTTGATGTATATTTCCTTTTTCTTCAATTCAGCTATGCTGTCGTCAAGAATTTTGTCTAGTACTAATCCGCTATAGTTGGCGATAGTGGATTTCCCATTGGCATCCCGTAGGTTTGTTGATACAATTTTGAATTGTACATGAAATAATAGTTTTCTCGCAGGCAAAATTCTAGCATGGTTTGGAATTGTTTCTTTGAAATATTTGTATGTCTTTCCAACTGCGTTCATTGTTTCATTATAGTATGTATTGCTATGTGTGTGGGAAGGTTTGTAAAAAGTGAAATTACGTCAAATGATATAAGTCAATATTAATATTTTTCAATCTTTCTTTTAATTGGAACGCATTTTTTACATTGTAATCATGAGATATTAAGTTTTTCAGTATGGCACCGGTATGTTTAGCTAACCTATAGCATGGTACTTTCGTAGATGATGAGATCGGTCGCAGTGGCATGTTATCTTTATGGATTTTTGGTAGACCGTATAATCTGGGCGCGACAGCCGCAGTACATGATAGTTGAAATTTTTCTCTTACATTAATTTTATTTTCTTTGTGTAGCTCGTTAACGATGGTATTGTTTTTCCTCATTAGTTGTTGCGTTGGATCCTTCCTAATTATTTTGTAGACTTTCCTGTCGCTTAGTAAGTCTGTCATTTTTTCCTCGTAATCGGTTTTATTCATTAATACCGTTTTGTTACCTTTATCCGCTTGAGTCAGTACTATTTTGTCCTTGTGTTGACGTAAAAACTTCTTTGTGTCTTCGAAAATTCTCATAATTAGCTTATCTTTGGGGTTCTGGTTGCTTCGTCTTTGGTAGCTATTTAGTGATTTTTTCAGCTATACTGCTTCTTATTGCGTCCTTACTTTTTTCATCTTCGATCTCATGTAAACCTTGCTCCAGCTGCGCGATAATATGTATTGGAGAAAAATTATCTTTTGTGACCGGTAATGCAAACTTCGTGCCAAGCGAGAGTAATAAGCAGCTTTCTTGAGGTACGTCGATATTCGTTTTGTTAATGAACCAGTCCTCGTAGCATCGTATGCCAAATTTGTCGATGTTTTTTGTTATTTGTGTTTGGATCTTCTTTAGGTGTGTTCTTTCCGTGGCGTTGATGAAGTATTTTGTGAAATGTTTAACTTGCAAGGGCAACGAAAACGAAAAATGTAACAAATGTTACATCGGTACAACAAAACGGCAACTATGTATAAGAATTAATGAACATAAGAAAGATGTAGAAAACAAAAAAATGTCGACCGGTCTAGCACAACACCTTACAAAGAGCAAACACGTAGCGGATTTCTCAAATGTTAAAATTTTAGACATTGAACGGAGAGAGAAATCGAGAATGACGCTGGAAAGTATTCGCATTCAACAACAACTACAAAACGCGATGAACTTCAAAGAAGATTTTGACAACATAAGCAGCGCCTACTCAGCTATTATACAGAGATGCAAGAGAATGTAAAAAATAAACAAATGTCATTTTAATGTACCTATGTTAATAATGTTTATATTAGTACCTGGAAAAAAATAACTATTAATGTGAATATTAATGTAAGTAGCTAAATAAGTGTTAAGTGATGTGCCAGTTTTATGTTTATTGTTAGATATCTTAAAATAAAGTTTAATGTATTTAATTTTATATACTTAACATTAAACAGATCCCCAAAGAAGAAGAAGTAAGGTAACGTCGAAACGCGTCGGGATAAACAAATATACCCTGTTTTAATTTATGGCCACAAATCCTCATTTTAGCAAACCAAATATTTATAAATTGGCCCAAACAACATAATAAATAATAAATGAATTATTATGTAATACTAATATTGAAATTATTTGTGTTTTCTTTTCCTTTCAATTATATTGGACCTACGTGCACCGAGCGTTCTGCGAAGCCAACAATTGGTCCTTCAGCCTTAACATTTTGTCCATGTCACCAATTTACAAGCGACCTAACAATATACATTCCACTCACTATTATTTTGGCACATTATACAATTTCGTAAATTCAACAGTAAGACCTTCGAGATTGAACAGCATTTCAAATAAAAACGAAATCATATTTGCAAACCAACGACGTGATTATAATTTACAGCGCACAATTTTTTTTAAGTGAACATTTTTTTTAAGTGAGTTAAGTGTTAAAAAGTCCTTTTGTCTATCAGCATTATCCCCCACTCGCGGTAAGGTTCTGATGACACAGCTTAAGGTAACATAGTGCAGAATTTTTAGTAGAAATGATTTTAACTTAAACTGGACTATTTTCGGTTTCACATAACCATGCATTCTTTTTAGTTTCGTTGTTTGTTAATTTTCAACAACAACAACAGCACTTCACTTTGGTTTACCCAACAAAAAATTCACTAGTAATTTTAACTGCTTATTTGTTGCTTATTATTTTTTACACTTTGCCTTATTTTGTGCGGCTTAAAATATATTGGATTAACACGACGATACGACCGATCAATATGCAACTGAGGGGTTTCAACTTACGTGCTGTAGCACTTAGCTAGGTATACGAATCGGTGGGTTTCTACCACCGATGGAAACGCAACTGCGGGTTTCTACCTTACTAGCGGTAGCACTTAGCTAGGTATACGAGTCGGTGGGTTTCTACCATCGATCATAACGCAACTGAGGATTTCTACCTTACTTGCGGTACTTAATTACATAACACTAGCTGAGCAGAGAGGGCAACAAAAGGTTTATACCTCAAAAGTATACATTAAATCTTCCGGATTTCTATCTGTATACATATCCTAAGTCAAAATGGATGCATACATATTTTTTGCTGAGCAATTGTAGAATTCGAATCAGATATCGGTAACGTGACTGATCTCGATAAACACACTCTCTCCTTTCAATAAGAAGAGTTAAAAACTATGTGGGTAAAACCCAAAAACGCTCATGACACGTTAATCTCCGAGGGTTTGTCCAAAGACGAAATTAAAGCCATAAAAAAGAAGCATAAGCTTTCTATGGCTAGATATTTTAAATGTATGTCTGCTATGTCGGCTCAGACAGAGACCCTTAATAAAGCAGAAACAGAGAAAATTTACCAGCCTGCCCAAAAACAAAAAGGGTTTGAAATAGCGTGGAAGATCCTCACTGAAAGGTATAAAAACAAGCGTAGTTTAGTTAAGGCGGATTGCGGTAAATCTTTTAAAGATTTACAATTAAATAATTGCATGAATGCATTAAAAGGGCATAAGATAGATTTATGGGATGCACTTTTTGTATACCTGTGCGCAGAAAAATTGCCCAAAACCAGCCTTTCACTTTGGGAACTGTCTTTAGGGGACAAAACGGATATAGCAAAATGGGAGGACATGAATAAATTCTTATCCGACAGACTTCTTGCGTTAGAAAACGTGTCTGGTCACAGAGGTAATAAAACTTCGAAAAGTTTTAAGCCCCAAAATACAAACCTCATAAATATGAACCTCATAATAAAAAGGTTGGCAGCTTCCAAACAAACATAAAGGATTTTAATTAAAAAATGTGTCACACGAATGACCGCAAACTACGAACCTGCGCTAAACTCCTCAAACTTACACCTGCTCGTAGAATTGAATTTATTAAAAACAATAATATCTGCCTGAATTGTTTGTCTTCTGGACATACATTGTCGAAATGTACTAGTTCTTATAACTGTAGTACATGCCATTCTCGACACAACACGCTCCTACATATACAAAAAATTCAGCAAAAGCAGCAGTTCATGTAAGTAAGGACGATGATACCCCTTCAACATCGCGAAAAGCAAGAGAGAGGCAAAATTCAAACTCCAATGACAAGCAAACCTCCAATGTGCAATCGTGCCATGCGCATAATGCCGCTAGTGTATTGTTAGGCACCGGTCGTGTCAACATACAATATAACAATACCAATTTTTCAGCCAGAGCCTTAATTGATTCTGGTTCTGAATGTCCATTTATTACCGAACGTCTCAAACGTCGAATTAACCTGCCATCCAAGAAGATTTGCGCTCAAGTTTCCGGTATAACTAACTCATACTCTGCACAGGTCAAAGAGTCTTGTTCAATAGAGTTGCTGTCACTAATTGACCCATTATTTTCTTTGAACACAAAAGTTCTTGTCCTGCCAAAGCTTACAGGGGATCTTCCAACATGCCAAATCAGTGCGATGACCAGACAATCGTTCCCTGATCTCGAGTTGGCAGATAAAAAATTCTTTGTCAACGAACCAGTGGATCTAGTTCTTGTAGGGGATATTTACCCTCAAATCATCTTGAACGGATTGCAGAAGAATGTACTTGGTACGCTCTTAGCACAAGAAAATATTTTCGGCTGGATAATTACAGGCCGTACAGATGTTCAAGAGCAACCCAAAGAAATCGTCTCAACGTATCACTGGACCGCCTTTTGAGAACTCGCAGAAATCCCTAAAAACAAACGCTTTAATGCGGACGAACAATACAGCGAGGAATTATACAGAAGTACCACCACTAGGGATAATACCGTGAAATACACAGTCTCATTACCTTTTAAACGAGAATTTCCTTTCAATATATCCCTATGGCCTTCTCTTAAAATAGCATGCTCTCAGTTCCTCCGGAACGAGACACGCCTCGCGAAAAATACTAATTTACAAACGGAATACAATCGAGTTGTGACCGAATACGAGGAATTAGGACATATGTCAAGGATCAACAGCTGTGTGCCACCAGACTCCTCTGACCTTACAAATATGTCTTCAACAGCGATATCGAGAAAATGTACCGACAAATTATGGTAGGTACAACCTAACCAAACCAAATACCAGCGCATAGTATTCCGTACTAGCTCTGAAAGCCCTGTCAGCCTTTACGAATTAAGACTGTGACATTCGGGGTTACTGCGCTCCTTATCTAGCAATAAGGACTCTTTTACAATTTGCAAAGGACGTCGAAGACACCTTTCCAATTGTATCCACAATACTAAGAGAATACATGTATGTGGATGATATTCTTGCTGGTGGACACTGCATCCAATCAGCAATTACTGCCAGAGATCAAATATCTCAAGCATTGCAATCAGCCGGCTTTCCACTATGAAAATGGACAGCCAATTCCGACCAAATACTAAAGGATATCCCTAAACAACATCTCCTTAACAAAGATTTCCTGAAATTCGAAGACGAAAGTTCAGTGAAGACACTAGGAATCAGGTGGAATGCACATAAGGATGAATTTTACTTCTCCACAAAGCCCATGGAGCATTTTATCAGCAATTGCAAAACTTTTCAAGACGTTAGGATGGATTGCTTGTATCACGTACTACCGAACGTTGGAACATTTTTATGGAAAATTATCCCGAAATTGATAACTTTCGGATACCGCGTTGGACACACTTTTCTCCACCCAACAATGTGGAAATACACGGTTTCTGCGACGCATCGGAGAAAGCGTATGCTGCGGCAATATACCTCCGCGTCGAATAAAACGACCAAGTTCAAATCAATTTGCTATTGGCGAAAACTAAAGTAGCTCCTGCAAAAACTATCTCCCTTCCCCGATTGGAATTATTGGGAGCGGTGCTACTCGCCGAAATGATGGAAACATTAGCAGCTAATCTCAATTTAGGGAACCCAAAAACCTATTTATGGACCGATTCCACTATTGTACTAGCTTGGATAAGAAAGCCCCCTTGTTCATGGTCAACTTTCGTAGCACACCGTATCACGAAAATCGTGGAAAAGGCCGGAAAGTATAATTCGGGATCAAATCCAGCCGATATGGCTAGCAGAGGACTCCCAGCACATGAACTGGTGAACAGTTCCTTGTGGTGGCAAGGACCTTCTTGGTTACAAGAAGACATCTCAAAATGGCCTACACAAGATATAACTTACAACACAACCATCGAGGAGAAACGAGTGCAAGCACATGCAGTAAGACCAAAAGGGATTTTGATATTCTGGATAGATTTTCAAACCTACCCAGAGCCTTAAGGGTGATATCTTATGTCTTGAGATTTCTCGAAAGAACTCATCCAAAGACAAAAGATTATTTTAATAAAACGGCGTTTTTGGTTTCATCATATGAAATCGAAATCGATACGCAACGCTTAGTTAAGATGTCGCAACAACAATTTTATCCCACAGAATACAAAAATCTGAAGTCAGGCAAGTTAGTAGATTGTAAAAGCTAAGTGCTTCCTCTTTACCCTTTCTTATACAAGTATGGCATTGTAAGGACTGGTGGTCGCATCCGCACGGCTCTAGACCTACCATACAAGGAACGCCATTCAATAATCCTACCTTACACATTCAAATTTTCTCGCGTTTTAGTTCATTTATCCACGAAATCTCTGTACATGGAGAAAATCAACTAATGTTTAGGCTTATTAGGACCCAATACTGGATTCCTAGGGTTAAAAATATGTTAAAATCCATCATTCATAATTGTAAGGTCTGCACATTCTATAAAAAAAGTGTACAAACCCAACTTATGGGTAAACTTCCCAAGGAACGTACCGCATTTTCCCGACCATTTACTAATTCAGGGGTAGATTTTGCAGGACTATTCAACATAAAAAGTTATAGAGGTAGAGGGTGTCGAATTTCGAAAGGTCATGTCTGTCTGTTTGTCTGCTTTACTACGTAAGCCATACATTTGGAAGCCACAACCGACCTTAGCACCCAATCCTTTCTCGCGGCATTTTCCAGATTTATCTCGAGGAGAGGATGTCCGAAAAATATCTATTCCGACAATGGGACTAACTTTGTCGGAGCCTCGCGATCACTTAGATCTGAGTATAGGATATTTATAGCTGATTCGCATGAAAAAGCATTGTCTAAATACGCTCATCCACTTCTGCAGTGGCATTTCATCCCTACTGCCTCTCCTCATATGGGAGGTCTGTGGGAAGCAGGAGTAAAAAGTTTCAAAAGCCACTTTCGAAAAGTGGCAGGTAGGGATAAATATACCTTTGATGAATTCACAACCCTACTTTGTCGAATAGAGGCTTGCCTCAACTCGGGACCATTAAGTCCGGCGTCGAACGAATCGACCGACTTAGAACCCTTAACCCCTGGTCATTTCCTGGTAGGCGGACATCTTCTCGCTCCTCCAGAAATATATTCCAATAAGAATCCTGCCTCCATAGTCAATTGGTGGCATAAATTAAAAGATTTGCATCACACCTTTTGCAAAAGATGGAAATAGAATATCTCTTAGAAATGCAAAAGCGGGTTAAATGGAAACACCCGAAAGCAAACATCAAAATAGGGGATTTCGTCGTCGTGAAAGACGACCATGTAGCTCCAAACGAATGGAGACTTGGAAGAGTGGTCAAACTCCACCCGGGACCAGACGACCTTGTACGAGTTGTCGACATCACGACTGAAAAGAGTCAAATTACAAGGCCCTTCGCCAAACTGGTTCTACTTCCACCAGCCAATGAAACAAGTGAAGAGGTATCCACCGATGACCAAACCGATCCTTAAATTAGTAAATTCCACTTCTTTAAAATATGTAATGCCAATTCGAATTATCGGCATAAAATAAAAATTTTATCGAAAATTAAAAACCTCAAAAGAAATTAATCGAAAATTAGAATTTAGAAAATGAAAATAAATTCCAATCGAAACCCTTGCAGATAGCCAAGCTTATCCGCCACAGAAATGAGTAAAAAAAATAATAATTAAAAACGATAACTACAAGCGAAACTACACAACAAACAGTTTACCACGTTTACGTCCATAAGCTGCAGGAAAATTAATTAAATTCGCCATTTCCATTTCAAAAATCGACCATCTTCATTTTCTTCATCAAAATGTACCTAAATACAAAACGCTTTAATAAAGTTTCAGTTACAAGGTGCAACTACAACAACTTGACAAAATTTCACGTCAAGTTGGTGTAGTTGGACAACTACAATACATAAGCCCTTTGTTCTTATTAAATTCCATTATTTTTCATTAAAAAGCAAATTCGCGATTAGGTATAAACCTCACATGCAATCGGGTATAAGCCCACCACTCGTTCAGAGTATTAATAATGCGTAGCATTAAAATTGCAAACAGATTTACGTATTTCTTTTAAACCGGAATCGAAAATAATATTTTTAGAGTTTAATTACTGTTTCTTATTTCTCGTAATAACTTACAACATTTTTTGTAGGGTATTTTGAGACACAGCAAATGAACCAAAAACAATACAACAAATAACGTGCTTATTTTTCACTCAAAATAACACAATTGGGCGCAAAGCATTTAATTCCGGATTTCCTAATCAATTAAAATGTACAAACCTGATGGACGCACTCCATTAATTAGTCCTTAAGGTTTTTTCTTGCCTACTCTTTGTTGTCGCTGCCTGTGCAGCGACAGGTAATACTGCAACATAAATCCCTTCTTGGGTGTTACCTTCAGCATAGTGTATAATATACACTGTATATGTATATGTACATAGATATGTACACACAGGGACATCATTTAATTGGCATAATCTGAAAAGAAAAGTAAATACAAGTTAGTCAAATCATACAATTAATGTAAAGAACAAAATTCCTTCATGTTTACTTACCGGCATGTTTATTATGTAATTTTCGCTTTTATCATTTACATGACATTTCATATACGCGTTATGGTATTGCCATAGCGAACATTTCTTTTCACACCAATATGGGTGTTTTAGTGGAACATGAACCGTTCCAATTTTTTATTTCAATGTTTGTAATTACTGGTTTCACGAATACTTTATTGAAAAATATTTGAAAATAAGTACGAATTGCAAGAAAATTGTTCAAAACTCGAAAGGTTTGAATTTTTTCGCAACAAACATTTTTTCAACTACAACTACCGCAATCCACAAATTTAATTGAAAAATGCGAAACCTTCTTGGGTGGCAGGAAATTTTGTAACAAATTAAATCACAAAAATAAAAACCAAATTATATCTTTTCGATGAAATTCGAACATACAAATTTTTATTTATTGTATTCAGTAGAAATTATGAATTGATCACTCGCAAGTGTAATTTATTCATTTTCTACGTATGATTCCAATGCAGAAATACGAAATTTAATATAAAGAAGAGATAGGATGTACTCAGGGAGTATTTAGAAAGTGATCAATAACCCGTAGATAAACAGTTGTGCGCTCACGTGGTCATCCTTTTTCGCTATTGCAAATGGCAAATGCGTCACTGCACGAACTTTGGACAACCCATAAGCAGGTCTCTACACATGGCCAATCTGCTACAAGCGCCTGTCAGAGGGTCAATACGAATATAAAAATTTCATATACATATGCCATTCAGTGTTCGCCATCTAACCAAAATTCATTTTTTTTAAATAAAAGCAAAAATTAAAATTCAAATATATTATAACAAAATAAATCCAATCTGGCATGAAGACTCGTCCTCTTCGTCTGGATATAACATTTAACCTTATAAAGTTAAAATCTTGAACAGAGACTTTGTCCAGATGGAAAATTAATATACATTCGTCGAAATCTGGAACGGAGACGTCCAGACTACGAATGATCTCGGAACACAAAAGAGATAAATACAAATAAATACAGTCCAAATATGTATACTGTATAATGTGCGTTGAATTATAACCCGTTCTTGTTTTCAGCTTTAATATGTTGCTCCTTTTTCCTACAGCGGTTACTATATGCAAACAAGTCCGGACGTGATCAGCCAACAAATTTTCATTCAATAATACAAATATATTGTATCTAGTTTTAAGTAATACGTGCACGTGACCGCTTCAGCATGACCTTCCTTCATTTTAAGATGTAGCTTACCGCAAGGGGGTCGGCATGTTTAGGTCAGGACCTAAATATTTTTATACTGCAAACACGGCCACTCTAATACATAATTTATTTAGTGCAAATACATTCATACATACTTTCATGTAATGCACACCAACATGCATACACATTCATGTATGCTCACATACATATATGCAACACCAACACGGGTAACTGAGTTTTCCATCGGATAACAAATATCCCTTGGAAAACTCCCGCACGATCTCCGGTTCGACAACACGGAGATCATTTTCCATTTTGCTGTTCAATTTCAACCACGAAGGAAGAAGGTCAACTGCTGCGGTCCCGCCAAATCATAATTTATATCAAGGTAAATTAATTGTACCCACTTAACAAATAATAAATCAATTATTATACAATACTAATATTGAAATTATTTGTGTTTTCTTTTCCTTTCAATTATATTGGACCTCCGCGCACCGAGCGTTCTGCGAGGCCAACAATGATGATCATATTTGAATTATTCAATATAGAAGGTTCGGATATCAATGCGTGGCTTTTCTTGCTTTTTTCGCTGCAACATTTTTTTTTTAATAATATCAAAATTAACTGTCTTGCCAAAACGGATTCAACACAAAGCGTGACAAGTCTTGAGATGAACACGATCTATGAAAGTTTGTGGCTCTTGCAAGGAGAACGTTCTGCACTAGTTACAGTGGCAGGTATAGTGCAAGATATACGTAAAGCAACGCAAATGTTGGGGAAAATTGTATACAGATTTTGAACATAGAATGGCATTTAGCAATTCCAATTATAACAGACTTTTATCAAAATTGGCTTCGTAAATATGTTTCAAGTGAATTATTTCTCATTCTAAGCTTTGCGACTTGTATTTTTTGGCAAATTTTGATGCGCTCGCCCGAACCGTAGTTTCATCCATGTTTTCAAATTGCCACAAAAAAGAAAACGTCTAGTTCAAATTTCTCATAGCTGCAAATCGTTCAGCAATGCTAGTGATTACCGAATCAACGATCAAAAAGAATGTATTGTTTTTAAAATCAGACTCTGGATCATCCGTAATCATCTCATTTCCATTATCTTCAAAACGTCTTTTGGGTTTTCTCTTTCGAATGTCCGGGAACCTTGGCGAGATGTTTAATTGAACAGAAACTGTTTTGCATTCGTTTAAAATTGTTTCCCATTGGAGCTTACGATTTCTCGAACTTGTTCGAAAAGAGATTTTTCGCTAGTGTCGCCTTCTCGCGAGATTCTCGAATCTCCAACTACTCGTAAGGATCGCGAGTGTCGTTATTTTCTGCCCGACGACAATCAATCACGAAAGCCGTTGTAGCCAGATTAAACCTAATTCTATTTTTGGGAAGCGACAGTGAGTGGCGTCTTGTTATTTTGTCAATAAAAAGTAAAATAGAAGTAAATAACATATAATAAAAGCTAAGATCATTATTTTGGGCGTTTTTTAAACATGATTAATATTTTTTTTTTTCGCTACTGTTTACTGTAATTTATATTGGTGGCTGCCGCTTTCAAAGTAATTAAGAAGCCAATGCTTGGCTACGATTGTCGTCAAGCTTTGCTTTATTTTGATTGTGATCTGTAGACGCCGTGTTGAATGTAATCAGCCCTATTGGCTGTTTTATATAGGAGCTTACGATTTCTTCTGGAGCACAAGCGAAAATGTCTACAAAACCACAAGTAAAAAACACCGAAATATATAGAATACTGCCAATGCAGCGACTGAATTAAAAGTTGAGAAGCTCGCGAGTATTTCGAGATTCGAGAATCTCGTGAAAAGCCGTGTTCTCGATGTCCTGTTAAAAAAATTAAATATTGTAAACAAAATTATATATATGAGTTAAATATCATTGGAAAGCAAAATAAGTAATAATAAAAAAAAATAATTACAAGTAAACAAAACCAAGTGTATAAATACTGTCCATACAGCGAATAAGTTTGTGTCGAGAAGCTCGCGAGATTTACGGGTCTCGAAGACCCGTGTGTTCGAGAAGAAATCGTAACTTCTAGTTACAATCCACGAAAGCCAAAAACCTTAAATTTTAAAATTTGTTGCTTTCGAATTGAATGGAGGCGCAAAATGAACGTAGTCTGTTCAACGTGACTAGCATCAGGTGTAGCATCAACGATAATAGCATAATACTTGGCTTTCTTGCGTTGATCTAATATAGTTTCCCCTCACGTGTTTTGCACAAATTTATAAACAGCGTTTTGAGCCAGCTGCCAATGAAATATTTATTCTCAGATTTTAAGGAAAAGGAATTTTCAAACTGTTTTTCACACTTCACTATAATATTAAATGCATATATTCGTTGCTTTTGAAATTCGCCTTAAAAATTCCACGTGGAACAACTAAAACCTCTCCTAAATTAAAAAAAATGTCTTAGTACCTCTAAATCGCGGGCCCCCTCAGAAACCCCGGGCCCGGGGAATCCCCCATGCCCCCTCCCAATCGTAGGTACCCATTATTTTTGTTTGTGTAGTTTGAATTAAAGCCAAGTGTCTCATATTCGTTATGTTTATTAAAATTGTATATAAGAAACCATGCAAATATCCTAAAATGTTTACATTTTAAAACGAATTCAACACTCTAGTAAATGGCCGAACTCTATGTATATCAAGAAAGTAAAACTAAAATTTGGTCCTTTTTTTAGATTTTGTCTTTTTTTCGATGAATTCTGCTCCCAAATTAAAACATGGTGTGGCAACCGTGGTTTGCAGGACGTGTTTCCCGATATTTTAGAATTTCTACGTTTAAGTAATTTTCGAGAGTAATTCCTCAAATGTTGATAAATTAGAGGGAATAATATAATATATAGAACCCAAATAAATAAATATAGTTTAAAACAAGTAAGGAAGGCTAAGTTCGGGTGTAACCGAACATTATATACTCAGCTGAGAGCTTTGGAGACAAAATAAGTGAAAATCACCATGTAGGAAAATGAACCTAGGGTAACCCTGGAATGTGTTTGTTATGACATGGGTTTCAAATGGAAGGTATTAAAGAGTATTTTAAAAGGGGACCATAGTTCTTTAGTTCGAGATATCGCCATAAAGGTAGACCAGGGGTGACCTTAGAATGCGTTTGTACGATATGGGTATAAAATGAAAGGTGTTAATGAGTATTTTAAAAGGGAGTGGGCCTTAGTTCTACATCTTGACGCCTTTTCGAGATATCGCCATAAAGGTGGACCGGGTGTGACTCTAGAATGTGTTTGTACGATATGGGTATCGAATGAAAGGTGTTAATAAGTATTTTAAAAGGGAGTGGGCCTTAGTTCTATGGGTGGACGCATTTTCGAAATATCGATATAAGGGTGGACCAGGGGTGACTCTAGAATTTGTTTGTACGATATGGGTATCAAATGAAAGGTATTAATGAGTATTTTAAAAGGGAGTGGGCCTTAGTTCTATAGGTGGACGCCTTTTCGAGATATCGTCATAAAGGTGGACCAGGGGTGACTCTATAATGTGTTTGTACGATATGTGTATCGAATTAAAGTTATTAATGGGGTTTTAAAAGGGAGTGCCCTTAGTTGTATATGTGAATGCGTTTTCGAGATATCGACCAAAATTTGGACCAGGGTGACCCAGAACATCATCTGTCGGGTACCGCTAATTTATACGAACATACTGTAAGAAACACATTAAACCATTAGGGAATAACTATTCGGCCCAGGATGCCGCCCTAGAAATTATAAGCAGTCCAAGTGGGTATTATTGCGTAACTTATAGGTCAAAATAGTATAATCCTACATAATAAATTTTACAAAGACTCTGGATAATTTTTTTTAATGTAGACCCAAATTTGCAGACGTTTGTGCTCGTAACATTGATTTGAGAATTCTTCGTTATAATATTTAAGAATGAAAGTCGAACGATTTTAAGTTGAAAGATGTTAATGTTAGGCTCAGTCCAAACTGTTGTTTTCCTGCCTTTTGATACAAGAATTCATTATAAATAACTGCGTAGCGTCAGTTTTCAGCCTAGTTTGACTGTACACTACGTTAGGGTAGTAGCACACGCGGTCACTTGGTAATTATATATGCCTACGTATACACATATGTAACAGGAGCCGTAACGTGTAGGTTATATTCAAACTTGATTGGTAGGCTATAATCAATGTGATTCACTCCACTGGGCTAGTTGAGGATATGTCTACCAACTTTAAGGAGTGTCAAACCAAGAGACTTGGGTATTGAATGATGAAGTATGAAAATCAAAATTAACATTTGAGATTCGCAAATAACAAACAGGAGTTGAGTATAAGGCCAAGTGATTTTTCAAACCCTTCTCATAGGTACAAAAATCTTCAACGTAAGTATAACGTGAGAATCATTCAAAGGAGTGCTTAACCCCCTGAATCCTACTATAGGATTTTGCAGCAATGATTTCGCTTATTATTTAGCCAATCGGAATATAGAATTTTTGAAAAAATTTTAACAACTTAAGGACAATTTGAAAATATGTTCGACTTGGGTCATTTTATTTGCATTCATTGTTTCTTATTAATTTTAAAATTATGCAAAGTGAGCATTAAATTTTTTATATAACATCTTTTAGTGATTTGTGTTAATAACTTGGTGAATGGGGTTATGCAAAATCCATGTGAAACTGGCATTGAAAGCGATTGGATTTTTAAATAACTTCTCCATGGGTGAAAAGAGTTAAATTTCGCAATTGAATTCTTATAACTGGCAGTGATGCGCATCCGTTGATACCCCTTTCGACCATATCGGACCAATTTTCGATATGAACAATAAATGGCCTAGACAGTCTTAAATGAGTAGAAAATATGGTAACGCGCCAAACGCCGCCGCCGCCGCGCCGATATTTTTGACATTCGGCGGCGGAGTGCGAAAAACGACGAAAATCGCGGCGGCGGCGGCATATATCTCTAATATACACTGTGTGAAAGCAAACGGAGTTGGTTGACCACCGAATAATATAAAAAAATGTGACAGCTCATTACTTAATACCACTAAAACGATGAAATTTGATACGAGGGTTGAGTTTGTGACAAAAAAAGAAATTTGGTAAAATTTTTGATTTTTGCAAGTCTCTGCTATTATATACTCATAAACATATTGGCCTGGCGGCCCCGCCCACTTTTGAAAAAATCAATATCGAAATTTAAAAAAATGTAAAAGATCGTATAATTCAATACCAAAGACCTATAAAGTGATGAAATTTGATACGTAGGCTAACTTCAGAATAAGAAATTTTTTAAATTTGGGAATATGGGAGTGGGATCGCTCACATTTATAAGACGAAAATTAACCAGTTTTGCAAGTGTTGAAATTTAGCTAGAGGTTGTCCTAGCTTCTATACATACGCTTTATGGAAATAAACAACTTTTAAAAAACTGTTTTTCAAAATATAATTGTAAGAAAAATTTAATAACTTTGCTGAACGTAACTAAATTCTATTGATTTTTTACGACAGTATTGATATGGTGTAGCAAGGTACGATTATAAAAAATAATCTATCTATATACTATTCATGCCATCTAATCGAACAATTAACTAAAGCTAAAGAAATTTGCTATAACGATTACCTTTAAACCAGAAGCAGAAGAGAGATATAAAATTTTGGAAACTGGGCGTAACACCCCCCACATTAAGGAAAGGAAAATTTAAAAGCTTTACAAGCCGTAAATCAGAAGCCATGAGTTTCACTTTGCAATTTCAGATAACTATTTGTCTTTGTATTATATATTTATGTAGATCTGAGAAAAATTCGGTTGCCCAAAAAATTGGCAATGTATTTATGGCACGCTAGCTCGTTACCAATGTAGATTATTACCAATGCAAAGTACGAAAACTGAAAAAAAGATTGTATATTGTCCTGCGACTAAATTTAATGAAATTCGGTAAGAACATTGTTTCTATGACCGTAACGGTTTTATAGGTACTTACGGAAGATGATATTTACAAAAGTAAATTTAATGTTCTTAAAATTTTCCTTTAAATGTATCCTAAGTATATATTTATATGAGAACACACGCTGGATATATAATGTTCGGTTTCGTCCGAACTTAGATTTTTGAAATTAATTGTTTACGTTTAGCTAGACGATCCTCTGGATTGTTATTGGGTGAATATCCAAACTCGTCCTGAATTTCTGCTGCGGTTTATCAGGAGTATATTCGTGAATTTTTATTCACACCGTTTCACTATCTGGCTGCGTTGGCGGTCATTTAAAGCCTTAGGCCTGCCTGTACATTGGACTCTTTGCAAGGATGAAGCTCCTTTAAAGCGTTGAACAATGCTTCGTATGATGTAGCGGATTTTGTCCATCATTACCAATGCATATGATTTGCTCTGATTATGTAAATATAATATTATTTTCCGCTGAAGCTCGACGGTTTAATTTTTTTTGCTTCTCATTTTGCCAAAATTTAAGCAAAATTCACTATCAGCACAGTTCTAAATATTCCCTCGGAATTTTGTTCTCGCGGATTTTTTCATTCCCGCGGAAAAATTCCTCCAACTCTTTTCTCCTGGGGAGAACAATAATTGGGGAATGGGAGTTTCGAATTATCGAAGTGAGCTGATTTGCCTATTGAAATTTTGTTGCGCATTTGTATTTTTGTTTAACAAATTGAAAAGTTTAGTTATTGGTGCAAATGTCTTGAAAATTGAGAAATAAAATATAAACAAAGCAGAGAATTTCATTTCATATGGTATTGACTGAAATGAGTGACGAATTGGTGCCATAGCAACACCAACAGAGGAGCATAAGAAGAAAACTTCGCGATAACACAAATCCGCTGGAGTTGCCTGTATCCATTCAGCAAAAAAATATTCTGGCGGCCAATTTGAGTTGAATTCCGCTTTCGTATATGCCAAAATCGATTGAAGCCTTCTTAAAAAATTCTTGGGCAATTTCCATATGACTGCATCAAATTCGCTAAGAACTCTTCCGTTGCTTATTTTTATAATACTTTTGGACTGTAACAAAAAGTTTTATGGTAGAATGTTAATGTAATTTAGCACATATTTGTACAAATTAGTGTTTTTTCGTAAAAGAAACAGTAAAGTTAAACTATTTTTATGCATTCCCTTCAATTCAACATCTGAAAAAACTCCTAAAAAACGGCAGAGAAATCTCCCTTTCAATCCCATTCATAATACCTACTTTTCTCCATTAACCGGGTTTCCCTTTTTCGAACATTGTTCAGAATAAGATGAAAGGGAGAATTGAAAAAAACTCACAAAGCTTTTTAATTTAGAATACGAGGAATGGGAGAAGGGAAAAAACTTGCAAGGAATTTTTGTTTAGAATTGGGCTGTATAACTTACATGGGCGGATTCAGAGAGGCATTTTGGGGGTTAACTTCTGGAAAAAATACGATTTTTTCGGTAGACACTATCGACTTATTCGGCGGAAGTGCCTAGCGAATTCTTTAATATCCTACAAAAGTCAACCGGAAAAATCGATAGTCTAAACCGAAAAAAAAGTTTATGTTAACGTTGCCCATCCATTCATTGGTCTTTTCGTAAGCCTACTTGTCGGTGAGGTCACCATCACAATTTTTCTTGCAATAACTTTACTTTAAAGAAATGTATTGGGATGAAATTTAACACACTACGTTTTCTGACCGCGACTAATACACACATACAAATTGGAGATCTGTAGTCTCTACCACTTCTTTCCATGTATTTGGCGATAAAAAATGTACATATATTGTTCATAAAAATACATTTACACAGCAATTTCAGATAATAATAAAAGGAGTGGAGACGATCTACTATCTACTAAACACTATTTCCAGAAATGTTTTTATACCCAGCTAAAAATTTAAATATTTAAAGATCCATAAAAATTTAAAATCTTACCGAAAATTCAACGAAACACGGAAGGTTCTCATTTGTTTTACTTTGTCATAGAAACACCTGTTGATATTCAATTTTTAAATTTCAAGAATATGTTTGTCTTAAATTTTTTGTATATGGTATGAGATTCATTCTTCAAATAAACTTTATATTGAACATTTTATTTGGCGATGAGAATTTTTTTTTATATAATGGAAGCCTCATTGCGGAAATCCTACAAAGGCAACAAGAATTCACGCAAACTATATTTGCTCAACAGCAACATTTCTTTACACAACTATTGAATCAGGGGACAGGGAGTCCTAGTGTGAGCATCACACCGACTTCTACATCAGTTCCCAAATTTCATCCTTTCGAAGATGACAAGCACAAATTCGATGCATATAAGAGGCAGTTGGAGGAACATTTTAAAGCATACTCAATTGATGACATAGAAAAAAAATAATTTTTCCTAGCATGGGATGGTGACACGACGTTTCGTTTAATTCAGAAACTCGTTGGAAAGCATAACATTCAACTATTATCCTTAGATGAGCTGGTTAATAAGTTGCAGGATCATTTCAAGTCAAAAACGCATGTTATTAAATCTAGGTATGAATTTTATAAGAGAAATAAAAGGCATATGGTATCTTATACTCAGTGGGTAGCTGAATTAAAAGGCATGGCTAGAGAATGTAATTTCATATGTAAAAATGAAAATTTTAATGAGGAATTTGTTGACGAACTAATTCGTGATATTATTGTTTTATATGCTCCTGATGAGTCGGTCCGGACAGCAGCGTTACATAAGGATGAGCCAACATTAAAGGAAGTTTTGCAGATAGCAGAAACATATGAAGCAACTCAGAGCACAATTAAAGATATCAAAAATAAATGTGATGAAGTGGAAGTGGAAGTGTATGCAGTAAAGCAGCAAACACAAAAAAATCTGTATTTGAAGAAGTTTCAATCACAGCTTCCAGTTAATCATAAGAAGACTGAGTTACCGTATTGTCCGCGATGTTTTAAAATACACAAAAAAATCAACTGTAAGTACAGAAAAGTGAGATTTCATTTATGCAAACGGATTGGCCATATTTCTACGGTTTGCAATTCTGGTTCTAAAGCAAACTAATTGAGGAAAATAGCGGTGAGTTTGTTAATTGTAATACAATTGACAATATCATAACTAGATCAGCAAATAAAATGCTGATAAATTTACATATAAACGAGTTTCCAGTAGATTGTCAGTTCGATACAGCAGCGAACGAGCAGCGTTCTATAATTGGGTTAGAAACGTATGCTTATTTAAAAAAGCCGAAACTTTATCCAACACTTTTTAAACTATAGCCATATAGTTTCGGCTTATGCCTATGGACCTGCGTGGGTATCGGTCTTCTACCGGGCGCCTCCTCAAGTGGTGGATAGAGGAACGTTTCCCACAAGACGGGAGGTACTGAGTGAATTAAGTACTCAGGGCGAACCAAAACGAGCAATCCAGTAGAAAAATGGGATTGTGTTGCAACACAACCCAAATTTCCGGTGGAAGGGCGATAGGATGCCGCCCTAAAATACCCCATCAAGCATCCACAGGATCGAGACCAGTAAGATCCTGTTGACCAGAACTGGAAATATGATTATGAAATAATTGCTACGGGCTGGCGATGACGATAGGATACTACCTTAATAAGAAATGATGACGCCTTGCCGAAACGACTGGTAGGTTAATATCGTCACCGTCTCCGTCTCGTTAAAACTTTGGCAGGTCTTCAAGTACGTTCGAAGCACGTCGCCATTAAGTTGGTGGTGCAGGCTCAGTTGAGACGACTCCTGACTAACGCTGCATTCTGGCTCTGTACACAGACTCCCATAAGGACCTGTGTCAACCCACGCGTGGCCTCCCTGCTTTTGCAAAGATAACCACGGGAATTGAAGACGGTGACTGCACATCGTGCGGAGATAGCGGCTTGAAGCGGAGACCCAATAGAGCAAACGAACAACAAAATAAAAACAACAAACGCAGATAAAAGTAAAGAAAGCGAGAAAGAAAGGGGCGATGAAGCGGTGTTCAAGACGAGCACTAAAGTGCTGAGATCGCCGGTTTTAACAACCCCCGCTAAAGCGACTTTGTCCGTAATGCCCACACAAGGCATCGAATCGGCGGAAAGGACACCGGCAGCGAAAACACAGCTGCGCGACAACCCCAGCCAGTCAACACCTGCTACTGCAAGCTCCGTTCAGCTCACCCAGTGTCGTTGAACAGCGCGCTGTTGGGAAGGACAAACGTGCTACTCCGCTAATAGGCTCACTTTCATACATAAGCTTCGAAGGGAATAGCCAAGACGAGCTGCTGGAGTACGCGGTATTAGTGCTGCGCGAGATGCAGGAAACCGCTCTCAAACAGAAGACTGTGTCCAAGGACATAAAAACCGGTATGGCTCTTCTCGAAGAAGCGTTAAGCTGCATGGAATCGTTAAGGGCCCAAAAGGTAGATGAGAGCAGAGAATCGGGCCGAAAAAACAAGAGAGCATGAACGAGATCAGATTCCCATTCAGAGGACTTGGAAGCCAAAAAGAAACGAGATGAAAGAACAAATACGCTTTCACAAGGTGAGTCTTGGTCCAATGTAGCGCGCCGAAAGCTGAAACAGCGGGCCCAGCCAGCCAAGCAGGCAACCCCCGTCCAAGCTCCTAAAGCTCAAAAACGGGCGAGAAAGAGGAGACAAGCAGCAACTTTTGTGGTAAAGCCTGTGGAAGGCAAAAGCTATGCCCAGGTACCAAGGGCTATACGCGACCAGCTCCGCCCCAATGACACAGGTACGGTGGTACGGTCAGTACGAAAAACCAAATATGGTAACGTACTGATTGAAACGGCGCGCTGCAGTGACCAGACGGCCTTCAGAGCAGCTATAGGTAGTGCAGTAGGAGAGGTCGGTGAAGCACAACAGCTTTCCAAGCGGATGAAGTTGGAAGTACTTGGCATGGACTTTCTCACAACTGAAACAGAAATCCAAGACAGAAACAGAAGTCTGGGAGATTAATAAACTTTTATTCCAAGCTTGACAGAAGAATCATAGTAAACACGGCAAAGAACTTTGTCGGAAAAGTTCTCTCTATTAGCGGCGCATGTTACCATGAAGAAAATGTTGCCCTCATCAAACAAATATTAACAGACAACGATTTTCCTCTATCTTTAATCAATAGCTACATAAGAGATTTTTACGCAAAAGCGAATACTACTGAGATCAGACAGGATGCCAAGAAAATATTCAAGACAGCCACATACATTCCAGGCTTGTCAAACAGACTGAAGAATTCAAATATGTATGACCAGGACAAGCTCCAAATAGCTTTCACGTACGACAACACTCTACGACAAATATACAGCAACATGAAAAGCAGGATTGAAAAATACGAGAAATCCAACGTAATATACCAAATTAATGCAATGGTGACGGGTCCCACTTATGCAACAAAGTATAAGTGGAGACAACTACATCTTTGCTTAAGACAAGGATTTCCGGACACAAGTCGCATATAAAAAACAGAAATAATTTGAACGATAACAAAACAGCCTTAACACATCATTGTAGCGCTACGGGATATTGTCCAGATTTAGACAATGTGAGAATTTTGCAACAAGAGAAGCAATATAATAAGAGATACATACTTGAGAAGCAATATAATAAGAGATACATACTTGAAATGCTTCATATTATCAATATAGAGAGCGAAAAACGGATAAATTTTAAAACGGACACGGAAAATTGTGCTTCGGCCTATAGGCAGATAATAAGCAGAAACAAAAAAGCGCTTTAAGAGTAATTTGTTAGTTTAATGTCCCACCAATATTCGTATTATAATGTTAGACAACAACAGTTTACCTGTAGCTGATATATGTACATATATATGTATGTATGCTGAGCGCGACGTACAGCTGGAGAAATTTGTACATGGTTGTTTTTGTCAAAATTTGTTTATATTTACGGTATTTATTTGTTTACATTATTTTGGTTATATTGGTTTGATATGTAATCTTTTAAAATTAGTCGATCAGGTACAGCAAAGAGTGTAAGTTGTGTTATGGGGATGTACTTAAAATGCACTTTTTGATGTTTTTATTGTTTTGTAATCTTTATAGTCCTGAGGATGATCTCAGATTGAGGTCGAAATATCGATTAATCATTAAACAAATATATTTATTGAAATATATAAAATATTTTGGTTTTATTTATGCGTGGCTCGAAAAATCTAATAATTCAAATATTGAAGGCCGAAAAACAACAAATAAAAAGTATGGATGGGAGAGCACACCGAAACGACAACAATGCGATTGGAGTCTACAAAAACATCAAGAACAGGTATAACATGCAGACCAGGAGGTGCACAAAACGTTATCAATATAACACACAACAACTGATTGGGCTGACGGAGTCGATAAAGTTTTTGGGTAGATGCAGTAAAAGCGGCATAATACCAAATTTCACCAAAAATGCCAAAAAAAACATTGTATACACCCTTGAATGCAACATCAAAAACGAGAGAATTTCATCAAAGATCAACAAAGCAGCGTCATCATATTTGGTAACAGTCCAAAAAAATTATTAAATATAATTATCAAAATCAAGCACGAACTTCGGAAGAAAAAGGACAAGGAGGTAAATAAACTAACAACAAATTTAAAACAACAATTATATGAGGAAGATTACGTCGTATTTTTCGAGAGTGAAACTCTGCTAACTAACAAACTTACAACAAAAATCAAGAAAACACAAACGAACAAATTTTATAGACTAAAAGACGAACAAAAACAACTACTAAACACCAAACACATTTGTTTCCGCATAACCAAATAAAAACACAATACGCTTATGGTTTAATTTATTTCATTTATTGTCGCCTTGCGGGCTTTCATTTTATTACCGTTCTGATGTACACTCAAATCGCAACTAACTCAAATGGGTATCATCTCGCTCGAACATCCTCCGGCCTTGAGGCTCGATGCATTTCGAGGCTCAACAGGTTCCAATGGTAGGATACAAAGTTTCTGTACTGGTCGACTTATGGTATTTTGCCCAGCCCAAATAGTGACATTTCGAACTAACCCATCACTGCCTGGATGCAGTGCAGTAACCCGCCCCAATTTCCATAAAGTTGGTGGTGTAGCTTCATTTTTTACAACTACCAAGTCGCCTACCTTCATATTCTGCCTAGCTTCTCGCCACTTTGGCCGCTGCTGCAGTTCATGGAGAAACTGTTGCTCCAAAATTTCCAAAATCTCTGCGTTATGAGCTGCCGGGATTGCCAGTAGCTAAGTCGATTCTCCGGCCGTTCCACTGGTATTTGCTCTCCCAATGCTGGGATCAGAGCTTCTCCTATTTTTAAGTGCCCGGGTGTTAAATAGTTTAAGTCCCGTGGATTTGCGCTTTGAGCACACAATGGTCGTGAATTGAGGACTGCCCCTATCTCTGCTAATAGAGTTTGGATGGCTTCTATAGTTAATAATCGAGCTCCCATCACCCGGCGCAAATGATGCTTAGCCGCCTTCACCGCCGCTTCCCATAAACCACCCTGGTGAGGAGCGGATGGAGTAATAAAATGCCACTCGGTTTGCCGTGCTGATAACTGGTCAAAGAGATCGGAGCCGCGCCATGTCTCCAATATTCGGCTAAGCTCGCGCTCTGCACCGGCAAAATTAGTGCCGTTGTCGCTCCATAAATGCAGACAGTGCCCATACCGGGAGGTAAAACGAATGAACGCCATCAGGAAAGCGTTGGTGGATAAGTCGGATACGAACTCAAGGTGAACCGCTTTGGACACCATGCAAACAAAAACGGCAATATAACCCTTCAGAACCACGTTGCCCCTGCGACGGTCTGGGCGTACTTGAATGGGACCTGCGTAGTCTACTCCCGAGTTCAGAAATGGTCGCGCTGGACGCACCCGACAAGCCGGTAAGTTTCCCATCATTTGCTCGCACGTTCTTGCCTTCAGCCTTTCGCATACTATACAGTTCTTTATCAACGACCTTGCTAATCTTCGCATCCCTATGACCCAATACCTTTGCCTTAAGTCAGCTATCAACTGCTGTGCCCCGCAATGAAGTAACTTCAAGTGTGTCGTCTGTGCTATTAGCCAAGCTAGTCTTCCCTTTCCTGGAAGTATGGTTGGGTTCCGCTGGCAGTAGGGTAAATCGGCTTCTTGTAATCGGCCCCTCATACGAAGTACCCCACATTGAAGAAAAGGGGACAAACTCCCGATGAAATTCGACAGACGAACTCCTTCCGTTTTACCTTTCCCCTGCTCAACATGTTTTATCTTAACCCGTTACCCGAGTTAAACGAGTTAAGGATGAATACCGCTCCAGTAAAGACTGGTCTTTCATTAATAATACGCTGACCTCGGCTATAGGTTTACTACGTGCCCCCTTGGAATCTCGACGAACCTTGACTTGGCATTCATTATCCACCTCTGTCCTTACCTTTTCCTGCATGTTGTTGTTGTTGTTGTAGCGATAAGGTTGCTCCCCGAAGGCTTTGGGGAGTGTTATCGATGTGATGGTCCTTTGCCGGATACAAATCCGGAACGCTCCGGTACCATAGCACAATTAAGGTGCTAGCCCGACAATCTCGGGAACGATTTATGTGGCCACATTAAACCTTCAGGCCATTCCCTCCCTCCCTACCTCCAAGTTCCATGAGGAGCTTGGGGTCGCCAGAGCCTCGTCTGTTAGTGAAACAGGATTCGCCGCGGATAGGTGAGGTTGACAATTGGGTTTGGAGAAGCTATATATTGCGCTGGCAACCTGAAAGGTTGCGCTACACAGCCCCTTGAATCTGGTATTTTAGTCGCCTCTTACGACAGGAATACCTACCGCGGGTATATTCTGATCCCCTAACCCGCTGGGGTTCTTTTCCTGCATCTCATTTGGTGGCTGCGGCCATGCTGCTTCCGGGAGACGTCGAAACTCCGGCCCACTCCACCGAAGTCTGGAAGCAATTAATTCGTCCATTGACATACCTCTGGAAATAAGATCGGCAGGATTCACTTCAGTGGGCACGTACCTCCACTTACAAGTCATTGTGTTTTTATACTCAGTTGAGCAGAGCTCACAGAGTATATTAACTTTGATTGCATAACGGTTGGTTGTACAGGTATAAAGGAATCGAGATAGATATAGACTTCCATATATCAAAATCATCAGTATCGAAAAAAAATTCGATTGAGCCATGTCCGTCCGTCCGTCCGTCTGTCCGTTAACACGATAACTTGAGTAAATTTTGAGGTATCTTGATGAAATTTGGTATGTAGGTTCCTGGGCACTCATCTCAGATCGCTATTTAAAATTAACGATGTCGGACAACAACAACCCCCACTTTTTCGATATCGAAAATTTCGAAAAATCGAAAAAGTGCGATAATTCATTACCCAATACGCATTAAGCGATGAAACTTGGTAGGTGAGTTGAGCTTATGACGCAGAATAGAAAACTAGTAAAATTTTGGACAATGCGCGTGGCACCGCCCACTTTTAAATGAAGGTAATTTAGAAGTTTTGCAAGCTGTAATTTGGCAGTCGTTGAAGATATCATGATGAAGTTTGGCAGGAATGTTACTCTTATTACTTTATGTCTGCTTAATAAAAATTAGCAAAATAGGAGAACGACCACGCCCACTTTTAAAAAATTTTTTTTTTTAAATTCAAATTTTAAAAGAAAAGTTAATATCTTTACAGCATATAAGTAAATTATGCCAAAATTCAACTCCAGTAATGATATGGTGCAACAAAATACAAAAATAAAAGAAAATTTCAAAATAGGCGTGGCTCCGCCCTTTTTCATTTAATTTGTCTAGGATGCTTTTAATGCCATAAGTCGAACAAAAATTAACCAATCATTGTGAAATTTGGTAGAGGCTTAGCTCCTAGGACGATAACTGTTTTCTGTGAAAAAGGGCGAAATCGGTTGAAGCCACGCCCAGTTTTTATACACAGTCGACCGTCTGTCCTTCCGCTCGGCCTTTAACACGATAACTTGAGCAAAAATCGATATATCTTTACTAAACTCAGTTCACGTAGTTATCTGAACTCACTTTGTATTGGTGTAAAAAATGACCGAAATCCGACTATGACCACGGCCACTTTTTCGATATCGAAAATCACGAAAAATGAAAAAATGCCATAATTATATACCAAATACGAAAAAAGGAACGAAACATGGTAATTGTATTGATCTATTGACGCAAAATATAACTTTAGAAAAAACTTGGTAAAATGGGTGTGACACCTACCATATTAAGTAGAATAAAATGAGAAGTTTTGCAGGGCGAAATCAAAAGCCCTTGGAATCTTGGAAGGAATACTGTACGTGGTATTACATATATAAATAAATTAGCGGTACCCGACAGATGATGTTCTGGATCACACTGGTCCAAATTTTGGTAGATATCTCGAAAATGCCTTCACATATACAACTAAGGGCCACTCCCTTTTAAAACCCTCATTAATACCTTTAATTTGATACCCATATCGTACAAACGCATTCTAGAGTCACCCCTGGTCCACGTTTATGGCGATATATCGAAAAGGCGTCCACATATAGAACTAAGGCCCACTCCTTTTTAAAATACTCATTAACACCTTTCATTTGATACCCATATCGTACGAAAAAATTCTAGAGTCACCCCTGGCCCACCTTTATGGCGATATTTCGAAAAGGCGTCCACCTATAGAACTAATGTCCACGCCCTTTTAAAATACTCATTAACACCTTTCATTTGATACCCATATCGTACAAACAAATTCTAGAGTCACCCCTGGTCCACCTTTATGGCGATATTTCGAAAAGGCGTCCACCTATAGAACTAAGGTCCACGCCCTTTTAAGATACTCATTAACACCTTTCATTTGATACCCATATCGTACAAACAAATTCTAGAGTCACCCCTGGTCCACGTTTATGGCGATATCTCGAAAAGGCGTCCACACATAGAACTAAGGCCCACTCCTTTTTAAAATACTCATTAACACCTTTCATTTGATACCCATATCGTACGAACAAATTCTAGAGTCACCTCTGGTCCACCTTTATGGCGATATTTCGAAAAGGTGGCCACCTATAGAACTAAGGCCCACGTCCTTTTAAGATACTCATTAACACCTTTCATTTGATACCCATATCGTACAAACAAATTCTAGAGTCACCCCTGGTCCACGTTTATGGCGATATCTCGAAAAGGCATCCACCTATAGAACTAAGGCCTACGCCCTTATAAAATACTCATTAACACCTTTCATTTGATACCCATATCGTACAAACAAATTCTAGAGTCACCCCTGGTCCACGTTTATGGCGATATCTCGAAAAGGCATCCACCTATAGAACTAAGACCCACGCCCTTTTAAAATATTCATTAACACCTTTCACTTGATACCCATATTGTACAAACGCATTCTAGAGTCACCCCTGGTCCACTTTTATAACGATATTCCGAAAATTCGTCCACCTATAGAACTAAGGCCCACTCCCTTTTAAAACACTTATTAACACCTTTCGTTTGATACCCATATCGTACAAACAAATTCTAGAGTCACCCCTGGTCCATCTTTATGGCGATATCTCGAAACGGCGTCCATCTATAGAACTAAGGCCCATTCCCTTTTAAAATAGTCATTACCATCTTTCATTTGATACTGTAATGAACCAAGGTGAAAGTGGGCCTAGGTGAGACTCCGCCAATATAGATCCTTAGGAACTCAACCATGAACCAGGGCACCGACTAATCAACATCTTAGTTCTCCGAGTACATATAGAGTTTAAGGAGCGGGTACTCTGTTTGCTACTACCAGCTAGTCTTCAGCGAATGAGGGTGGGAACTTGCTCCTACACTGACTTTTTCTCGGCTTCACATAAAAATTTCAAACAGAGATTTGAAAAAAAAATTATTTGTGGCCAACAAGGGTTACACCTGCTAAAAATTAAATTTGCCTAATCCTTACCAAATCCTACAAACTCCAAGTTGAAACCTGCTTACCTCCGTTGTCATACCAATAGCCTGGTTAAACTCTTCCGGCCGCGCTGTGGAAGGCTGAAGGTGTTGTTGCCATTCCGTCATAACCCACCCAACCTGCTAAAAGAAATCATATACGTTTGCTCTTTTAGCCCAAAAGAATACCTACCATTGCCTCCGCTAGCAACTATAGAAAAAATTTACACCATCATGTCCATATTAAATTTTTCGACTTAACTTTATTACAAAACTGATGTTATTTCCATTCCCTGATTTCATTCTCCACAACTTACTATTCGATATACACCTACATAGATAAGTAACCTAATAGTTCATGTTAGTGTGCATCATCATACCAATTTTGACACAATATGGTCTCAGCAAATTTCCAGCAAAATAGTCAAATCAAAAAAAATATGTACCATATCAAACAACTTCTTAATATATGTATACACTAGCCTTTACCCGCGGCCCCGTCCGCAAGGAGAAAATAAAATATATGTGCTATTCACGTTAGCCTGCTTATCAAGTTGTCTGTTTAAAAATTTTTTCTGTCAATGTATTTTATTTTTTAATACAGTAAAAAAAAAGAACTAACTGAGCTGATGGGCACGCTTACATGAATAGTACAATACACTTTTTTCGAATTAAAAAAAATACATTTTGTTTCTAAGTTAAATTAATTGATATGACAGGGGTGAAAGAATTACTACTCATAGAACAAAGGAGTGAAACTACAATTAGCTAAAACCAAAAAGAAGTTTTTAAATGAAAGCAGTGTTCCTTTTTCGGGTATTTAGTTGGTTAAAATATTACAAAAATTTTAATTATAGTTGTAATAGTTCGTTACAGGATTCATTTAAAAATAGAACGAAAAAGCTGTGATATATTAAAGATAAAACATACCGAATTTTAATTACGAATAATTTGCCGTAAATCCACGGCCATGTGTACTGAATTACCGGTTTCGAAGAGACCTAAAATGATCCCGGAAGTGTCCATAAATGACACCAAATAGTCACGAAATGATGCCGACGGGATCCTGGACAAATCTCGAAAACTATCCAGAAATGATGCCGGAAGGGTCCCAAAATAATTCCGAAGTAGTCACGAAAAGTCCCGAAATGACCCTGACGGGATCCCGGACGGATCCCGAAAACCATCCAGATTTGATTCCTGAACAGTCCGCAAATGATCCCGATATAGTCCGAAAAAGTCCCGAAAAAACTCTGACGGGATCCCGGACAAATCCCGAAAATCGCCCAGAAATTATCCCGGAGGAGTCCCAAAATGATTCCGAAATAGTAGTCACGAAAAAGGCCCGAAATGACCCTGACGGGATCCCGAAAACCATCCAGAAATGACTCTGGAGGGATCCCCAAATGATCCCGGAAAAGTCCACAAACCATCTAGAATTGATCTCTGAAGGTTCCGCAAATGATCCCGAAATAGTCCCGAAAGTCACGAAAAACTCGGACCCATCCCGAAAATCATGAAGAAATTATCCTGGAAGGGTCCCAAAATTACTCCGAAATAACTCTGACGGGATCCCGGACAGATCCCGAAAATCATCCAGAACTGAGCTCTGAAACGTCCCCAAATAATCCAGAAATAGTCCGGAAAAAGTCCCGAAAAAACTCCGTCGGGATCCCGGACAGATCCCGAAAATCACCCAGAAATTATGCCGGAGGGGTCCCAAAATGATTCCGAAATAGTCCCGAAAAAGTCCCGAAATGACCTTGAGGGGATCCCAGACCGATACCGAAAACCATCCAGAATTGATCTATAAAGGGTCCGCAATTTATCCCAGATAAAGTCGCGAAAAAACTACGAAGGGATCCCGAACAGATCCCGAAAATCATAGAGAAATTATCCCGGAAGGGTCTCAAAATGATCCCGAAATAGTCCCGAAAAGGCGCGAAATAACCCTGACGGGATCCCGGATGGATCCCGAAAACCACCCAGAAATGACCTTTAAGGGCAACTGACCCCGAAATAGTCGTGAAAAAGTCCCGAAATTACCCCGACAGGATCCCGAAAACCATCCAGAAATTATCCCTGAAGGATCCCCAAATGATCCAAGAACAGTTTCGAAACTCCCTGACATTTTCCCGAAAAAGTAAAAAAAAAAACCCGACGGGATCTCGGACGGATCCCGAAAACGATCCAGAAATGATGCCGGAAGGGACCCCAAATGATCCCGAAAAATTCCCGAAATTCCCCCGATGGGATCCCGGACGGATCCCGGACCATCCAGAAATGATGCCGGTTGGTACCCCAAAATGATCCCGAAATAGGCCAGAAATGACCCCGTCGGAATCCCGGACGGATCCCCAAAAGTATACAGAAATGATGCTGGAAGGTGAAATGATCCCCTTAAAGAAAGATGAAAAATGAAATGATCCCCTTATAGTTCCGAAATGATCCTGACGGGATTCCCGACGGATACCGGAAACTATCCAGAAATGATGCCGGAAAGGTTCCCAAGTTATCCCCAAATAGTCCCGAAATTTCAGGGTAATCCGGGTATCCCGGACGGATCACGAAAACCATCCAGAAATGATGGCGAAAGGGTCCCCAAATGATCCCGCATTAGTCGCGGGTTCCGAAATGACCCTGACGGGATCCCTGAAGGATCCCGGAGACTATCCAGAAATGATGCCGGAAAGGTTCCCAAGTTATCCCCAAATAGTCCCGAAATTACCCTGACGGTATCCCGGACGGATACCGAAAACCATCTAGAAAAGTGGCCGGAAGATACCCCAAATGATCCCGAAAAAGTCTTGAAATGATCCAGACGGGATCCCGGACGAATCCCGAAAACTATCCATCTAGGTACCCCAAATGATCCCGAAAAAGTCCTGAAATGACCCCGACGGGATCCCGTACGGATCCCGAAAATCATCCAGAAATGATGAAGGTAGGTACCCAAATGATCCCGAAATAGTCCCGAAATGATCCCGACGGGATCCCGGACGGATCCCGAAAACCAACCAGAAATTATGCCGGTAGGTACCCCAAATGGTTCCGATATGACCCCGTCGGGATCCCGCACGGATCCCTAAAACTACCCAGAAATGATGCCGGAAAGGTCCCCAAATAACCCCCTAATAGTCCCGAAATTACGCCGACGGAATCCCGGACGGATCCGGAAACCATCCAGAAATGATGCCGGAGGAGACCCCAAATGATTCCGCTAAAGTCCCAAAATGACCCCGACAGGGTCCCGGACGGATCCCGTAAACCATCCAGAAATGATGCCGGTAGGTACCCCAAATGGTCCCGATATGACCCCGTCGGGATCCCGAACGGATCCCTAAAACTATTCAGAAATGATGCCAAAAGGGTCCCCAAATGATCCTGTATTAGTCGAGAAAAAGTTCCGAAATGACTCCGACGGGATCCCGGATGGATCCCGAAAACCATCTAGAAATGATGCCGGAAGAGACCCCAAATGATCCCGCAAAAGTCCCAAAATGACCCCGACAGGGTCCCGGACGGATCCCGTAAACCATCCAGAAATGATGCCGGAAGAGACCCCAAATGATCTCGCAAAAGTCCCAAAATGACCCCGACAGGATCCTGGACGGATCTCGTAAACCATCCAGAAATGATGCCGGAAGAGACCCCAAATGATCCCGCAAAAGTCCCAAAATGACCCCGACAGGATCCCGAACGGATCCCGAAAACCATCCAGAAATGATGCCGGGAGAGACCCCAAATGATCCCCCAAAAGTCCCAAAATGACCCCGACAGGATCCCGGACGGATCCCGTAAACCATCCAGAAATGATGCCGGAAGAGAACCCAAATGATCCCGCAAAAGGCCCAAAATGACCCCGACAGGATCCCGGACGGATCCCGTAAACCATACAGAAATGATGCCGGAAGAGACCCCAAATGATCCCGCAAAAGTCCCAAAATGACCCCGACAGGATCCCGGACGGATCGCGAAAACCATACAGAAATGATGCCGGAAGAGACCCCAAATGATCCCGCAAAAGTCTCAAAATGACCCCGACAGGATCCCGGACGGATCCTGTAAACCATCCAGAAATGATGCCGGGAGAGCCCAAATGATCCCGCAAAAGTCCCAAAATGACCCCGACAGGATCCCGGACGGATCCCGAAAACCATACAGAAATGATGCCGGAAGAGACCCCAAATGATCCCGCAAAAGTCCCAAAATGACCCCGACAGGATCCCGGACGGATCCCGAAAACCATCCAGAAATGATGCCGGAATGGACCCCAAATGGTCCCGAAATGACACCGACGGGATCCCGGACGGATACCGAAAACCATCCAGAAATGATGCCGGCAGGTACCCCAAATTATCCCGAAATAGTCCCGAAATGACCCTGACGGGATCGCGGACGGATTCCGAAAACCATCCAGAAATGATGCCGATAAGGTCCCCAAATGATCCTGTATTAGTCGAGAAAAAATTCCGAAATGACTCCGACGGGATCCCGGACGGATCCCGAAAACCATCTAGAATTGATACCGGAAGGTACCCCAAATGATGCCGAAATAGTCCCGAAATGACATCGACGGGATCCCGGACGGATCCCGAAAACCATCCAGAAATGATGCCGGAGGAGACCCCAAATGTTCCTGCAAAAGACCCAAAATGACCCCGACAGGGTCCCGGACGGATCCCGTAAACCATCCAGAAATGATGCCGGAAGAGACAAATGATCCCGCAAAAGTCCCAAAATGACACCGACAGGATCTCGGACGGATCCCGTAAACCATCCAGAAATGATGTCGGAAGAGACCTCAAATGATCCCGCAAAAGTCCCAAAATGACCCCGACAGGATCCCGGACGGATCCCGAAAACCATCCAGAAATGATGCCGGGAGAGACCCCAAATGATCCCGCAAAAGTCCCAAAATGATCCCGACAGGATCCCGGACGGATCCCGTAAACCATCCAGAAATGATGCCGGAGACCCCAAATGATCCCGCTAAAGTCCCAAAATGACCCCGAGAGGGTCCCGGACGGATCCCGTAAACCATCCAGAAATGATTCCGGAGGAGACCCCATATGATCCCGCAAAAGTCTCAAAATGACCCCGACAGGATCCCGGACGGATCCCGAAAACCATCCAGAAATGATGCTGGAAGAGACCCCAAATGATCCCGCAAAAGTCCCAAAATGACCCCGACAGGATTCCAGACGGATCCCGTAAACCATCCAGAAGTGATGCCGGAGGAGACCCCAAATGATCCCGCTAAAGTCCCAAAATGACCACGAGAGGGTCCCGGACGGATCCCGTAAACCATCCAGAAATGATTCCGGAGGAGACCCCATATGATCCCGCAAAAGTCTCAAAATGACCCCGACAGGATCCCGGACGGAGCCCGTAAACCATCCAGAAATGATGCCGGAAGAGACCCCAAATGATCCCGCAAAAGTCCCAAAATGACCCCAACAGGATCCCGGACGGATCCCGTAAACCATCCAGAAATGATGCCGGAAGAGACCCCAAATGATCCCGCAAAAGTCCCAAAATGACGCCGGCGGGATCCCGGACGGATCCCGTAAACCATCCAGAAATGATGCCGGAAGAGACCCCAAATGATCCCGCAAAAGTCCCAAAATGACCCCGACAGGATCCCGGACGGATCCCGTAAACCATCCAGAAATGATGCCGGAAGAGACCCCAAATGATCCCGCAAAAGTCCCAAAATGACCCCGACAGGATCCCGGACGGATCCCTAAACCATCCAGAAATGATGCCGGAAGAGACCCCAAATGATCCCGCAAAAGTCCCAAAATGACGCCGACGGAATCCCGGACGGATCCCGTAAACCATCCAGATATGATGCCGGAAGAGACCCCAAATGATCCCGCAAAAGTCCCAAAATGACGCCGACGGGATCCCGGACGGATCCCTAAAACCATCCAGGAATGATTACGGAAAGGACCCAAACTGACCCCGAAAAAGTCCCGTAATGATCCCGGAAACCATCAAGAATTTATCTCTCGAAGGTACGCAAATGATCCCGAAAGTACCCCGACGGGATCCCGGACGGATCCCGAAAACCATCCAGAAATGATGCCGGAAGGGTCCCCAAATGATCGCGAAATAGTCCCGAAATGATTCCGGAATAGTCCCGAAAATGTCCCAAAATAACCCGACGGGATCCCGGACGGATCCCGAAAACTATACAGAAATGATCCCGGAAGGGTCCCAAAATGATCCCGAAATAGTCCCGAAAAAGTCCCGAAATTACCCCGGCGTAATCCCGGACCGATCCCGAAAACCATCCAGAAATGATCCCGGAGGGTCTCGATATGACCCTTACGGGATTACAAATAAGGTGAAGCTAATTATAAAACCATGTTAATAAGGCAGCAAGCGCATTGGAGCGAATAAAAAGTTACATAGAAACATACAGGTAAAGCTAATAAAAGCGTGCTAATAAAAACAATTGATGGAGGGCGGATGGCGGGAGTAGAGGAGAGGACCACTGATCGTTCCTCCAAAATTGTCTAAATCTCGTTCTGTATGTACCAGATACCAAAAACTATTGATTTAGGAGAAAATTTATATTGAGTTATAACAATTTATAGATTTTACACCAGAGGTGGAGATAAAGGGGGGTGTCACTGCTTACTTTGTAAGCCCTCGACTTATTTGACCCCTTGAGTCTGTGATATTGGTGAAGGCCAGTATACGTAAAGTTATAATGTGTAAAAATTATTGAAAAATAATTTCTCGAAGGGGTCGTGGGACCCCCACCCCTCTTTCCATGTTCGAAAAAAATTTCGCTAGTAGACTACTGTCTGTGTCCCAAATTTCATCAAAATCCGTGTAGCCATTCTGGCGTGATTCAGTCGCAAAGACGAAAAAATATAATAATTAAATTATAACTGTTCCTAGGGGGCGGGGACCACGCCCCTTTTCAAAAATATATAGTTAGTAGATCCTTCTAGACTATTGGCTATATGTGTGCAAAATTTCATCCAAATCGGTCCAGCCGTTTTTGCGTGATTGAGTCACAAAGACAAACGTCTGGACAAACATCCAAACATCCAAACATCCAAACATCCAAACATCCAAACATCCAAACATCTTCACATCCAAACTTTGCCATTTATAATATATATTAGATATGAGTGTCTGAAGTCAACATTCTCTGTTTATATTTATAACAGCTTGCAATCCATCTCTCTGAATATAACATACATATTTCTGTTCTCATTCCATCTATGAATAATGCTGGTTCGAGAGACTCTCAATATTGCCAAATATTTTACTAGTCGCTCTCTATTAAAATTCATACATACTAGAGTATTAAAGTAAAGCTAACAGCTAACATTCCTTTTCCCATTGTTAACATTTCTCGTATCTACAATATATTAAGAGTAGCATAGTCTCTCTATATTTAACTTCAAGTTCACAACATTCATGCTACAGTGTGGTAATTACACATACATTCTAATGCAAAATTTAAACGGTTGTCGTTGAGAGAGTGAGCGAGTGAGCGAGATCAATTACTCCGATTCATTCTCTACGGCTAATAATCTCCGAGTTCTATTACCAAGCTCTCGTTTGCTCACTATATGGTAATTAAAACTTTTAGTGCTTGAAGCGAGCAGACAAAAACAAAAGGCACTGTTAACAGCTGAAGTTAAAGCTACGGCCTTTACGTACTAAGAAAATAAACGACTATGTAAAGACAAAAGGCATATGTTATCGTAGCATACAAACTTGCTACACATTTAATGGCTATGTTGCCACTGGCCTTATTAGATTGGATAGGATACAGTTTAATAAATAATTCAATTTGAGACACAAATTACATTATTTAGTAAACTCTTCCATATAGACTTTTTCTTTTAGATGTTCTAAGTGCCTTTTTAAGCGGTAGGTGTGAATAAAGAAGTTTTCATATATATACATGTATGGTCATCAAATGACTTACCCACTTATCCTCCTTCCACTGGCCAGTTGATGGGGATGATGGCGGCTAGGCATCAGCTAATAAAACTGAAAAAAAAATATAGGAAATCACTTTCACCATTCACCACTTCCGTACGTCGGGGCTATTTGGCTCTCGGTGCAAGCATTCTTCCCCTGTTATGACCGGTCTTTCGATTTTCGATCGCCAATCTTTTGGTACCTTTGGTACGTTACTTAAATTTTACTCCCTTTTTCCCTATTTTACACTCACTCACTCTGACATTACATCTCTCTTCCCTCTATTACTAACTTCACCTTTGTTTTCTAAAATAAAATTTATAATTTATTATTAATACAAAAATTTTTTTTTTCCTTTACAACTTCTAGACATTATGAAATTATGCCTATTTAATTTAAATCCATGACCCCGATCCGCTCGTTTCCGGCTCCTGCGACTGCTTCCTGTGGCTTAGGTTTCAAGTTTCTTCTTCCGAATTACACCCTCCTTTACAAAATAAACTTAACTTTTGGCGATTATTCACGTCTTACGCAATTTTCCCCCTTTTTTTTTTCTTTTTTTTTTTAGTTGCTATTTGTTTATGTATTTACGAATGTTCCTTAATAGCATCCTTCTTTTTCGCAGCACAATGCTCGCAAAATTTTTCTTCGGAAAACATTTTAAAGGTCTTATTTAATTTTTTTTTTTTCCTCTTTTTCGTCACTGAAAGCTTAGTTAACTTTCCTATCCGAATTCTACAAACCAAAACTTTTTAATAGGTAAGCATTTTAAAGTTTTATTTCTTTTTTTTTTCTAAATCCAATCCACGAAAATTCTATGCAAGATTATTGCATAACTTATTATTAATTTAATTAGTATTTCGTGTTTCAAAAGGGTTTTTTTTTTCTCTTTTTTTCTTGGTTTTTTCTTGTTCGTCAGAAAAATTATGTTCCTTCCGCGGTTGGTTTTTTCTTCAAAAAAAAAGTTCACTTTTCTTTTTTTTTTTTTTCTAACTACAACTCAAACAACTTTATTGGATAATTTATTAATTTATTATTAAGTTATCATTTCGGGTTTCAAAAAGGTTTTTTTTTTTTCTTACACCACTTTTTTTTTCGAAAGTTTTTGGTTTAGTTTAAACCTTATATTTATTTTAGTTTCGCGTTTGGTTTTTTTTTTTTTTTTTTTTCCAAAAAAAATGTTCCTTTGTTTTTTCTCTCTCGGACGGCAAAAGCGTTTCTTTTTTTTTCAAATTTTCTTAAACTTTATTATTAAAATGCTTGACAACCGCCCGAACTCACTTATTCACCAGCACGACTTTCACTATTAGATCTCCAACATCAACTGTTCTAAGCTTGCGTTAATATTCGTTTCCTAAGCTAGACTTCAACCGCAATCCCGCTATTTCCTTAAAAAAATTTATTTACGAACTATTTGACTCCAAAAAAAAATTGTTTGCGAACTATTTTATATGCTATTGTTGTTATAATTTTATATCCTATACCAACTTATTGGATCGAACCCTACTCCAATGCTTCTCGCCGTTATTTTCTCATTTTTTCTCGAAACTATTCATCTCACTTCTTCGGTCTCATTTGAGACATTCTCAACCACAGTGCTAGTCCCGCTGTTAAGGTATCTTCTATAAACTGTTCCCACTTTTCGAACTCATCTTCGAGCGTGTACCCTAACATAGCCGAATTCGCTCGACCGCTGTTAACGTACGCGGTCAAATGTTGTTCAATCGTACTGTTAAAGGTATTGGGGAATATCAACATTTGTAATCTATTCCTATTTCCTATGGCGACCGGATGTAAGCAGTAATAGGACTGCCACATAAATCTCCCACCCTACACCACAGGTTCTTTGATATTGCTTAATGGGATGAGCACAAAGCAAAGGACCTGAAAACATGGAGATTTATGAGGGGTAAATAAACATAATCAAGGTGAGCTGTTAGGGTAACTTCAAATTTTTACCATAGATCTTTTGCATGGTAGGTTCCTATCACTTTGCCATGCAGGTCTTCTAAGACATAGTAGCATGATCCTTTAATGGCCTTAATTTTGGCTTTTACTCCGGTTGGTGCAAGCTTCGCGCTAAAATTGTTAGCTAGGTTGCTCTGCACAAAGTTTCGTCGCGTAACGATTTGGCCTACTTGGAAGTTTCTACTACGGCTTCGTAGATTATACGTGTTTGTATTTCGGATATGTGCTTTTTCCAAATTCTTCCTTATGGTATCTCTTATGAGGTGGACGTTGTCGGGGCGGTCTAGTCTTGCAGTATTGTCATTTAACAGTTGTAACTTTCGGAGTAGTCTGTAGTCTGTTCCGTGGGTAATCATGTGTTGTCCGAACACGGCAAAGTATGGGGTATATCCCAGCGATTGGTGTAAGCTATTACGCAGAGCACAGTTAATGCTGCTGGTGTATGCATCCCATTCCCTCTGATCCTTGCGTATGTAACTTCTAAGAGCCTCATTGATTGAACGATTCACTCTTTCTGATGCATTCGACTGTGGCGAATAAACAGCAGTAGTGATATGTGAAACACCATATTTCGTCAAAAATCCCTCGAACTCCTTACTTTTGAATTGGCTACCATTATCCGTGATAACGCTTTCAGGGGTCCCAAAACAATCAAACACATTTTCCTTTAAATAGCCTATTATCAAGTTGGAGGTAAACCTTTTTAAGGGTTTTAAAAATACAAACTTCGTCAAATGATCGAGAATAATCAATAAGCCGATGTTACCTCTCTTTGAACGGGGAAACGGTCCTATCAGGTCCATATATAGTATTTGGAACGGTCTATCTGACACAATTTGTTGTCCCATTGGCGGTCGTAATGTAGTTGTTGGAGCTTTAGAAGTTTGACAATCTTCACAGTTACGTATGTACTCGCGAATTTGTGTAACCATACCTGGCCAATAGAACTTCCGCCGAAGGCGTTCTACCGTTTTGGCTATCCCACCATGTCCTGCAGATGGTGGATCGTGGGCCGCGGATATTACATGTTGGCGTAGTTCGGCCGGCACATATAATTTCCACGCTTTGTCATCTGAATCACTGTTACCGGTAGCAAAGTCTGTACGATGGTAGATGTATCCGTCGATAACCTGAAAGTCGGGTAAATTCGAGTTCTGGAACTGACGCTTCAGTTCTTCGTATTCAGGCGAGTTGAAAGCATCGGAGCCTAAATCAATTTCTGGTAAAATGGTTAGTTCTAATTCATTGATTTCGGTTTCAGACATGTCTTCGGGTATACGCGATAAAGCATCCGCGATTACATTTTCACTTCCCTTTTTGTGTTCAATAGTAAAATTAAATCCCTGTAATTTGATCGCCCATCTGGCTAGTCGACCGCTCAAATCTTTTTGTTGCATGAGCCATCGCAGACTAGCATGGTCCGTCACCACCTTAAACTCCATCCCTTCGATATACATGCGAAATTTCTTTATCGCTAATACTACAGCTAGGCATTCTAACTCCGTCACCGAATAATTTCGCTGGGCCTTATTTAGCTTCTTCGACATATAGGCTATAGGGCGCTCTTGACCGTTATCGTCTTCTTGCAACAGACACGCGCCTATCCCTACTTGACTCGCATCGCATTGTAGTATAAAAGGTTTGTTGTAATTTGGATGAATTAGTACGGGGGCGGAAGTTAATTTCCTTTTGAGGTCATCAAATGCTTTCTGTGTGTCCGGATTCCACGCGAAATGTTTTTTCTTGGAAATTAGTTCTGTTAGATGAAAGGTTACAGAAGAGTAGTCGTCGATAAATCGTCGGTACCATCCGGTCATGCCGAGAAATTTTCGAAGTTGACGTACGGTCTTTGGAACAGGGTAAGTCTCAATCGCAGCAATTTTATCTTGATCTACCTGAAGAGTTCCGTTTCCAACTATAAAACCAAGGTAATTGACTTGGCTTAAACAAAATTTACTCTTTTTGATGTTGATTGTCAAGCCAGCCTTTCGCAATAATGTGGAGACTTCGGACAAATGGATCAAGTGTTCATTAAATGTGGATGATACTACCAACAAATCATCCAAATATACAAAGACCTGAGTTTTTAAATTGTATGGTATTACTTTGTCCATCAGTCTACACATGGTTTGGGGCGCGTTGCATAATCCAAAAGGCATTCTTTTGAACTGATACAGGGGCCTGTTAGGGACGGTAAAGGCAGTCTTCTCCCTCGATTGCTTATCAAGACTAATTTGCCAGAATGCATCCTTTAAGTCAATCTTGGAAATGCAATGAACGGGAGGAAGCCTGCTTAGCAATCCCTCAATATTTGGGATGGGATATGCATCCTTCAACGTCACCTCGTTTACTTTCCGCGAATCTAAACAAAAACGGACCTTTCCTGGTTTCACAATTAAAACTACCGGCGATGACCATGCCGAGCAAGGAGCTTCTTCTATGACTCCTAGTTCCAACATTCTATCTATTTCTTCACATAACAACTTCTCGACTGCAGGGGAGATAGGATAGTGCCTTTGTTTGATTGGCTTTGCATCCCCTGTATCGATAACATGCTCCACTACTTCTGTCAAACCTAGCCCATCTCTCTCAAAACTTGGAAACGAATCTATTATTACTTCTAACTGTCTCTGTTGGTGAGTATTCAACGGCACAACTTCATTAGAATCGTCCTCAATCGCACTTACGTGACTAAATTGAGAATCGAGCTTCACCCCGATGCCAAACTCCTTCCAAAAATCCATACCGCATATGGCTGACTGTACAATCGAGGGTACTATCAAAAATTCTATTGTTTTCCGTTGTCCGTTGAAGCAAACTGGTATAAAAACTATTCCACTTATTTGTTGTCGTTGGCCATCCGCTGTTTTCACGTATCCCTTACCATCTAAAGCAGACGACCTTTTGGCTAACACCGCTTTCGCCAGCTGGCCTCCTATCACGCTTTTGTTTGCACCGCTGTCTAGTAAAGCAAGTACTTGCTCATCGTTAATCCCTATCTGTATAAACGGCCTGTTATCGGAAGGTTTGTATGCGATAGATGAAATAACTATCTTACGCAAACTCTTCTTCTGGTTCCAAAAGTTTTTCATTCGCCGCGTTGAACGAGGAACAACTTTCGGAAGGGTGGAGAAGATGTCGGCGCGGCGCTGTTTGTATTCCGCCAACCGAACATGATAAGGTTTTAGAGGACTTAACTTAGGCAGAACTGTAGGACTTGTGGCAGAGGGTATGGGATTAGTTAAAAGTTGAACATTTTCTACATCCGAGGCTGATGGTTCGGATATCCTCGACGGCGGACATCCTGACCCCCGTTTTCCTCCCTCCTATTACAATGTTGACAACTGGGCTTGTAGGTGTCTAATCTTCCACAGCCGTAACAAAATACCCGTCGCACTGGGTTTGTGCAGTCTTGGTACCTATGCCCCCTATCGTCACAATTCCAACACTTGAGGTTTTCCGTTGACATTTCGGCGATGGCTGCATGTTCCGTAAGGTCCTGGTCATAAGTACCTTCCGTTACTTCGGTTATATTTCTTCTGGCTGGGAAACTTCGAGTTGGATGGCTGGTCACCACGCTAGCCATGAAATTTTCATGCCGGTGGCACTCCCTTCGAAGAATCGATAAATTGGCAATGTCTAAATGTAATAGCTCATACCTAAGATCAGGCTTTAAATTCCTAACCATGGTTTCAATAAGCTCCTGATCTGCCATGGGGTAACGCAGACTGATCTTTATATTTCTGTCTCAAACCTTCACATAACTCCCCCCAATATAATCGTTCAGTTTGGCGATGGTGTCGCCAAAACCAAGCTTCCGCATTATCGCTGAACAACATATGTACGTATCGGCATAATAAAACGAAGTCCCCGTTCAAGGACTGCCGTGTTAGCGCATTAACCCGATATATAAAGTCTTCGACAGACATTCCATTTGGTTTGCCTGTGAAACGCACATGCCAGTTAGAAATAAGATTGGAAATTTTGTTAGCCTGTAGATCGCTGGTCCGGGGTAGAGATCCTCTGTCACGGTACGGTCGGGTATGAGGCTCCTCCGGATCATTCAACGGCATGTCCTGTGACCACCTTGGGATGTCTTGATTCGATGGACGCTCGCGATTCCTTCCTAAATTTAAGTGCTCGAGTAGGGCGCTTAACTCACTGCCGATTTGAGCCGTCATTTGTTCGCGGAAGCCATTCAGGGATTCTTGAATTAAGCCCCGTACCATAGAGTCGTCTACCGCGGTGACCTGCGTTTGAGCACTAGCCGTCGGTCTGGCGATTTATCGCGGTGATCGGTTAAAATTTGGTCTGTTCAAATTTGCTGCCGCGTTTCTAGACGTTTGCGTTACCAAACGCGTGATTGGCCTGTTTCTAGCTACCGCACCCCCTCTCGCGCGGAATGAAGTATTCGACGGTGAAACAGCCGCCTCATTCATACTAGACACGTTTGGGAAATCTGACACTGTAACTGGTTCTCTGCAGGTCGGACAAGAAGCATTGGTTTCTATCCACCTAACTATACATTGCCTGTGAAAGTTGTGCTTGCACGGAGTCTCAACTCGGTCGTGTCGCACAGTATCGCTACAAATGGTGCAGATTAGTTCTTCCTCTGCATTTGTGAGATTCAGATTCTCTGGACTATGACGAACTGCCATTGCAAAAAAAATCTCAGACTTGTTAATTAAAGATAAAAAAAAATTGTAACGTCGCTGTAAAATTTCGAAAAGTATTTATTATTTATATCAATAACCTACTCTTATTTGGGTTTCTTTCTAGAAACAATTTTAATAAAAAAATAAAAAAAATTTTTATTTTATTTTTTTTTTTCCTCCACGTAAAGAAAATTCGAAGTTATTTGTTTGACATAGTTGCTGCATTTGAGGACTTACATGGGGCATTAAAACTGTAATCACTGCCGGTTGAATTCACCCCGGAAATGGTATGACAATCGATAACAAAACAAACTACCTCTTCTGCAAATTCGAGTTACGTGGCGAGAGTTTAGGTACCAACTAACTACCTCTCCAACCACCTACACCCGTATTGCAAAAAAAAAATGATGCGGTGAACAACGCGAGTAGTCTACCGAGGTAACCCAGTAGAGAAAATCTCGAGCGAAGTTTTACCAAAACCAAAAAAAATAAAAGTTAAGTATTTATGTATATCACTTTCTTCGGGTATGACTTCGACATAAGCCAATTGTCATCAATATCTCCGACTAAAGTGCAGTTGGAATCTAATGCACTCTGCTAAAATATCTCCGGTTCACCTCCGAAATAATCCAGATCATGACACTCCAAGAAAGAATCTTTTGGCAGATGCGAAATTATAGAACAAAAAAAATATATACAAAATTTTATGGAAACGTAACCTTCGTTGGCCCCACGTTGGGCGCCATTTATGTAATGAACCAAGGTGAAAGTGGGCCTAGGTGAGACTCCGCCAATATAGATCCTTAGGAACTCAACCATGAACCAGGGCACCGACTAATCAACATCTTAGTTCTCCGAGTACATATAGAGTTTAAGGAGCGGGTACTCTGTTTGCTACTACCAGCTAGTCTTCAGCGAATGAGGGTGGGAACTTGCTCCTACACTGACTTTTTCTCGGCTTCACATAAAAATTTCAAACAGAGATTTGAAAAAAAAATTATTTGTGGCCAACAAGGGTTACACCTGCTAAAAATTAAATTTGCCTAATCCTTACCAAATCCTACAAACTCCAAGTTGAAACCTGCTTACCTCCGTTGTCATACCAATAGCCTGGTTAAACTCTTCCGGCCGCGCTGTGGAAGGCTGAAAGTGTTGTTGCCATTCCGTCATAACCCACCCAACCTGCTAAAAGAAATCATATACGTTTGCTCTTTTAGCCCAAAAGAATACCTACCATTGCCTCCGCTAGCAACTATAGAAAAAATTTACACCATCATGTCCATATTAAATTTTTCGACTTAACTTTATTACAAAACTGATGTTATTTCCATTCCCTGATTTCATTCTCCACAACTTACTATTCGATATACACCTACATAGATAAGTAACCTAATAGTTCATGTTAGTGTGCATCATCATACCAATTTTGACACAATATGGTCTCAGCAAACTTCCAGCAAAATAGTCAAATCAAAAAAAATATGTACCATATCAAACAACTTCTTAATATATGTATACATATGAGTGTCTGAAGTCAACATTCTCTGTTTATATTTATAACAGCTTGCAATCCATCTCTCTGAATATAACATACATATTTCTGTTCTCATTCCATCTATGAATAATGCTGGTTCGAGAGACTCTCAATATTGCCAAATATTTTACTAGTCGCTCTCTATTAAAATTCATACATACTAGAGTATTAAAGTAAACCTAACAGCTAACATTCCTTTTCCCATTGTTAACATTTCTCGTATCTACAATATATTAAGAGTATCATAGTCTCTCTATATTTAACTTCAAGTTCACAACATTCATGCTACAGTGTGGTAATTACACATACATTCTAATGCAAAATTTAAACGGTTGTCGTTGAGAGAGTGAGCGAGTGAGCGAGATCAATTACTCCGATTCATTCTCTACGGCTAATAATCTCCGAGTTCTATTACCAAGCTCTCGTTTGCTCACTATATGGTAATTAAAACTTTTAGTGCTTGAAGCGAGCAGACAAAAACAAAAGGCACTGTTAACAGCTGAAGTTAAAGCTACGGCCTTTACGTACTAAGAAAATAAACGACTATGTAAAGACAAAAGACATATGTTATCGTAGCATACAAACTTGCTACACATTTAATGGCTATGTTGCCACTGGCCTTATTAGATTGGATAGGATACAGTTTAATAAATAATTCAATTTGAGACACAAATTACATTATTTAGTAAACTCTTCCATATAGACTTTTTCTTTTAGATGTTCTAAGTGCCTTTTTAAGCGGTAGGTGTGAATAAAGAAGTTTTCATATATATACATGTATGGTCATCAAATGACTTACCCACTTATCCTCCTTCCACTGGCCAGTTGATGGGGATGATGGCGGCTAGGCATCAGCTAATAAAACTGAAAAAAAAATATAGGAAATCACTTTCACCATTCACCACTTCCGTACGTCGGGGCTATTTGGCTCTCGGTGCAAGCATTCTTCCCCTGTTATGACCGGTCTTTCGATTTTCGATCGCCAATCTTTTGGTACCTTTGGTACGTTACTTAAATTTTACTCCCTTTTTCCCTATTTTACACTCACTCACTCTGACATTACATCTCTCTTCCCTCTATTACTAACTTCACCTTTGTTTTCTAAAATAAAATTTATAATTTATTATTAATACAAAAATTTTTTTTTTCCTTTACAACTTCTAGACATTATGAAATTATGCCTATTTAATTTAAATCCATGACCCCGATCCGCTCGTTTCCGGCTCCTGCGACTGCTTCCTGTGGCTTAGGTTTCAAGTTTCTTCTTCCGAATTACACCCTCCTTTACAAAATAAACTTAACTTTTGGCGATTATTCACGTCTTACGCAATTTTCCCCCTTTTTTTTTCTTTTTTTTTTAGTTGCTATTTGTTTATGTATTTACGAATGTTCCTTAATAGCATCCTTCTTTTTCGCAGCACAATGCTCGCAAAATTTTTCTTCGGAAAACATTTTAAAGGTCTTATTTAATTTTTTTTTTTTCCTCTTTTTCGTCACTGAAAGCTTAGTTAACTTTCCTATCCGAATTCTACAAACCAAAACTTTTTAATAGGTAAGCATTTTAAAGTTTTATTTCTTTTTTTTTTCTAAATCCAATCCACGAAAATTCTATGCAAGATTATTGCATAACTTATTATTAGCTTAATTAGTATTTCGTGTTTCAAAAGGGTTTTTTTTTCTCTTTTTTTCTTGGTTTTTTCTTGTTCGTCAGAAAAATTATGTTCCTTCCGCGGTTGGTTTTTTCTTCAAAAAAAAAAGTTCACTTTTCTTTTTTTTTTTTTTCTAACTACAACTCAAACAACTTTATTGGATAATTTATTAATTTATTATTAAGTTATCATTTCGGGTTTCAAAAAGGTTTTTTTTTTTTCTTACACCACTTTTTTTTTCGAAAGTTTTTGGTTTAGTTTAAACCTTATATTTATTTTAGTTTCGCGTTTGGTTTTTTTTTTTTTTTTTTCCAAAAAAAATGTTCCTTTTTTTTTCTCTCTCGGACGGCAAAAGCGTTTCTTTTTTTTCAAATTTTCTTAAACTTTATTATTAAAATGCTTGACAACCGCCCGAACTCACTTATTCAACAGCACGACTTTCACTATTAGATCTCCAACATCAACTGTTCTAAGCTTGCGTTAATATTCGTTTCCTAAGCTAGACTTCAACCGCAATCCCGCTATTTCCTTAAAAAAATTTATTTACGAACTATTTGACTCCAAAAAAAAATTGTTTGCGAACTATTTTATATGCTATTGTTGTTATAATTTTATATCCTATACCAACTTATTGGATCGAACCCTACTCCAATGCTTCTCGCCGTTATTTTCTCATTTTTTCTCGAAACTATTCATCTCACTTCTTCGGTCTCATTTGAGACATTCTCAACCACAGTGCTAGTCCCGCTGTTAAGGTATCTGCTATAAACTGTTCCCACTTTTCGAACTCATCTTCGAGCGTGTACCCTAACATAGCCGAATTCGCTCGACCGCTGTTAACGTACGCGGTCAAATGTTGTTCAATCGTACTGTTAAAGGTATTGGGGAATATCAACATTTGTAATCTATTCCTATTTCCTATGGCGACCGGATGTAAGCAGTAATAGGACTGCCACATAAATCTCCCACCCTACAATACCCATATCGTACAAAATAAATTCTAGAGTCACCCTTGGTCCACCTTTATGGCGATATCTCGAAAAGGCGTCCACCTATAGAATTTAGGCCCACTCCCTTTTAAAATTATCATTAACACATTTCATTTGATACCCATATCGTACAAACAAATTCTTGAGTCAGGCCTGTTCCACCTTTATGGCGATATCCCTAAATGGCGTCCATCTATAGAACTATGGCCCACTTCCTCTTAAAATACTCTTTAATACCTTCCATTAGATACACATGTCATACAAACACATTCCAGGGTTACCCTAGGTTCTTTTTACAACATGGTGATTTTCCCTTACTTTGTCTCCACAGCTCTCAACTGAGTATGTAATGTTCGGTTACACCCGAACTTAGCCTTCCTTACTTGTTATTTATTTGTCGTACGCGATTAGCCACGAACTGCTTTAGGGTTGCACTATCGCGCCTTAACCAACACAAGACTACCATCGAATCCGACCAGCAGTAGGCCGAATGGATTTGGATCTTATGATGTGCTTGGCACGTCGTAATCACGCGGTGCATTAACTCTCCAATCAATGTTGCTGCGCGCAATTCAAGCCGAGGTATAGTTTCCTTTTTTAGAGGTGCCACCCTTGATTTTGCCAGCAATAGATTTGATGTCACCGATTTATTATCGTATATAACTGCGTATACAGCGGCTCCAAATGCTAGAATGGAGGCGTCGGCAAACCCATGCAACTCTATAACTACTAGTCGTGAGAATCCTATCGAACGTGGAACGCGAACATTGTTGAATTGTTGTATTTGGGAAAAGATTTCCTGCCATGTAGTTTTCAGAGGGTCAGGTAAAACTGCATCCCAATCCAACTTCTGTTGCCATATTCTTTGAAGTAATACCTTAGCATTTATTATAAATGGCGACGTCAGCCCATCAGGGTCATAAATCCGGGCAGTGATACTTAAAACCATACGTTTAGACCAAGAGTCGGGATCTACATGTGATAACGGTTTTACTGCAAACGACAACTCGTCTGTGGACGGGATCCATTTAAGGCCCAGTACTGATGTCTCGTTATGGATGTTAAGCCAATTATCATCATATTCAGATTTAAGATGAAGAGAATGTTGAACATAGCTCGAATTTGACCGCCACTTACTGAGCTCAAACCCACCAGCCGCTAAGAGTTGCTGCAACTGCATACATAAAGATAGTAACTCTTCTTCCGTATCAGCACCAGTCGTCCATGTAAAAGTTGTTAAGTACAACCTCAGGCGCTCTAGGCCATTTGAGCGCATTATCCCTGGCACACTGCTGCATTGCCCTAACAGCACAAAAGGGAGCCGATGCCATACCGAATGTCACTCGAGTAAGCCAATATTCACGTATTTTCTCCGTCTGGACTCTCCAAAATATTCGCTATAAGTCCCAATGATTTGGGGATATTTTTACTTGAGGAAACATTTGCTTAATGTCCGCCGATACACCATAAGCATACATGCGAAACCCCCAAAAGAGATCTATCAAGTCTCGCTGCAATTTAGGCCCTACCATTTGGACATCATTCAAAGAAACCCCAGAATCTGTTGAACAGGAAGCGTCGAACACCACTCGAAATTTCTTCATAATTGCGTGATGGGGAATGTAATATGCCTTTCCTTCTGGTGGTCTCGTTGCCAATTTTAACCAGCCTTTAGCTATGTAGTCCGTTACGAAGGCCTGATATTTCTCTTTCAGTTCTGGTTCCCGATTAAATCGTTGCTCCAACCGTAAATATCTTTGAAGCGCTGTCACGCGATTTGACCCGATACGATCCCAATTACGTCTGAGCGGAAGCTGCACAACATATCGTTTCTCCTGTGGTTCAAAGTTGTGAGTCTCCAGAAAATGATTTTCGCACTCTTGTTGTTCTTCTGTCCAATTTGAATCATCGCCTGCTAAAGCTTCCGACTCGAACAGATTTCGTACTAATTGCTCCAGATGATCATCAGCTTCCGTAGAATTTCGATCGATTATGTTAATGCCAACCACGTGAGAATTAATGGGAGTTTCGCCAAATAAAAGCCAACCCAGGCGAGTCTCCTGTGCTACAAAACCCGAAGCTAGACGACGCATATTCTCCCGCATCAGCTGAGCCCATGCACTAACCCCCAGTAATAACTTCACAGGTGCTGGCTGATAGAAAGCGGGATCTGCTAAGAAACTGGATATGTCCTCCGGTAATTTTTGCGCCTGTATTCGCCCATTCGGCAATAATTTCCCACCCAAGACCGATGGCACCACTAGACATGTGATTGGAATCCGAAATTCATAATCGTAAAGTGACACTAAATCCCCCGAAATTGATTTGTTACAGATATGGGACTCGGTCCCTAAAGCAGAGGAGACACCGACTCGGGCTCGATACATATGAATTTGATTATGAGTGACAATGTCTTTATTAATTAAATTTATTTGTGCACCCGTGTCGCATAATGCTCGCAGTATTACCACCACTCCGTTGTGAGTTACAAACCGCACTTGAGCGGTGGCCAACAAACTATAATGGGGGTTGATCCCTTCTTCCTGCATCCTACTAGAATCATCCAGTTGTATGCCAGATTTGAGCGTGCTGAAAACCCCGACGACGGCTTCCGCGTCGAGCGTTGATTGTTGTGGCTCGGCATCCTGCTCATCTGAAGTTGTTAACATTGATGCTTGAAGAACCTCCCCTTTTGAGGTTGTGCCTAACTTTGGACAAATAATACTATTATGGGGTGCCCTTGCGCACCTAGGACAAAGACTGGATAAGCAGATTTTAGCGATATGCCCCTTTCGCAAACAATTCTGACGCAAACCCAGTTCCAAAATGCGCTTCATTTTCTGTTCGCGATTTAGACGTCCAAGAGCAGGAAATTTATGTACTGCATTATCCCCAGCGCATCTTGCGCATGGCCTATAGTTAAGGTTTGATGAAACGTTCGCTCTGATGTGCTGATTTGTTTGAGGATTATTGGCTTGATTATGTCTGTAGTAAGTGATAGGGTGTGTAGAGTTACTTAGTAGCCCACTACTTCGACGCTCGAGCCATGTAAAAAAATCATCTGTAAATCTGGAATGCGATCTATAGGCCGAACCATTTCCCACTGTAAACGCGATGCGCTATCTAATCGTGACTCCAAAAAGTTTAATATAAAGAGGTCACGTTGCTCCTCGGGTCCCAATTGTCTGG